>NC_138134.1:24614064-25145462 GCF_964188305.1 Podarcis bocagei | reverse complement strand
GTCTCCTACTATCCACAACATTCCCACACTATAGGGCATGGGTCAGCCTGTGGATCATATTTCCCCAGTCTTTGGTTCTTCAAGGTCAGTTCAATGTAGAGTACATTACAGAAGTCCAAGTGGGAGGTCATTAATTAATCACTGTGCCAGGCTATTCCTGTGGAAGAATGGTGGTCATAGCTGTTGCACCAGCTGTAGATGCTGCGCAGACGCTTTATGCCACTGAAGTGACTTCAGTAACAAAATGGTGCCAAGGGGAATCCTCCAGGATATACACTTGCTCCTTCATGAGGTGAGGAACCCATCAAGAACAGGGCATTCCCCAAATTCCCAGACCAGGACCCTCTAATCACAGCATCTTCACCTTATCAGAAGAAGTTCAGTTTCTTTGTCCTCATTCAGCTTATCACAACAATTTAGACAACAGCTCAGAAATTGCATGGTGTCACCTGACTCTGATGAGCTGGAGAAAACAGAACTGGGCACGAACCACATATTGGCAATAGATGCTGCCATACAATAGTGGTGAAAATGTTGAATATCTCATGTCCTTTGTAACACTTATTTTTTTACCAGGGGGCTTTTAAGTGTCGTTCTTTAGAGTCTCTGCTGATCATTTTCCTTGAGGGACCTAACATTTTCCTTACAGAGCAAGTTGCAAAGAATTTTAACGTTAACAATAGCACTAAGATCATTTCTTGGATGTTTTGTATGAGATTTAATCCACTTGTAATTTCATACATTTCCAAGTAAACAACTTTCATTTCTAAGGTTTATGGCTGATGGGGAGCAAATAAATGATGACATTATTTTATGATTTTATTTAATGATGACAAGCTAGAAATAAAGGTAAAGGGACCCCTGACCATTAGGTCCAGTTGCGACCGACTCTGGGGCTGCGGCGCTTATCTCGCTTTATTGGCCGAGGGAGCCGGCGTACAACTTCCGGGTCATGTGGCCAGCAGGACTAAGCAGCTTCTGGCGAACCAGAGCAGCGCACGTTTACCTTCCCGCCGGAGTGGTACCTATTTATCTACTTGCACTATGATGTGCTTTTGAACTGCTAGGTTGGCAGGAGCAGGGACCAAGCAACGGGAGCTCACCCTGTCGTGGGGATTCGAACCGCCAACCTTCTGATCAGCAAGTCCTAGACTCTGTGGTTTAACCCACAGCGCCACCCGTGTCCCTCCAAGTTAGAAATAGCCAGCAACTATTTAAAATTTTGGAAACCCACTTAACAAAATCCAGCTGTATGTTTTTACACATATACACTACTTAAGAAAAAGTTTCCCATAAAATTTTAATTTTATTTGTTATTGCATTTTACAACATGCCCTTCCTCCAAGAATTTTGGGGGTAGTGTACCCCTCTCTCCACCATTCCATTTTATCCTCACAACCCTGTGATACAGGTTAGTCTGAGAGTATGACTAGCCAAAGCTCAATGAGCAAGCTTCATGGCTGTGTGAGGATGTGAACCTGGGCCTCCCAGCATCTACCCTAACAGTCTACCCCTTATTGGCTCTCAAGTGACAAGGCACAAGTACAAAACGGGTGCTCTAAAGGTATTTCGTAGCCGTTTCATTACTTTGCTATTAGTGGACAGTTTACAGTAAACAGGAAAAAGTTTTACAACTTTCTCCCCACCCCCAAAATGCATTGCATAATTGAAAACATTTTATGGGCATATCCCAACAGAAATGCTTTGCTCACATTGACCCATCCACCTCCCTAAGATGGGGCCTGAAATACTGCCGCTTCTAAAGCAGTGTACCATATTCTTCTAACATGGAGACTGGCTCTACAGCTCAATCACCATGTTAAGTTAGGTGCTGGACAGCTCTGAAAGAATGAAGTCTGGAGAGTTGCATGTTCTTCAACTGTGCTGTAGGCCAGAGAGAGAACCTTAGGTGATATGTACCTGCCTTGGTGCCTTACACCCAGAGATGATGAAGCTTGATGCAATGTCCTGTCTCCTACATGAAACAATGGAAAGCCCCAAATACTACAGGGTAATTTTCTCTGCCTCCTTGGAATGCTTTTCTACATAAACTCCAATGGAAGGGGGGAAATAAATCTGCGCTTCTTCCTTACCATTAGCTGAACGGTTCTTACAGACACTTACCACCCTAGAAACATTGTTGGCCACTGCTAATCTTGACTTTGTTTCATCATTTTAGGCATATGCCCGGGGCTGTTTTTTCACAGGAACTCAGTTCCAGCACCTCAGATGGGCACCACTCCCATTATAAGAGAAGAAGGGAGGTGTCTGCGGCGAGTTCCAGTACCTCTTTTTCTAGAAAAATAGAACTGCATATGAGTTCATACTCACCAGGCTTTTCATAGTGGGACGACCCTTCCCATCACGCACGGCAGAAATGCCCTATTTGCATTATCACCTTTGCATTACAGTGGTACCTTGGTTCTCGAATTTGGTCTGTTCGACTCCCAGAACAGTTCAGAAACCAAGGCGCGACTTCTGATTGGTTGCAGGAGCTTCTTGCACTCAATCGGAAGCCACGTCGGACATTCGGCTTCCAAAAAACGTTCACAAACCGGAACACTCTTTTCCGGATTTGCGACATTCGGGAGCTCTGTTTGACAACTAAGGCGTTTGACTAACCAAGGTACCACTGTATGTGAGAGGTGTGTCTGGGTAGGCCACCTAAACCCTGTATGAGGTTGTGTACCTGGCAAAAGCTGAGCAATTTACAAACTCGGGCAACCATGTAGCCAACACCACACTACATAAAATGGACGCACAATATTATAGATAACAGGAAGGATTCTCATCTTCTTAGTGGCCCAACTCCCCAAGAAAGTTAGGATCTACCTTGGTGATCAACCATGTGCTAGGGGGAAGCTGAGGATTAGCTCCATTTCCCGTCTGGAAGAAAAGCTCCATCTAACTCCACCTGTGCCCTCTGTGGCACACCCCACCGAAGCCTATTTGTATCTCTGACCTTCCACATCAACACCTAGGCTTGGAGTTCAATACTGGACAGGGCTTTGAGGAAGAGGGTGTGGGACACACAGAGAAAGTGACAGCTTCTCCCCATCTTTCCCAAGGAGGAAGAGTCTTCACTCACAGTTAGACCACTGCTTTGTGATTGCCCATATTAAATCAATGAGGTAATCCACGGAGAGCTGGGTCTGCAGAAAGTGGGTGGTCTTTGCGGATGGAGGCGCTCTCTCCCTTCACCCTCTCCGAATCTCCCTTTGGCCCAAGCCAGTTCCTGCAGCTGGAGGGAAGGCAGGCCGCAGACTGTCCCGGCACATTTCTTCATTTCTCACTTGAGTGCTCTTCTTTAGCTGCTTTTCAACTGCCCACTTTATATCGGCTTCATTACACCACCGCTCCATTTGTCATGCAAATCGGGAAACTCAGGGAAGTTTTTCTTTTGGCCTTGTCTACGAAAGAATACCGAGAGGTATTCAAAACGTATTAACACAAATCAATGGCGCCAATAAAAGCAAGATCTCCTTAGCAACATAATCTTGATTGCAAAGGGAGAACTGAGAGCATTTAGCAGAACAGTGGTCCGCATGGAATACGCATTTGTCTGGAAGAATGCAGCACAAAGCCTAAAAGAGGGATGCTGAAAAAATCCAAAATTAACTCACACTGAACAGTTACTCTTTTTTTTCAGATGTGAACAATTGGCTACATTAAATCTATCATGGGCTTTTCTGCTCAGCAACATTGTATCATACCTCTTTGCAAAGTGAAATTACAACACCCTGCATGCTTCAGAGTAGCTCCGGGGTGTTTTTTTAATTATACATAAAAAGAGGCTGTTAGGGATTTTTTTAAAAAAAGAAAGTAACTAAAAGGACTCCTAAGGGGGAAAGCATCACACAAAGATAGAGTATGTTGTTTAAATTTAAGATCTTTGCTTATAGCGCTGAGCAACATTTGGGTATTGTACAATATGGCCCAGGGTTATTACTGAGGATGTAATAAAAAAGCATGTGTTTAAAAGTAGTACTGAACACGCTAGGAAGTATTCACAGATATAATATTAACTGGAGGTTTTGCTGCTAATGTTGTATTCTCTCTATGTAGCTGGAGCTTACTTTGAGGATACAATACTTCTGACAATCTCCTACACAAGTGAAAAGACAGAACCTGACATACTCTGAAGCCCCTTTAGAAGTGAGAAATATGGGGGAAATAAATCTTTATAGAGCATTGCTGTTAAACAGAATTTTGCAAAATGTCTGATCATTCCTGATTTCTGACTTAGTGAATTCAAACTTTGTTAGACAAAAACACTTTAGGATTTTTAAGAACAGCCCAACTTGTAGAAACGAGTTAAAAGGTTTTCAGCAACATCTATTCTCTCTCCTTTGCAAAGGGATTTCATAAAATGTAGACCCCTTCCATGCTCAAAACTTCCAGAGAGATTTTTGAGCATCTTTTGAAAAATGTATTTGAAGAATAGGAAGCCAAGCTCATCAATGAGCATTAAACCTGCTTGTTTAAAGAGAGTCCAGTGTTAATTGTGCCACCAAGTTTGAATTTCCTTTGCTTTTTTAGGAATTTGTTACTAGCAATGTTTTCAAAATAAGTTTTTTCTTTCTATCTAAGAGAGAGTTAGCTGAAACTCTAATCATGCTCACTAGGAAACGAAGTCTCACAAAACTGGGATTTACTTCTGAGTAAACTTTCTAAGGACTGGGATAATTAAAAACATTCTGGTGAAATGAAGCAAAATGATTGTGCATACCACAAACAAATGAAAAAGAATGCACCATATTGAGGTTAGAAAGGAAAACAAGTCTTGATAAGATAGCTTCACAATTTTATTAGTTTGTAACATACAATTTAGGAAATTCTCTAGCGAGACTTCCAAGTGGAATACATTCTAAATTTGGGTCAGGTCAGGAAAAAAATGGTTGATATTTAGGGGAAAAAATGTGGAATTTGGCTAAATGGATTAACTTAAAGCAACCGTAACAAATGTGGTTAAATATGCACATATATATTTTAAAACCCATCCATCTTTCCTGTCTACCTATGCACTTCATACCCAAATTATAGCATCTAACTGCAGATTTTGGATCTGATGCACTTTTTATGAAAAAAAATGATACTTTTAATAAATGATCTCTAGCTTGGTCTTTTAACTATGTTTTCATATACTGGCAAAATGAAAGATTATCTATGATTAAGACAATGTCATTTCATATCTATTTTCTGATATACTACATGAGATTAACAGGATTTCCAAAGATACAGTCAAATGCATCCTATGTGTCAGTCATGTAGAAGAATCAACTGAGCTACACACAATGACAACAATCCAGAAGGCCGAAAGTGCACAGGGCTCCCATTGGCTGGGTATGAAAAGGCTAAAAACCATGGCCAGGATCCAGAAAAACTACTTAAAGCATGCCCAAGGGCTTCGGCATGCTCGTTGCAGATATTTTCTTTTTAAAGAAGTTCGCTTTGAACAGCAGACTACCATGCTATATGACAAGCAGGTTTCGAAACTTCCTCTGTTTCAAAAATGGTTTGCCATCTATGGGTTACAGCAGGGAGGGAAGCTGCTGTTTGGGAAACACTTTGGATGCATGGAAATAGTCACAGAGTCATTTGGATCATTACCGCAAAGAAACCAGGTGCTCTTTGCAATACTATATATATAGATATATATTCATATATTCTGTATTACAGCCAATAATAATAATAATAATAAATTTTATTTATATCCCGCCCTCCCCAGCCGAAGCCGGGCTCAGGGTGGCTAACAACAATCAAATTGTGCTATCTAGAGAAATGTAGGAATGCATGAGTAATTAACAGCTAAACCTTTGCTTGTTTACTCAGAAGTAAGTGTACACTGGATTGGAGTCTACAATTCCATGGGGTTTACTTCTGAACAAACAATGTGACTGGGCTGTTGGCATTCTCTCTTTAGCTTACTTCCAATATTAGTCTGTTGAGAAGGATATCTAACATGACAGACTCATTTTGCAGTAGGGTATACTGGGAAAATATCAAACATTCTAATTAATCCTTGCTATCAGTGTTTGTAGCTTCTACCTTTGGATGGTATACATGACTATACAAGCTCCTAGCAGCCTTGTAACTAACTTTTGCCTTTCGTTAGCAGCTCACTACAAGGCTCTTGGTTGTTTCAGCTCATCCAACTTTAGTGAGGCGAATGCCACCGGAAACTGGTGTCAGTGGAGGAACGATATGCAGTGTTGAGAGATCTCCTTGCGTGCGTAGAATGGGAAAGGAGCAGATTGGGAAGGCAAAATTGGGTATGCATAATGGAAAAGCTTTCCATGCTGACACAGGAAGGTTCATCTCCTTTCTGGATGCAGGTTATCTGAGGGCTCGCTATGCAAGGTGACTTAAGTCTGCGAATGGGAAGAGTCTCCTTGGGATTTTCTTATCCATATATTGCAATCCACTGCAGGAGCCGGGTATTCGTGAAGCAAATTTCCCTGATTCAGTTCACACCAGTGAGGGCTGTCAGGAGAGCTCACTGCATGATGGCTTCAATTTGTACAGTAAGTTGCACTGAGCGAAATAGCTAGGAGATAAAATATTTGCTATGGGAATGCTGGTCTGTATGACAAACGTAACATCTAGACCTATGTAACATCTAGACTCGCTGCCTCTAGGACTGAAGGAAATGACTAGAAATAATTGGCCCTATATCAAACCTGTCACTCCATGCTAAATATTAGCTGCTCACAACACCACTGCAGTATCTCTGCCAAACTACCAAAATGACATGCTTTGTCGCATTGTCCTATTAGCATAACATGCTCTAAATTGCCCTGTGTTAGTATTCCAAAAACCTTGAGTGTCAAGCCGGAAGTTACACACTGAAAAACATGTATTTCACTGAAACATACATAGTACATGATGTTTAACTATGTTAACAAAACAGGAATTAAATTTTCAACAAAAAAAACTACAGTTCAATCAAAACAGGCAGCTTGTTTAAATACAAACCCATATTCAACTTTCTAAAGATGATACTGTACAATATGTTTGTTTTGTTTTGTGTTAAGAAGTTTTATATAGGCTGCTAGACTGAGATTTTAATTTTCAGGAAAATGGTACAGTAGGAGCATGTTTATTTCTAAATTTAATGCTAGCAGTTACAGCTGGCTGACGTGAAACCCAAACTGTGAAAAATACAGTGCACAGAAACATTAAGGAAACACTTTGTTATTCCCTCTCCTGAAGGTAAGTTACATTCTCTAACCAAACTAGGACATTTTCACTGAATATTTCAATTGGGCCATTCATCTGACAGGAATAATTGGCAGAAAACAAAGAACAATTTAAATGTAGTATGCAATTTATAGTTGCCCGTATGCTTATACTACACTCAAATCAATTTTTTAACTGCAAGTGTTGATACAGAATACATTGACCAAATTTCTGATGCACAACCTTTGGACAGAATCATAGGTAACTGCTGAATGTGCTGAAGAACCAAAATATAGGGAGGAATTCAAACTCCTGCTTACCTAAGTAGAAGTAATACATTTTGATGCAACTTTCATCTTTCAGTGCTACATATACAGAAGGAAAAAGGTTATTTGAACTGGCAGAGAGCTGTTAATTCTTACTTAATCCTTACAAGAGGGTTCTTTCATTTTGTTTTTTTGCTGTCAAAAGGTTTACAGTGCAAATCTATGCCAATTACTCAGAGAAGCATGTCTTCTTGAGTTGAATGGGACTTACTCTCTAGTTAAGTGTGTAGCCGTAAGCTCTCCTGGTAACTATGAAATGAATAATAGGGCACATGTTCTTAAAGCCTGTACTACGAAAATGCTTGCTTTACTGGAGGGCAGGGGAACAAGTCAGACATACAGTAACCTATCAGGAATTTGATATATCAATTTTTGCTACCTGCCTGTAAAAGCAGAAGTCTGTGGGGCACCTGATGGGCTATTTTCAGTTTCCTGCATCATCCACAGTTCTGAAGCAAACACACTTCAGATGAAGACGGGGCAACTTGTACTGTGACATCATGCACCACATAAAAACTGTTACAAAGCTGGTGGGAAATGCCCATGTTTGAATACTTATGGCCATGTACCCAGCTGCTCCATTAAAATGAACAAAAGGTATCATCCGCCTTTAGATGACATCCCACAACACTCTCACTTGAATAAATCTGAACATGCCTCTGAAATATCTTTATATGGAATTGAGGGGAAATAATTGGGATTTTTTATTTGCCTCCGTGTTTGCGTCTTTGTAGCATTTTTCACTATCATGTTTTCAAATATATTGCTACCACTACATGGGATGAAAAATGGTTGATTTAAAAAAAAGTCAGCCATATAGTAACCCCCATTAGCAGCTACATATCAAAATTAGCATACTGGAAGAATTCAGCTACTACTCATTTTTGTGCTTGTAAATGCTGGAAGGTCCAACTTCCCCTCCCCACCCACGCTTCAAAAAGCCAAGCAGATAAAAACAACAAGATGGTAAGTGAAATGTATACAAAACAAGAAATAACAAGCAGCAATCCATATCATTCAAACAGACTGCCAAATTAGCAGTTACAGAAGAAGCCAAGAGGGTGGTCAAATGTGGATTTAGAGCAGGTTGAAACCATCTCCTCCTGCTGACTCATGCAAGTAACGCTTATCCACAGGGTCGGATTGCCCAAGTTGCATAACATGAGATGTCTTCCATAAGATCTGTGACCAGGAAAGTTGCATGTGATTTACGTTCACAATTCCTCTCCTCCGTGATGACATGCAAGACCCCTCATTTCAGGTTCTGCTGCTCGCACAAGGAGACCACCCGTGTGAGTCATTCTTTTGCATGTTAAGCCACCCAACAGATGGTCTCAACCCACTTAGACGTGAAGGTTAGTTAGATATTGAAGTGGTTCTCACCCTTCTTGGGGTCTACCTAGTCCAAACTAACTTTACATGCAAGACGTACCCTTTACAGAAAACAGAAAATGCAAGTCCTATTGCAAGCAGGCAGTATACAACTGCCCTTGGGAAGATTAGTTTGATGAAGTCTGCTGAATGAAGTAACAAATAGGACAAGGAGTTCTACTGAATAATGCACCAATGACTCTAAAATCTAGTCTCTGCACACCAGCAACTTACATACACAGAGGAACTCCAACATGCAGATAGAGTTCTTGCACATGCAAGGGATTCTCCATTTGCTTCGATAGACATGGAAACTCAGCACATGCAAAGAGATGGAGAAGAATTCCTACCTTTATGAAAGTGAATGGAGAAGCCTAAGGCCCCAGAATTCTGGAAAGGAGCCAGTTTTTACAAAGGCTCTGGTCAGTTGAGCAATACCAATGGATTTTCTGTCTTAATCAAGGCCACAATCCAACACAGATCTGGCCACAATTAAGCCTCCTCAGATAAACCAACTTAAGCAAACTGTGTTAGATTATGGCCCAAGTCTGTATTATGAAGGTGTTTCCAAAGCATGCAAATGTTTTAACACATACAATAGAATGCTCATAGATAAGGGGAAATGCTTTATAATTCTTTCTTCAAGGAAAAGCAGATCATGGACAGCAAATGAACGTTTTTGGATACTTGTTTAAGACTACGCATTTTTAAAGCCCTTATATTTTAAAAAGCATACAGACAGATACTGTCTGCAAAGAGCAGTGCACATGAGCCAGCCAAAGCCAACTGCATGGTTTTCAGTGGGAAAGAGTCCCGCTGAAATCAATGTGATATAGAAATGCCTAACTTTGGCCAGATCATGCCCAATTATTACCAGATTAAAAGAACATTTTGGAAGAACTGTATATTGTGATATGCAAAAATAGAGCCCAGACAAAAGGTGATTTGAAATACTTTCCTGGAAATTCTTTCCTTTACAAAAGATGCTTCTCCTAATGAAAATCTGCTATGAACAGCAAGCATTGAAAAATACACAATAAACATATCTGTATAATGACAATAAAGTGAAACTGTATTTAAATGAAGGAAAATGGAATCCTTGCAGTGGGGTAAACTTTTCATAGTACAAATAGTAAGCAGAATGCATTTGTTGGCTATTCACATTATTGCTCTGCTACATGAAGAATGGGCCCTTAACATAAGTTATAGTTCATGTACATTAAGCTCAAAAAAAACCAACCCCAAGCTTTTCAGAAATAGTTGTATTAAGTAGGCTTTAACACAATATATGAAGATATGCACAGCCAAAAAACTAAAAACTGCCCTGACCAAAGCATACTATCACATATCCATTTCTTTTAATGCTTTCTTGTGCAAACAATAAACAGAAAGCTAACCATGTAAACATAGAAAAGAGGAAAAAAGCTGGGATGCAGTAAGTATTTATCCAGTACATTCAGTAAGCTATTCAGCCAATTCACTAATTTTTGATTTGAACATCTGATAAACAGATGTAAAAATCATCAACACATCTGTAGCTTCTGGTACAATGTTGTAAATGTTTTACATACAAAGACTCCACCTGAAATAATTATAGAAACTTAACTGTGCTCAAATCCCGCTGAAATGAATGGGATTTTAAAAGTTAGCCACAACTAACGTAACCCATCAATTTCAATAGGAATTGAGACTGCCTTTCTCTGACCTGGAGCCAAACACTGCAACATTTAAAAACTCAAACTACTGAAGTATTTAACAAATATTTTTCTGACAAGCTTGCATCCTTGTGTACTATTAGATCTAGTAAACAATAAAAACAGTAAAGCTGTTACATGGCATTAGCCACACAGTATGTACATACATAATTTCTCTCTCTCTCTCTCTCTCTCTCTCTCACACACACACACACACACACACACACACACACACACACAGTAGGTGCACACATACAAAAAACTGGTCTATTCTGAACCAGGATTAAGAGATTGGGAGCAGGCTTGGAGATCACAAATTCCACTTCCCCCTCAATCCCAGTTCTCTTATTCCCAGCAGGATTGACCAGTGTTTCGTGTGTACCAGTCCCCCATGAAATACTAATTATTTTTATGATCCTGAGCAGTATTAACCACTGAACACATGCAAATCTATCACAAATTCTTCTAGTGGAATACTAGCAATCCAATTTCAAGTTTCTTGAGAAGAACATCTTCAGAGTAGATGGTACTTCTTCATGGAATAGAGAAATGCGCAAAGGTGAACCAATGTTTGGGTATCAAGAAATGCTGCTCGCCGCCTCGCAGGTGGGTGATTTACGTTCCAGAAAGGAGAAGGAAAAAC
This sequence comes from Podarcis bocagei, assembly GCF_964188305.1. Lineage (NCBI taxonomy): Eukaryota > Metazoa > Chordata > Lepidosauria > Squamata > Lacertidae > Podarcis > Podarcis bocagei. The sequence goes on along the minus strand of NC_138134.1, from coordinate 25,134,249 downwards.
TCTGATATATACAAGTATGTCGCTGGCAAAATATGCAGAGATTCAGAGAAGATGCAAGTGCATAGATTAAAGTGATTGCCAATTTTCACAATTTATATGGGGTTAAAAATAACTTCTCACTTATAGCTATTTTTGGTTTTATGTTTATAGCTATATATGTATATATACACGCACAGAAACACACACATACATAGATATATGTATATATAAAGTCTCTGGAAAAATCAGGATACATCAACAACGGAAAAGGGACAGGAAATAAATTACACTGACGTCTGCGTGAAATGACTTCCGCAAAATTTGACAAAATGCACTTTGAACATGCCGTTACAAAAGAAAAGAATGAAGAAACCACAATATTATGTAGAACCAATGCTATATCATCACCAGGAGAGCACCAAGCAAGGCACCATTGGAAAAAAAGACAATATACTTGGGTAAGTCTCTAAAGTAAAGCAAATGCTAATCTGGTCGGAAAATTGGTGTCTTTGGTAAAAATTCTATAAGAATGACCTGTGTAAAAGAGAGAAAGAAAAAAATATATACATTTAGTGAGTAATTAATGGCACTGTCCATTTTTAAACATCTCAGCAATGTTAAAGCTTTTACTGTGCTAAAGGAAAAACTATGGAAGGGATCCAAACAGTTATGTGAGGCACATGTACCCGCAGGCATTTTTCAGCACTCTCCCAACTTGCAATTCCCAGCAACTACTACTAGTACTACTACTAGTAGTAGTACAGACGTACCTTTGGTCAAATGGAATCTGTTCCGGAAGTTTGTTTGGATACCAAAACATTCGAAAATCAAATCATGGCTTCTGATTGGCTGCAGGAAGCTCCTGCAGCCAATCAGAAGCCACGGAAGCCCCATTCAGGTTCAGGCTCCAAAAGAACGTTTGCAAACCAGAACAATCACTTCCGGGTTTGCGGCGTTCAGGAGCCAAAACGTCTGAGTTCCAGGGTGTTCAACAACCAAGGTATGACTACTGTAGTAGTAGTAGTAATAATAATAGTAATAATAATAATAATAATAATACCCCACCCATCTGGCTGGGTTGCAGATGTAGCATGTAACCACTAGAGCCAAAGTGGTCCCTTTTCACACAATGCAATGTTTTTGCTCTTGTAAGAGGTTGTGACGCTGCTATCATTATTATTTATCATCATCATCAATTAATTAATTTTCTATCCCACCCTTCATCTGAGGACCACAGAGCAAATTACAATATGAAGATACAAAAATGCCCAGCATAGTAACAAACAAAAATAATAACCCCACCACCACCTAGCACAGTTTAAAAGGACATAGATTGCTTAATAAGCCAAAGGGCAAGGGAGAAGAAGGATGTTTTTGGCTGGCACCTAAATGAAGGCACCGGGTGATACTCCCTGGAGAGAGCACTGCACAAGTGGGGAGCCATTCCTAAAAAGCCCGTTTTTGTGTTGCTTCCCTCCGGGCCCCTCACAGATGAGGCACACAAAGATTGGTTTGATGTGTGAAAAAACACAAGTTCAAAGCCCTCCTTGTGCACACAGAACTAGTTGTCTTAACTATTTGCACGACGGCTTACAGATACATGCACAAGACTCATTCATGAATTTCTGAAAGAACCAGTTGCTTGGTTCATAAGGTTTTAGCCAAGTAAAATAAACACAGTTATTAATACAAAAATACCGACACAGGCAACTAGTCCTGCATAATGAGGGCAACTTTGGCCTATGCTTGCCTAACAGAGCCACAATGCCATAGGGTAAAAATCTTGTGAAGCTGAAGATAATTTTTACAAGAGTTTCAAAGGAAACATGCCAGTGAGCAAGACTTTCTGTGTGCCTAAACAATTACAGCAGCATTCAAAAAGCTAACAACCATTTAAGTGCGACCCTTTAAAAGGAAGCTTTGTTAAATGTAAAAGCAGCACTAAGTAAGACTACATCAGTTGTGTAACTCAGTTAAAATTAAGTTAAGCTTACAATTTCAACATTTTCATCCCCAACCCCAACCCCACCATTCCCTTTTCTTTTGGCATTCAAGGGTTACTGTCTTCACCAATATAGATTTCTTACTTGAAAAACCTGTTCCAAGTATATCCATGAATACAGAGAATGATCACTTCATGTATTGTTTTGTTTCAAGCAGGAGCAGGGAGGTTACATCCTATTCTGTTAATTAATTTTGGTTTACAGTCTTGGGGGAATAGTAGGAAAGTAGCTAACCACAGATGTAGATGGTCTCTCTTTTGGACTACCACATTTGGCCCCTACTTAGACATGTGATTGTTTCAGCAATTAAAATGACGCTTTAGCAGGACAAGAGATGATCTCCCCGATGAAAACAAACAGGTAAGACAGGAGGATCTGTTTATTCCATTTTCCAATTTATCTACCTTCCTAACTGTGGCAACACTGAGATGCTTGCCATGCTGTACAGCAGCAAGTCTCTCATTTTACTCAAATGCTTACTACCCTTTGCGGAATTGTGAAAGGTTAATATTCAGCTAGTTCTGTGTTTCTATTTGAGAATAACTTATTGTACTATAATGAACAACACAGAAAGTGACCCAAGTCTATAGGCTTCCTAGACTGATCCAGAAGTAGTCTTCAACTACATTATTGCCTATTTTCATAAGGGGGGGGGGGGAATGTTCCACTGAAGACAATAGCATGGACCCAAAGCTTCCCCTTCCATGAATGGCAAGTTTCTGTTTTGGAACCAACACATTGCCCTTTTCACCAAGTAAGTGTGCAGTTTAGTTGTAAAAAGTTTAAATACAGTGCTGTTGGTCTATCACAGTGGTTCCCAACTGGTGGTCTGTGTAACCAAGTGGTTCCCAACCTTATTTCTGGCCATGCCCCACCTAAGCATCTCGAAAATATTGATGCCCCCCCATGACATATAATTCTTATTATTCAAAAAGCGAACTTCTTTAGGAAGCCTAAAAGGCCATTAATTGTTAATAACTCATTCTCAAATTGCCCCCCTTAAAAATCAAACTGCCCCGCTGTCGGGCGTGTGCCCCACATTGGGAACCATGCATGTAACCCATTCAGGGGGTCTGTGGCACCATTCACATAACAAAAACTACCATAGAGGGGTCCAAATTTTCAAAAGTAGGAGGTCCATGGCTTGGCTTTTGAAAAACAGGAGGCCCACAGTACTTAAGATAATTGGGAACCACTGCTCTATCACATTCCCACCAGTAATAAATGTTGCCTAAAGGGGTACCTGAATTTAAACTAATTTTAAAAAACAATTCTACATTGGGCTGGGAAATTACAATAACAACTTTCATCAATGCCTGAACACCTTGTTGAAAAACACTAATTTTAATTAGGCACATTCTCAACATAAATTTGCTCAGGACTGTGGCCCTCGAATGTGAGTGGATTTTTGAGACCAGAAGCATTCAGTAATGAAAATACAAAACTGAATTCTTTACACAGGCCAACCTCAAAAACCTGTGTCAAATTTTCTTTCTTGCCTCCAATTACTGTGAAGTTATCATGAGTCTATGATCATAAATTAACATGTTCACTATAATAGATGATCATAAATTAACATGTTAAGTATAATAGATGTTAAAAAGAAATAGTTAGTTGAATAGAACTACTCTGGAAAAAAGGCATTTTAGGAAGTCTTTTATGTTTTAGGCTAGATATAGGCCTTAGTACTTCCCCTTTTCTTCAGTGCTAACAGAAAAGATGATTTTAAGATAATTTCTAACTATTTAAGCACTGTTTTAAATCAATCTTTTAACATACTGTCTATAATGCATGTATTGTGTTAGAGAATAGACAAGATATATAATTAAAAGGCATGGATGTGTCAGAAATAGCTAAAGCTAGATGCCACTGGGGGTTACTCTTAATTTAATTGTTAACCCCTGCTTGTGTTTTTTAAAAAATTATAATACTAGCATGTTTTGCGAGGGCTTATTTGTCTTAAAGCAGTTAAGTATCTTTTCACATGCCACTTTCCATAGACACAACTGAAAAATTTAAAGGCGCAGCAAAGTGAAATGAAATAAGAAAAACTACAAGGACTGATTGCTGGGTGGGGTGTGGGGGACAGAAACAAATGCACCCCATGAAAAGTCTTTCAAGAAATCCTCCTCATCTTCTGTATAATCTTTAGAGCTAGAGAATGAGAGCCAAAACCGACACATCACGCTCTTATTATCAGGCCTGACTTTTAAAACATTTGAATGAAGCTAGTAAAAGCTCAAGCTACTTTCAAGACTGCTGAGGTATGGGGGCAGTTAAAATCGACAAAGTCTAAAGGTTTCCTAAGCTCCAACAGCTTAGTTGAAAGGTCTCCTTCCATACACTGAGACTCGATTAGCATTATATAAAACAGTCCACAACTAACTCGCTGCGTAACCAAAGTTGCAGTTATTCTTTTTATACAGCATCTGAAAATTTCACACCCCATCAACGCACGTTCAAGCTATTTTATCTTGGCAATTAATTTATTATTTTTCCCCCGGAACACAGTGAAGCCTTGTTTTCAAGTCATTCATAACTTTATAAATCAGCCCTGCGCATGAAACCATACATCTGTGAACCGTAGAAAATCCTTGCCACTCAGGCGATTAAGCTCCTGACACCTTTGCTGATTAATAATCGTGGAAAGAATAAGATCAGAAGCAAAATAAATGATCATTTAATAGAGAAATGCACAAAACAGCCCTTTAACTTACATATTCCATCATGTTATTCGATTCACATTTCCTTTTGCTTAGCCTCCAATGCAAGCACAGCTAGACAACAGGGAGAAAAAGGGGGAAGAAAAATGAGCTGTGTTTTATCGCCGGCACAGAGACTAGTCCATTTGTCCAGCTTTCATATTTCGCGTTCAACAAAAGCATCTGTTTCCATACTGTGCAATTCAGGCCCCAGCAGTACGAAGCTGCTCCCTGCGGCACTCACCTTGTGGTATAACCTATTGTTTTCCCATTCTAATAACTTCTCAATCGATCTTCGTGTCTGGAAGACAAATGAGAAAGAATTTTACTCTTGAGCAGCTTTGGAAAAAAGTTTGTTTTGCAGCTGCCTTTGTGTGGAAAAGGTGGTTGGGGTGGAAGAGAAACGTGGTAAAGGACAGCAACTTCAGTACAGGGTGGTCTGCCGTACTGCAAATTTTCTGGTATTAATTATAGCTAGGATAAAGAGGTGTGTGTTTCAAAAAATGGTTTCAGCGACCAAATAAAAAAACAACACTAAGAAATATTTAAATGGCTGGAAAATGTATATATCTACAAAGCTGTACATTAATAAAAGGTTTTTAAAAAACCCAAAAGTGCTTTATTCACTAACACTGTTAAGTGAGTCAATTTAGATCCATTGAAGTTAATGGAACCAAGCTACTTCATAATTCAAGTAACTTGAAACAAACAGACTGCACATCAAGCATGGGATAGTTTCCACATACTGTGCGTAGACGTTATGATAACTATCATTCATACAAAATGCCGTGCTGTTGACTAATTTCACATACTGGAGCTCTAAAATGTTAATCTACGGTTTCTCATTAATGCACAAATTGTTCCAGAATATTTGGAAATCTGCACATTGATAAGTCCCTTGAATTTAAGTTATCCAGCTTTAAGAGAACTATTTAAATCCCCTTGCACTAAATCTGCTACTCTGAAGATGCAGTTGGTGTTCTGATTTAGAAATACGTCCTGCTGCTGTTTATGGTCACTTGACTGCCGTATCATCGACTGCTCAGTAGTAAAATGGGATTTACTAGTCCTTATGAATAGGGAGGATAAATCACAACACCAGGTGTTGAGATGAGACCAGAGTTGCAGGTGCAGAGGCATGGATCACTGAACCTTGTGGCAAATTCAACTTCATACAGCTGCAGCTTCCTTACAAGGCAAAGAGAAGTTGGGGAGGGGGAAAGGGGGGAGCTGAGAAGCATCTTGCACTTCAACTACTGCTAAACAAGAGGTGCTATAAAATGCACACTGGTGCAGCAAGTGAACAAGCATGTTTTTTTAAGAACTACTTAAAAGCATTCATCATCAAACCTACTGAATATACACGAAAGGCAAAAAAATACATATAGTGGTATCTTTTCATTTATAACAATCACAAGAGCATAAACCTGAACTCTAGCTACTTGAAAGAATCAACTTTGTTAGGCATGAATAATTATTAGGATTTTTTTTTTTACCTTTTCATTATATTTCGAAAATAGAAGGGATTCCCAAGAACCCTTGGACACATTTTAATAGCAAGGACAAAGTCATTACATTGTTTTTTAAAGTTCTGTTCCTTTTGGCCAATACTTTTTATTTTATTTTATTAAAGACAGTGCCTGCCCTCTAACAATGATCAGCAGACCTCACTTGTTTCTTTGTCAAGATAGCCTTTTAGAGTCTGCTCTCCTTTTAAATGAAAATAGGGCAGCAGTTATGGTCACACTTTTGTTAATTTAGTTGCCAGTCAGCTCCAAATCAAAAGAAAATAAGGCTGCAGAGTGTAATTAACATTCAGTTCAGTCGTTTTGTCCCTTGTCTAGCCCCCTAAGCTTTGTTAAAATTGCCATCTGAATGCTGAAGGCTGTAGGGAAATCGATTTGATTCTAATCGCACCATGAAAAGAACATGATCTAACTGCTTTCAGCCCTCCGTAAATCTGTACTAGGTCTTTAGCACAATGCAACTTCCAATTTAAAAAGCACTGAATGTCTCGTCAATGACTTTGTGAAGAAAAAAGAACAAGGAGCAGACATAAAAATTCCAATAGTTGTTTAAGCATTAAAGCTCATTTGCATCACAGCAAACCTGAAAAGGGCTGACCTCTCAAACCGCCTCTCAGGTCTATGAAGTTGTAGCCTTGACAAGCTCACATTGACAGAGCTCATTGACTCTGAAAGGCTACTCTATCAATGGTGAAAAATGGCAATAGGTTCTACTCCGAGCAGGCATCTGCCTGCCCACCCGCTGCTAAACCAATGGCAAAACCGATTCAAAAATGTGAAGCTACCTTGTAATCTTCCTTGCTAGAACCTTTTAAATAATAGATTAAGACTGCTGTACAATTTAAATTTCACTGCCTGCACGGAGGGGAAGGAGAAAAGACAGAAAAGAAACCAGCTTCCCAAATACTAGGGGAGTTAAAACACTTTGCACCCTAGAAAGGAAAGTGAATACAGAAACTTAATGCAACACTACGCAGAGACATCTTTTAATGAAACAAATTTTAACATTCAACTATTGTTACTCGTATTGAGGGAATGAAGGACTTAACTATGAAGTTAGAAAGGGCACCGAATTTGAAGGAAACATATTAGCCAGCTTAAAACAAATTATTAGCAGTTAGTATTAAGCAGGCAACACAGATGTAGAAAACAAATTGTGCATCACTCGTATTTCAGTTTTAACACACTCTATTGCCAAAGCCTAAGTGTAGGTAACACTGTTGTATACCTCAAGCATGTAAGTTTTTCCCCCCTACAAATACTAATTTTGTAAATTATTATTTGTAAGTCGTCGCATGTACAAACAGCTTGCAATATTTATAAAATCACTCAACAATACCCAACCCCATCAGCCATACAAAAGGTGAATGAAAGTTTAAATGAAACATTAGCAAGTACCTCTCAGCCGGGGGAAGAAAAAGTGAATTAAAGAGTGTCGCACAATTCTCGACACCAAGCTTCCTTTTCCCTACTTGACAGGTGAAGGGGGGGAAAGACTTGCACGTGCAGCTTAATTAATCACCACACTTGACATCTCAATGATTTACAGTGAGGAGCAGGTGAGGACATTCAAAACCCAAAAGGGACTCTTGATTTGAGTAACTTTCCCAGCTGACGGGGATGACAACCCTGTAGATTTTCCATCAGTGGCATACTAGAGAGCACATTATTTGCTAACAACAACGATGTAAAAGTTAAGTGGAAGAAAGTTTACTAGGAAAATTTAAAAGGTAAACATGGCGGTTGTTTCTTCTTTCAACATCATAGTTAACCATGAAATTTATTTTTTAGTTCAAAACCACTCTTATTGTGAAACTATACACAATTATTTATGTAAGCTGCATCAAACAGGGTTTAATACAGGAACTAGAGAGAGACATGATACACTTGTACACGATACACTTGTGGATGTATCCTATGCAGGTTTGCTAAAGGAGTCTTACTGAGTTTAGTGAAACTAACTCCTAAGCATGAATGCGCAGATTTGCAACCTTTTCTACCTATTTTCTATTGAGTAAAAAGCTAAATAAGCCTAATGTAACAATGAAGTAGTCTTTTCCCTCGCTAGATTAAAAAAATTACAATTTAAATTAAATCTTTTAAAATTCCAGATTGAATGTAATCTTTATACTAAATGTAACACTTTTCCTTCAGCAGTCACCTGCATCATATGAAAATCCTATGTCCCCCTGCCAGTAAATGCAAAACAACCGTTTTCAGATTTGGTACAACCCATTCTAAAGCACAAAGTGGGCATTAACTTAAGTACTTCAATTGCTAAAGAGCTCAAATACATAATACATTAGTCTTTAAGAACAATGTGTAATGAAACTTTAGAGTGCGCCAAAAACTTTTTTTTCTTGTTCCAGCTTTATTTTGTAATTTGCATATAAATGAGACCTAGCTGCTAGGATTTAAATACAGTGGTACCTTGGTTTAAGAACAGCTTGGTTTATGAGCAACTTGGATTAAGAATGATGCAAACCTGAAAGTAGGTGTTTTGGTTTGTGAATTTTCCCTTGGAATAAGAACATGTTTCGCTTCCTGTTGAGTGTGTTCCATTTGTAAATTGAGTCCCCGCTACTATGGGAAAGCATGCCTTGGTTTAAGAATGCTATGGTTTAAGAACGGACTTCCGGAATGGATTAAGTTCGTAAACCAAGGTACCACTGTACTAGGAACCGTGAAAAGCCTTCATCTCAGGTTTGTGCATGAGGAAAATCTGTGGACATCATGTCAATGTTGAGTGGCAGGGTGTCAACAGAATTTAGAGATCTTGTGTTTGGTGGCTAGTTATATATGCAACTTTTCAATGTACATTCACTTGTTAGAATTCCTACCCACCCTTCACCATAAATCCCAGGGCAAGTTACGGAAATTATAAAATATTCAAATCAATTAAATTACAGTCATGGTAGATCCTATCCAAGTGGGCAACAATATGTCTAAGCAATTTAGAAAAAATAACAAAAGCCTCTGATGGAAATTACAGTACCATTCCCTCAGTTCAACAGTTACATGAAGACAAACTAACACAAAATTGATAAAATCTTTATATTCACATTTAACAGTTGAATTTTTCACAGTGGCTAGTGTTAGTTTTCTATATACCTTCAGCCACTATAGAAGTTGAAACCACTGTGTTAAGCAAGCCCAGGAAAGTAACATTAACATTAAAAATTAACATTAAAAAAAAGTATTTGTAAAGCAGAATAAGGCACAGAGGAAAGAAGTCTTGAACTTGGAAGCTGAGGTTATATGATAACCCATGTGGCAATGAGTATGATCAAACTTACTCTTTTACTGAGGCAAATCACTGGCCACATACTACAACCTAAAGTACAGCAGCAACAAAGGCAGCCACAAAGCAGCCATCGGACATTGACTGGAAGATTCTTCTTAAGACAGCTATTCACTCTGCTGATGCTGGCTTTAAACTCCTCAGGTGCAACCTGCAAGAAAGAACCATGAAGCATTGTGATAAATCTAATGTCTGATTTACATTAACAAATCCATTTCTGTTTTAAAAGCAACATTAAACTCACAAAATTACAATCTCTGTCAACTCTCCTTATGAATTTCCATCCACGGATACTTACTTTTCCTGTTAAGGATGAAGGAAATTCTGCTTCAAATTTGTTGCTCAGTCCAAACCTGCAGACAGAAAACGAGCATATTCTTTAACTCTACATGGTATGGCATGCTTTACAGGGTAATTTTATTTGCTTTGGTAAGAAAAATAAAGTCAGGGAACTACATTGCATAACCATAAGCTCACAAGTGTTGGAGGGAATATATTTTGTCTCCTTTAACGTTATGTATTTACTGTGGCAAGTGCTGCAACAGCTACACCAAACACTATTGATGCATAAAGTTGTGAAGCAAGTCTCACTGAAATGTCAATAATCTATTTGGAAAGTGCACTACCAGCTCAAAGTAGCTTATGCTTTAAAAAGCTATGTTTGCATGACATAGGTAAAGGTAAAGGTATCCCTGCCCGTACGGGCCAGTCTTGACAGACTCTAGGGTTGTGCGCTCATCTCACTCTAGAGGCCGGGAGCCAGTGCTGTCCGCAGACACTTCTGGGTCATGTGGCCAGCGTGACAAAGCTGCTCTGGCGAGCCAGCGCAACACACACAGAAACGCCGTTTACCTTCCAGCTAGTAAGCGATCCCTATTTATCTACTTGCACCCGGGGGTGCTTTCGAACTGCTAGGTTGGCAGTTTGAAAGCACTGGGACCGAGCAGCGGGAGCTCACCCCGCCGCGGGGATTCGAACCGCCAACCATGCGATCGGCAAGTCCTAGGCGCTGAGGTTTTACCCACAGCGCATGACATAAATATAGCTAAAAAAGTGAGAGCAAAGATTCCAGAAGAAAGGACAAAACTTAGGGACCATGAACACATTCTTGTGCGTTTCCAAATTGCTATGGATCTACTACACAATCCACAGCATTATCCACAGACTTTTTATCCTGCACAGTCTTCCGGCCTCATCTTACTTTGTTGATTGGGTTTAACACTTTTCCTCATTCTTTTAAAACAAAATTTATCTACTAAAAGCAAGTGCAGCTGAAGGGATACCCGCATGCATTCTGACATTCAGAAATAACCCCGTATTGGGAGAGTAGAAGAGACAACTGCTTGCAATCCCATTATTCAGCTGACTGCATCTTTCTGTTGCTGGATTTGTCTGTACAGTGGTACCTCGGGTTAAGTACTTAATTTGTTCCGGAGGTCCATTCTTAACCTGAAACTGTTCTTAACCTGCAGCACCACTTTAGCTAATGGGGCCTCCTGCTGCTGCTGTGCCACCGGAGCACGATTTTTATTCTCATCCTGAAGCAAAGTTCTTAACCTGAAGCACTATTTCTGGGTTAGCGGAGTCTGTAACCTGAAGCATATGTAACCTGAAGCATATGTAACCTGAAGCGTATGTAACCTGAGGTACCACTGTATAGGCATCTCCCCACTTACATGGGGGTTAAATTTCTGGGTACCGCTAGTATATGTGAAATCGTGTATCATGGAGAACACTATCTAAAAAGTCTGTAAATACCTTCTAAACTTCACCAAGCGCCACCAAAAATCCACTAAACTCCACCACAATCACTCCCTCCAAACCTCCTTTCTCAAACTCCAACTCTCCACAGGCCTTAAAAGGTCAGTTCAAAGACTCACGGGATCACAGTTGCAAAGGCTCTGGAACTGTTAGTTGTTTTCCTGCTCTTTTCGGGCCTTTTTTCTGCTCTTTCTGGGCCATTTTTGCAATTTAAATCAGTTTATTTCCCATCACTGCGCACATAAATGGTTGTGCACAACCCAAACACATCTACGTGGGGAACCTCAAGAAATATGCGGTCCTCTACAAAACTGGTGGGAAAGATGAGATTATTCATGCATGGCCATTCTCTCTCTTTTTTTAAAAAGATATTTATTGAGGATTTTAAACATTCAATTCACCAAACACATATAAAACCGTCACCCAAATACAACAAACAAAGAAGAACAGAAAAAAGCAAAAAGAATAACATATGATAGAAAACATACAACAAGATCAAATATCCAACAACCATATTTTCTTAAGCTTTTGGACTTCCTCACATCTCCCATTCCTGCGTTCCCAATTATAAAATTATAAACAGCAATTTATCACCTTGTTTCAACTCCTATTTTGTGATTTTCAAATATTATATCTCCGACTTTAAATATTTTTATCAAATACTTAAATACTTAATTTAGACATAATGTTGTTCCAAAATTTATCTTTTTCTCAGATCTCACTTATTCTCATATTTCTTTCAACTAGATTACTGGTGCCGTGTTGTTTTCAGTCCTGCATCCTTCTTAACACTCATACAATTTACAATGTTTTTGTAAGTAGTCCTTAAACTTTTTCCAGTCCTCTTCCACTGCCTCTTCTCCCAGGTCTCGGATTCTGCTAGTCATTTCTGCCAATTCCATATAGTCTATCAGTTGCGTCTGCCACTCTTCCATGGTGGGCAAATCTTGGGTCTTCCAATATTTTGCAATAAGTATTCTTGCTGCTGTTGTTGCACATGCATGGCCATTCTCAGTGCCATACTATCTGAGAATGGTACTGTATTGTTAGGGAAAACTAGTTTGGCATGTATATGGCTAGCATTTGCCAGGGAACTACAGACAACTGAAATTCCCCAATATGTGCCCACTACCACCTTTTTTTTTTATGGACAGGCTTCGCTTCAAACAGGGAATCCCAAGACCACTCCAAGTTGCACTAGCTGGCAATTATTTTCTAGCTCAATTCAAGGTGCAGACCACCACCTTTAAAGCCTTGAAAAGTCTGGAACGCTACACCTGCAAGAATGCTTCCCCCCACACCTGCCAACATAGGCAGGGAAGGCCTGCTGCATAACATCAATAGCAAACTCGGGCGATTCAGTGACAAAAGGCTTAAGAGTCAAATTGGTGCCACTGCAAAGAGGGATACATCAGCAAAAATAAATAAATAAATAAAAATAAAAATCCAAAACGAAAACCACCAACAGACCAGCAGGTATGCTATAGCTTCCAGAATGTTAAGCGTCAGAAAATAAAACTGGGAAAGTGTGTGCGTGTGTACACGAATGTGAGTGAAACAGAGATAGTGAGAGAATTGGCCCACGTAAGCCCCTTACAGATTACAGTATCTTGAAGGCTTAGTAATGCAGAACTATGGCTAACACCCTGAGCACTCTTGTTAGGGGGTGAGGATGCACTGCAGCATTGTGTTGCAGGTCCTATTTGATCTACCTGTTGAGGAACTACATTAAGTGGCAACTTTTCCATGAACATTCAAAGTCTTTTCAACACTTTCCCCCAAGAAATACTACTTGTCTTCAGTTTTAGGGGAAAGTTAAAGCGTTATAGTTCTGATTAAGCAACCGAGCCACTTTTTTTTACCATTTCTATTGCTATACAGTGGTACCTCAGGTTAAGTACTTAATTCGTTCTGGAAACTGTTCTTAACCTGAAGCACCACTTTAGCTAATGGGGCCTCCTGCTGCTGCCATGCCGCCAGAGCACAATTTCTGTTCTCATCCTGAAGCAAAGTACTTAACCCGAGGTAATATTTCTGGGTTAGCGGAGTCTGTAACCTGAAGCGTATGTAACCTGAAGCACCACTGTATTTGTATTTTAGTTATTGTACTTTGCATTGTTTTTATTGTTGACTGCTATATTTGATATTTTATTGCAGCCACTTTGAAAAAATAATAAAGGACTGGCAATGTATTTACGGTAAGTATAAATAATGGTGTCTATTGCCAGACATGGTGCCACAGAGTGCAAACATGTCTACCACATAAACTGTGAAGTGACCTACTGTGGAATATGTAGTGTAATGAAGGGCAAGAAACTGGATGTCAACTTGCAGGTATATTGAGAATCTTGCAACCCTCGGTTCCAAGCCAGAATGTCATAACAGTGTGAATTTACAGCTGGGTTAGAAAGCAGTTTGCAAGTTCTATAGTATATGTGTACCTCAAAAAGGTGTACAGAGGAAAGAGAGCCACTGGAACTCTCCCATAATAATTTAGACACTTTTGAAAGTATTGAACGAGTATACAAAATGGACCAATTCTTAGGACACTTTTTTAAGAAATGGAAAAAAAGAAAAGAAAGGCAGCTACTGTATGTGTATGAATGTTTGACTGATGCAAAGTTACATCAAATAAGCTATACACTTCAATCACATTCTAGTTATTAATCAGATTTATGAACAGAAGATCTAAAGTGTAAGCCAAGGAACTTCGGCAGAATCTCTGGAAGTAATCATGTCATCCTTAACCATAAGTGACTCTGCAAGGTCAAGCGGCTGCATTTGAAATATCTTAAGCTCTTAGGGCATGTGTTATTCTCTCATCTTGACCTCTTTCTTTCTAGTAGTCAAAAAAGTCTGACCTTTTGCTCCCAAGAACACAATTAACTGTGGAGAAGAGATTACACCATAAAAAAAGAATCATAATGAACCATGATGGCCTGATAATTAGCCACTAATAACTCCCATGCAGAGAATAAGAACATAGGAACTGGGATAAGTACTCTACAAGTGTTAAAATATGTGCAAGACTTCAGGAATTGGTCCTGTGGTTGTCCTACCACATCTAATTTTCCCCCTAAAGTCACTGGAATAACTAGTGGTCCAGACGTACTGGGGACCAAAATCAATTTCACGCTGGGAGAAGCGAGGTTCAAAGTTTTGTATACTTTATCCATAGGAACCTGGGCCTCGCTCTCTCGCTGACAGGGATATCAAAAACTTCCACAACACACAGAAACCTGAAGCCAAATACATTCCGAACACTACAAAAGCCTTAAAAACAGAATGTTTACTTTTCTTTCTTGAAATTTAGAACAGAAGTCTACCCAGCTGAATGAATAAAACCAACTGATTTTTTTCTATTTTTAAAAAAGTGTGGTTTTAAAAATATGGGCCAATATGAAATTTGAATTTAAAACATACAAGTTAAAATCTATACTTCCCTTCAGTGTGAGTTTATCAAAAAGCGCATGCGCACACACACACACACACACACACACACACACAAACAAACACATATATATATATATATATATATATATATATATATATATATATGAGAGATTTCTGATCATTACAAATACAATGCAGTAGGCCATGTATCACATTTGCTGTTTTGGCAAATTATGAATATTTATTATTCATGTTATGGAAAAATACTGCTTTTGCCCAATTAATTACCACTTTTGCTTCTAGGAGGTTTGGTATGTTTGTGCCAAAAAACAACCCACTTAACTCTCTATGGTCTATTTGTTCAAATAAGTGATACAGTGGTACCTTGGGTTATAAACACTTCAGGTTACAGTCTCCACTAACCCGGAAGTAGTACCTTGGGTTAAGAACTTTGCTTCAGGATGAGAACAGAAATCGCACGGCAGCAGCGGGAGGCCCCATTGGCTAAAGTGATACCTCAGGTTAAGAACAGTTTCAGGTTGATACCACTGTATTGAATAGTGTCCTGACATGCAGAAACCCAAACAATTTGATAGTTGTATCTCTTTCACTAAGTCTTTTATGCTCCTAGGTATTCTGCATATAAGCATTACTTAGCTGCATATCAGTGTGTTTTAATTATGACAGCAACCAATGAGGCACATTTATTCAGCAAATGCCCAATTTACAAGACAGGAAATCTGATTTAAATCAATCCATCATCACAGCTAGAACTCCAACAAGAACAAGTAAAGACAGATAAGAAGCAAGTTTCCTGTTCTCATACTTCAACAAATTTCCATTTGTAGAAAGAGGCACATTTGCCTGCAGCCAAGGAGTATCTATGCTTGCAGAATGCTCACTCACATACACAAAGTACCCTTCATTTTCACTCCAAGGTCTTTTCTATTATGTCCAGCATTCCAAAGCTCTCTTGCATAGACAAGTTGCATTTATCCAGCAACTTTAAAAAATGCTACAACTGAGGGCAGTGACAGCACATAATACATGCTACCCCACTAGTGTCGCATCTGAGGCTGCCCTATTTTAAAAACATTTATTTTCTACCGCAGCAGCTTAGAGGATCAGCACAAAGTTCCCTTTGAAGGAAAATCAAGGATGCATGACTGAGAGGTCTACACTTCTATATGTGCTGCCAGTTCAACAACAAACTTGTCAAGGTGAAACCTTAATAGCTATTATCACTCAGTACACACAAGTGCTATATTACCACCATTTGAAGAATTCATAGTTATTGCCTCATGTGAATTATTCATGCCTTGAGGCAGAAAAATAAGGGGATGGGTCCAGAATAATAACAATAACAATATAATTTTATTATTTATACCCTGCCCATCTGGTTGGGTTTCCCCAGCCACACTGGGCAGCTTACAGAATATGTAAAACATAGTGAAATATCAAACATTTAAAACTTTTCGATACAGGGCTGCCTTCAGATGTCTTCTAAAAGTTACATAGTTCTTTATCTCCTTGACATCTGAAGGGAGGGCGTTCCACAGGAAGGGAGCTATAATAGGGCTGTAAACCTATACCTGCTTAACTGAGAGTAAGCCCCACTGAACTCAATGGGATTTACTTCTGAGAAGATATGCCTATATTGCCCTATAAGTTAGTTACACTTAGGTCATATAGAAATCAATGTGAAAAATTCAAGTCTCACTGATTTCACTCATTGATTTCCCTAGTACAACTAACTTTACCAGAGTTGTTCTGTAAAAAAGAATAATCACACATTCCAGGAAATGAGTCCACTCTACTACATTTTATAATAATAAGAATAAAAATAAAAATAAAAACGATTTACTACTTCTACCCCAGCCACTCTGGGCGGCTTCCAACAGAAGGTTAAAAATACATCAAAACATCAGTCATTAAAAACTTCCCTAAGGGCAAATTTCTCCTCCTTCCCACACAAACCCTCCAGAATAGGGGGATCCAACTTTTCATACAAAATGGGCCACAAGAGTACTTAGACATGGAACCTGTAAGCCACACACCACCTTGTCGTGCAGAGGGAATGGGAGGGAGGCCAAAATTTGACACAACCTAGTCCAGCCCTCACACTGCCATCCCAAAACTGGCTAAGCAAGGCACTGGGCTTTGGAAAGGAGGTAAAAGGAGCTGTCAGGGTCCTGGAGCCCTCCCCCCTCCTTCCTAAAGCTGGGAAAGCACTAACTATACTTTGGGAAGGAGGCAGGAGACCATGCCAGAGTCCTCATGCCTCCTTCCTAAAGCCCAGTATTTCACTTACCCAGCTTGGGGAAGACAGCGCAATAAATGGCAGGGATGCCCAAAAAGGTCTTGATGGGCACATGCGGCCCTCGGGCCATGCACTGGACCACCATAGAATCACTTCTAGTAGAAAGAAAATTTCAGTTTTTTTCAAAGCAGAGGTGAAAGTCATATGTCTGTGGTGATTGAAGCAACAGGTGTGACTTTTACTGTTGTACGGCAAGCTATGTTCCACCTTCACAAAAATAAGAGGTTTCTATACCCAAACTCCACACACTTTTCTCTATCTTCCATCTGAGCAAGCAAGAAATATGAGCACAATTCAAGGAAACATTCCAGCCAGGCAAAAGCCCTTGAGGAAAGCATGGAACAAGGCTGTTGAAAGCTGTTGCCTGGACAGAGGTGATGGAGCCTAGAAGAGTCCCATGGAGGTTACCCTCCTCTGTATTGCAGAAAGAGTCTTGCAAACCCTCTAAGATTAACAAAAGGAATTCTGTATTGAAAAACCATCTGTATTCGGCTCCTGAGCCAACACCAGTCCTCATAAATAGCGTTCATGTGATCACGGGAACCAAGTTGAGTCTCTTCAAAAGACATTCCTCCAGAAAGATTTCAAGCATGATAGCATTGGGAAGAAAGTCAGGTAAATGAACTTTAAGGGCTGCTTCCGACAATACAGCTGTTAGCAGCAATACTTATGCAAGCTAATCTCTTGACAAAAGGGGAAACAACTATCCCACCCCACCCAGCAAAAAAAGAAAGCACGCCACCCCAACCAGCAATAAAAATTGGGAGGGGTGGGAAGCCCTTGGCAGGCACAAAGGGGTCCTGCTGCCCAAAGACAGCATCCCAGATATAGAATCATACAACTGCAGTAGTTGGAAGGAACCCCAAGGGTCATTGACCCCATGCAATGCAGTAATTTCAACAAAAGTATCCATGACAGATCCAACCTCTACTTAAAAACCTCCAAGGAAGGATATTCTACCACCTTCCCTTCCACAGTCAAACAGCTCTGTCAGAAGGTTCCTTCTGATGTTTAGTCAGAATCTCCTTCCTTGTATCTTGAAGTCATTGGTTTGGGTCTTACCCTCTGGAGGAGAAAACAAGTTTGCACCATTTTCCATGTGACAGCCCTTGAGATATTTGAAGATGGTTATCCTATCTCCTCTCAGACTCCTCTTTTCCAGGCTTAACTTACACAACTTCCTCAACCATTGCTCATAAGCCTTGTTTTCTAGACCCATGATCACTTTGGCTGACTTCCTCTGCACATGTTCCAGCCTGTCCATATCCTTCTTAAATTGTGGTGCCCAGAAATGGACACAGTACTCCAGGGCAGGGGCTGAATAAGGCAGAAAAAGCGGTACTATTACTTCCCTTGATCTAGCCACTATACTTCTGTTGATGCTTATTCATGTTACAAACTTATCCATGTTGCAATTTTCACTGAATGTCATGTGGAAGTGGTCCTACAAACAAAAGTCTGTTTGAAAACAGTGTTGAAACATACTCAATTTTAGACAAGTTGATAGAAGATCCAAGTCTCAGTGCTGATTTAACACTGGAATTAACTATATATCCTGAAACAATGCATGATACTACGAGTTGTCAGTGTTTTAAATGGTATGACAGATGTGTTGGGTAAACTCATGTCTGAAAAGAACTGTGATCTAAAACTAAGTCATAGCATGTACTATATTATAAAATATTGATGCTTCGGAAGAAAATTATTAGTGCAGATGGGGGTGGGGGTTTCTGTCAGTGCTGATCAGTCTACAGCAAGCCCCATGGTAGCACTTGGAGGTATCAGCAGCCAGCTAATCATCAATGCTTCCAAAGATTTCAAACCATGAGGCAAAGAAAAACGGGTTACCTGATGTCATTGTGACATAAGGTAAATGACAGGCAGTTGGTCCCATCAACCTGTCAAAGTTCACCCGCAGAGAGGGGAAAGAGATAAGGAGCTGACCCACTGGCCAAGTCCTGCTCTTCCCTCCACATTAAAGTGTTGTTGTTTTATTTTATATGAAAAACATATGCTCTAAAAGAGAAAACTATCCTGTTCTAAGTGTAGAAATATTAAACAGATTCAAAGTTATGATACAATAAACATAAAAATTCAGGCTGTAAATGAATGTTATATAAATATTAAATGCATGTTTTGCAAAAGCATTCAGCCTGATTTAAAATAAAATATGCTAGTTATTCCTTTTAAATTGTATAATTACCTAACTTATTATGTTTGTCAATTAGGTCAACTGAGCAACATTCCATACCTTAATTAACCATTTTCTAATCTAATCAAATTGCTCTACTGGAATGGCTAGGAAAAACAAAGAGTATTGTCTTGTTGAAAGCTAACAGATTTTTTTGTGGCATAAACTTTTGTGGATTAGAGTCCACATCATCAATGAAGTGATCAGAGGAAATAACACAATCTTCTTAGCTTGCCTATGCTATTTTCACACCTGTGCTAGAAGAGAAAGTGTTCTGCTTACTGATCAAGCTTTCCCCTTCCACTATAGCTGTTAAATTAGCAGGTTTGGGTTATTGCTATTACTGCTGTTTTGAATAGTCACTTTGAACAGTGGGGTCAAATGACCATTAAATGGTCCTCTAAATCCACACATCTTTTTTGTAAAGCACTTTGAAGTTGTTGTTGTTGTTTTACAATCAAGCAGTGTACAAATTTCATGAAACAAATCTCTGGTAACTTGACGACTCCATTCATCTGATGTAGGAGGCTCTCGTCTATGAAACTTCTATGCCACAATCTGCTAATACTTTAGGCCAGGCATGTACAATCTGCACCTCCTGGCCGAATTTCAAAAGCTCTCTGCAAGCTACCTCTTTGGACATCTGAGAAGAGTCATCTGCCCCACACCCCACAATCCACTAAGCCAGTGGTTCCGAATCAGCTAAGTACTGCAGATACCCTGTTTTTCAAAAGCCAAGCTTTTTGTGGTAGTTTGTGTTATGTGAATGGTGCCACCATACCCTGCAACATGTCCCAGTGCAAAACCCAGGACACACGTTTTCTAGGCCATGCAAGAGCATAGAAGGTGTGGGAGAAGCAGGGAAAGGAAATGGGAAGCCCTGCCTACTAGCAGCATGCAGCTGACAGATTACCCTCAAGGGAATACGGTGTTCCTCACCCCCCTCCAAGTTTTCAGTGCTAAAAGACTTTTGTGCATGTTTGCTGTAATCAGGAAGAGACTAGCATAGTTACGTCTCTGGAATTTCCTAAAACAGTGCACTTTTATACTGGGTCTCCTAGGCATGCAGATTATTGGGCACTGTATACGGAAGCTAAAACAGAATCAGCAGTACAGCTCCAGAAGATACTCTGATGGTGTATTATCAGCTGGTGTAGATCATGCAGGAAGATATTCCCGAAGGCCAGAATCCCTCCTGAGACAAAAGCTATATTCTGTAACAACAGCAACCTCCAAAACAAGCCACCTTAGAGAAATTCATACAATACAGCATTGGCTTGTTTATTATTTTTGTTCTCAATGCACTTTGCAAACTCTCTGCTAGGGATCAGGTCATTTCTATGTTCTAAAGACAGCCAAGCAGAGTCCTGAGACTACATAAATGTTAATATTAACATTTAACATGTCTTTGTCATTTTATGGTAGGGATTTTTTTTTTAAGACAAAGGAGTATATTTATTTAGGTTGCTATTACTTATCATTAAGGTTTTGATATACGGTCTGTTATGCAGACGTTTCAAGGCAATGTACAGTAGGACCATAAAATGCAAACCAAAGATATACAGATACAATTAAAATCAAGCGATCAGCATTCTTCACTTTGCTACTATATCAGTTCAGTTATGCGGACACAAATAGACACTAAGCTATGCAAATCCTTGAAGGTAAATTTGCAGACATATATTTGATCACTGAACTGATATAGCCATAGATACTGCTAACCTAGCATTATCATACCACACTACACTTCCCTAAAGCAAATCCAAATGGCAAGCACAAGCTTAGTCTGTAAGCCAGCCTTCACTAACCTGATATTCTCTAGCTGTTTTGAACTACAATTCCCATCAGCTCCAGCTGGAATGGCCATGCTGGTTAGAGCTGCTGAGAGTTGTAGTCCAAAAATCTGGAGGTCACCAAGTTGGCAAAAGCTGCTGTAAGCAAATGTGCCTACACGGGACCTCAACTGCAAACTATGGAATAGACCTATAATGATCAAAAAGACCTTTAATTAGACAGATGACCCCTAAGTGGACTATACTTCTGACTAGAATTCTATTAAAAGAGGATTAGACAATTTCATGGAGGAGAGAGCTATCAGTGGCTATTAGCCATGACGGCTAGGCTCTGCCTCCACAGGTGGAAGCAGCAATGCTCCTGAAAAACCAGCTGCTAGAACTCACAAGAAGAGAGAATGCTCTTCTGCTCAAATCCTGCTTGGCTTCCCAGCAGCATCTGCTCAGACACTGAGAAAACAGGATACTGGACTCGATAGGCCTTTGGCTCTTACGTTCTTATTAGAAATAATTCTCAAACCACTAGACAGTCTTTTTAGGGTATCTAGACCAGTACTAGCTAGCAGGGCCAGTGGAATGCAATAAATCCAGGAGGTCTAACTTCAAGGGCCATTCTAGCCCTTAATTCATCAACCTCAATTCCTCATCTGTACAATGTGAATCATAACATTAAAAGTTGTAAGGGTGAGCACAATATCACACTTAATTAAACATGGCATAGAAGTGATAAATAATAGGATCAAGAGCAACATGATGGATAATTGATTAATTTAATTTTCATTGTAGAAAGTCTCTCTAACAGTAACTAGTTTACTATGAAATCTAAATTTAATACCAATGTGTTAAAACATGCATATTTCAAACTGAAACTAATATCCTTTTAATAGGCATTTAAAAAGAAAGAATTGTTTACGTAAGAGCAATAAACTGGGATGAGGGGGAGAATCTGACATCTGAAGTCAGATATTATAAATATAAAATAGGCCATATCCCTCTTGAACCAAAGAACTGACAAGCTTTTAAAAGAAATAGTATTCAGGTATCCACAATCATCCACTTAAGCTTGGTGATCTTGAATTTCTCAATGACTACCCAAATTCTACAGCGTGTTCAGGTTCTCAGGTTCTCCAACCAAACCAGAAGACTGTCATGAGGGAAGATAATCCAGACATCAGAAGTTTGATACCATGAATATTTTGATGATATTCAATTTGCCTGCTCCTTTCCTTCTTACCCTAGGGAAACTGTAAAGGTTCTAAACCAGTGTCTAAAATCAGTGAAGGACTGGATGTGGATTGACAAATTGAAGCTTAATCCAAACAACACAAAACACAGATCAAGGAGTGACAGTTCAGCTTGTTTTGCATGGAGGTCATGCTATCAGGTCTACAGTTAGAGAGACCTCCTTGGCCTAGCCTTGATATTGGATGTTGAGATGGCAGCTGTGACTATGAACATATGAAACAGGTGCAACTGGTGCACCAGTCTAGAGACACATGATAAAACATGCCTTAGTTATCGCATAACTGGACTACTGTTGATGCACTTTACATGGGACTGCCTTTGAAGAGCATCTGGAAACTTCTGTTGATACAAAAAACTGTAGCAAGGATTCTGACTCTAAAGCAATGGTTCCTTTTGCTCCTCCAGAGGCACTGCCTAGCAATTCATATCAGGATCAATTCAAAATGCTGGTCATTACATTAGAAACCTTGAATGGTTTAGGACCAAGATACCTAAATAACCTTCTTAATTTTGTTTGGCCCTGCCAATCTTTTGAGATCAAAGGAAAGAGGCCCTTTGGCACATCCTGCCTCCATCTATGATACACTTGTTTGACAGAGATGCATGAGTGAGCCTTCTCGGTTGCTCTGGTGTCCTTCTTGACCTTAATATATTTTTATTCCAGCAGGTATTCTACCTGACTTATTAAAGATTCCTACTTGTTTTTTATGGACTGTTTCCTTTTCACTGTTCTGTCTTCATTTTGCTTTTCAATTTGATTTTTAGTTGTTTTCCATTTAATCGTTAGGACAGAAATTCTCTGAGAGAGATATCAATACATACATTAATGTCCCCGAATACATACAGAGAGCCAAACAGAAAGCCATTAAGTTTTGCAATTCTACCCACCACCAACCATAGCTGAAAAGAAAAATATGTAGTATAAATGTATGCGGGCTGCATGATCAAAGTATTTTGATCATCATTAACCAACCAACTAGTATACACACACATTCAGGAATGACAGCATGGGAGACTTCATTTAAATAATTAATTTAAATTAATAATTCTCAAGGTGATTTAAATCAATCCATTTCAAGTAGCATTACTTGTTTGTACTACTGGCTATATCCCTCAACATCCTGGAAATACTCCATGTCAGGAACACAGGACTGCATACTCAGTGTAATCCTAAACTTGTTTCGTCAGAAGTAAACTTCACTGAGCTCAATGGGGCTCATTCACAGATAGCTATAGAATTTGCAACCCTTATAATAGGAAATGAGATCTAGTTTAGAAAACAGCAAAGTAAGTGACCCAGATCATATACTGTACTATAAATGCACTCATAGTGCTCTAGACATGCCTGTCATTTTTGTTAGTTGCTGTATTTTAAGGGGAGTTTTTCACATCATAACTACTTGGCAGAAAGCTGAAACATGTTATTATACGTGTAGGTTGAGACTATGACTAATAGAAGCATTAACAACTTACATTCATCTATAGCACAGCTGGTCATGTATAAAAACACACACTTATCCAAATCCCAAGTGTTCTACTTCCTGACATGTCATAATTATTTGGTTTAGTACTTTACATTCTGCTATTAGTCATAATGAATCTCATTAGCTTAGTTTCCCTATTGACCCAATGGCAAATTGTGTTTGTATGGAATGCTAGTAAAAAGTGGAGTATGCTCTACATACAAGCATAGCAATAATGGACCTGAGATCACATCCCTTAGCACTAGGGGATACAATTACATCTGTGAGTATGCACAGACGTTTTGGGATCTCCCAAAACAGGGAAGTCTATGTCCAAACTTGTGACAAGCACAAAATGACATTAAACTTCCCTAGACATACATAATTCTTCATAACAGACTATTCCACAACAGAGCACCTGACCTGCCAGCTGTACTTCTAGGTCCAGAGAGACAGAAGAGCAAAAAGCATGAATAGGTTGGAAAGCTTAAAGCTGCCTGACATTCACACAGCTTGATGAACAGGGCTGAAAGTATATAAACAAATGAATATAAGAATATGGACCAAATTTTAAATGATGGGTTGAATCAATCTCATTTATCTACTCTATGCATCTAAATACATGGGGGAGGGGCACAGGAAGAGCTGGAGCTCCTAGCAAATCCTAGTTGGAAGGGACCCTGAGGATCCAAACCCCTGTAATGCAGGACTATGCAGCTGTGGGGCCGAACCTGCAACCTTGGCATTATCAGCACCACACTCTAACCAACTGAGCTATTTGGGTTTTTAACAATGTGAAGAGAAAAGAGCCTGGATAATAAACACAAACCTCTGAAAGTGGGGTAGAGGAAAGAGCAAGACAACTGAAAACCCTTATTCTAAGGATATTGTTCAGAAGTACTATAACACTTTAGATTACTTTATCATGACCTTGGACAATACACCAAAACTACAGTGGTACCTCGGGTTACATTCGCTTCAGGTACATACGCTTCAGGTTACAGACTCCGCTAACCCAGAAATAGTACCTCGGGTTAAGAAATTTGCTTCAGGATGAGAACAGAAATCGTGCTACGGCAGTGCGGTGGCAGCGGGAGGCCCCATTAGCTAAAGTGGTCTTCAGGTTAAGAACAGTTTCAGGTTAAGAACAGACCTCCAGAACGAATTAAGTACTCAACCCGAGGTACCACTGTATTCTGATGAGGAGCAAAATCAGTCCTGCTTCACATCTGGATCCACTGAGTGGATTGCAGAAGCACAATTCCTTTACCTCTCAGTTCATCCTTCCTTCCTTCATGATGACCGAGCTCACAAAGCTAAAGCAAGAACAAAACAAAACAAAACAAGACACAGTGCCACTACACTGTGGTAGCACAGCAGCTAAGGAAAAGTGAAACAGACAGGCCTGAATTCGAATCTCACCTCGGCTTATCTAAGGGCCCTAAAAAAACAACCAGCTTCAGACCCCACCCCATTTGCAACACGGAGAAAAAAGGCCTATTTTACAGGGCTGCTGCAAAAGCTTGCAGAGACGACATAGCAGCATATATATATATATATATATATATGCTGCTATGTCGTCTCTGCAAGCTATATATATACACGGGAAGACACCCGAAGACACCAAAACCTGCATTCCTGTACCCGTGAAAATCTACGAAAGCATATATATATATATATATATATATATATATATATATATATATACACACACACACACACACACACACACACAAAGAATTGCTGCAACCCTAAGCGGGATGTGTACTTTCAGCAGGCTTTGAAGGCGGAAGGGTTGCAACGAAACTGGACTGCAGAAATCCCCCGCGGAAGGTCAGAGGTGCCTCGACAGGAAGGTGCCCGTTGGGCCCTGCAGAAGCAGCTCCTCGTTTCCTCTTCTCGCCGCCCTCCATCCCTCTTCGCCCACCTCGCCCCCACGTCTCCCAGCTTCCTCCCTTCCTTACACAGTGACATGGCCGGAGCCGCGCACCACCACCGGGTCCGGCGAGTGCTTGAGCAGCTGCTCCTCCAAGGCCCGCTCCTCGTCCTCTTCCTCTTCGTAGATCTCGTCGAAGTCCGCCATGGCCGGGCCAGGCCGGGCCGCGAGGAAGAGGAAGAGGAAGCAGAAGCAGAAGAGGCCGGGAATGAGAGAAGGAGAGAGAGAGAGAGAGCCAAGAGCAGCAGCAGCAGCCGCCGCCGCTTCTTGGGCCGCCGCCGCCTCCTCCTCCGAAGCTCCGAGCGAAGCGGCCACCGAAGCTTTTCCCTCTCAGGGCCGCCGGGAGGAAGCGCCCGTCATGGTCCCGGGGAGGGGGAAGAGAGAGACGGACAGGAACAACAACAATAACAACATCCGCTCTCCG
This sequence comes from Podarcis bocagei, assembly GCF_964188305.1. Classification (NCBI taxonomy): domain Eukaryota; kingdom Metazoa; phylum Chordata; class Lepidosauria; order Squamata; family Lacertidae; genus Podarcis; species Podarcis bocagei. The sequence continues at coordinate 25,108,212 of NC_138134.1, read as the reverse complement.
GCGCCGCGGCAGCCACTGACTGGGAAGCCGAGGGCGCCAAGCCCCGCCCCTTTCCTCGCCGCGCGGCGCACGCGCGCACGCGCGAGGTAGCGAGGTAGCGAGCGCGCGCCGGCCTGAGACGGCGAGGCCGCCGCGGAGGCCCCCGAAGCGCACGCGCCGCGCTCGCGCTGCTGTTTGAATAGAGGTGCGGGCCAACGGCGGCCGCGCGGCTGGTAGCTGCTGGCTTGGAAGGAGGAAGTCGGCCTCCCGGGGGCCATCTTGGGAGGGGAAGAGGCGTCGCCTGAAGCCGGATCGGTCGGCTTGTTTAGCGTGGTCGGCCTCGGCTACGAAGCCTTGGGTGCTAGGGGGGAAGGAGGCCCAGGGGACTCACGGGAACTTCTCATTGGTCAACAAATGAAACATATGCCTGAGCTGAGTGGCAGGTTCAAGTCTTAGCCTTGCAGCTGGAAGACCATGTGGTGGGTCTCTAGGGTAGCCACTTTTGTTCTGGGAAAATAAGAGGTTGTTGGGGGGGGGCGATTCCCCCCTCCCCAATCTCTTGCTGAAGTGACTTCAAAGCAATCAATGACAATCTATTGCAGTCTAACAGGACAGCCCCTCTGGAATTTGTCACACGTGCACACATGAATTTGTAGATCTCTCTGTGCTTGGTCACCCAGAGCTTAAATACATGACCTTCCACGTGCCCTATCAAACACATGCATTTGGAGAGGATCCCTAACTTGGCATACAGAGAAAGAAAGAAAGAGAAAAAAGCTCAACAACTTTGGCTAACCCTCCCCCCCCCCCAAGAAGATAGCTCAACAACTCTAGAAATATTGATTTCTTAATTTTGAGTTCCAAAAAATAGGGGTTGTCTTATACATGGGCACATCTTATATAGAGAAAATTACGTCAGTTTAAGATCGGGCATGTTAAGGGTAGTATGGCTGTAGATGTAGTTGCTGTCAATAAGATTTACTTCCGAGTAGCTAGCTAGTTTAGGTTTGCAACCTTACACTGTAATCCCAGTTCCCTAACCAGGTTTGTCCAGAAGCAAGTAACATTGAACTGGATGGGACTAAATGTCAAACGGCATTTAAGGCTGCTGTCTAAACCACACTTGGTGGAGAGAAAACCACATTTGACACTGGGGCTTGCATCTCAGCAAACATGCATAGAATCAGGTTGGACAGCTACAATTCTATGCACACTCATAGGAGAGCAAGTCACACAACAGCATACCTCAGAGTAAAAATAGGTGGGTGCTTACTTCCTGGGAGTAAGACCAGCTGAATGCAGTAGAACTTACTTTTGAGTGAACATATATGGAAGCAGAGTGAAAACATAAAGTGGTGTTTTCACTCCCAATCAACACTCCTTGTGTTGTTTTATATGATAGTGCAGTCCAAAAACATTTAAACAAACAAAAAGTCTCCTTTTTATTTCAGTGGTTTGGATTTCATGATCAGTTTTTCCTCTATGGCCTTTAGTTTGCAAATATCATATGATTAATACCAATAGGAAATACATTATTTACAATGAATTGGGGAGGGACAGAGCAAGAAAGCAAGGGATAAATAGCCCCTTCTCCAAACCATAATTATAAAAGCATTATAAGGAATCAGGCCTTCTACCTTAATGACTGCTAAAACCATGGATGGGTGCAGCTGGATGCTACTCTGAAGGACCACATGATACAACTCATTATTGAGGGTAGAATCCCTTAATCCAGAAAGAATTTGTAACATGCCGGACTTAAGGAACTTCTTGTGTTCCGCATTCTGCTCTGCCAAGAAAAACTCTTGGATGCTTTTGAGCATTTCATAGACTTTTCTCTTTCTCTCAATCCTTCATTAAAACAAGGAATGTGTGTGGTCATTTGTTTTATACTTTCCTCCTAATATAAGACAACTGTAATCTTACCTTCTTTGTTTGTGATCATCACTCCTTAAATATTAGGCATTTACAGTTGGTTAAATAGAGAACACCTGTATAGGGTGCCTGTCTAAAATTCCATCTCTAACACTGAGGGAAGTCTATGGGTGGGGGGGGGAAGGATGTATGCTTGTTTTCTTACGTGACTTATGTTAATGGATTATGCTGATTAAATTGTAAAATTCAATTTTACAATTTTAAAAATTTACAATCTTTTAAAAATTAAAAATTAAATTCCATCTCTAACACTAACTAATAAATCTTCAGGAGGGGAATTGTATCTCCTTTAAGACCCCAATATACAGAGCAGCATTTCCTTGCATAAATAGTATCCCTTTAATAAACCAACAATCTTATTTAAATTCTTCCTGGTGTCCATCTCACACCATAGCCTACTGTACTAGCTATGAGGAGGTTTTGAAAGGATTCTGAGTAAACTGGTGGCAGCGGAAAATTAAAGAAGCACAGATACCTACACTTGTGTTTATACAAGTGAGGCTGAGGGAACTGGTTTCCCTGACAGTGAGGTTTGCCTGAAATGATTATAATTATAATTCATTTAGTACATATTATGTTAAGTGCATGCTTTGATGTGCCTGCTTATAGCTGGCCACTGTTGTTGTTTATTAAACAAAAGCAGCTGCAGGAGCCCACACACACTCCCCCAAATGTAGATCAAGACTGGGGAGGAATGTGTGCGTTCCCTTTCCCTTCTCTGCACTGATTTTCTGCCTCACCTGCAAGGCCAGCCCTACCATTAGGGAGAGCAGGTGTGGGGAACATTTGGCCTTCCAGATGTTGCTGAACTACAACTCATCTGATCAACACTAACAAGCATGCTAGTCAGGGGGTGATGGGAGTTTTATCTTGCAACGTTTGGATGGTCAAAGTTGAGGTAAACAGGCAGCTACTTCAGGTGGTAAATGACTGGGGGTAAGGAGAGGCAGCAAGGTGCTTTTTTCAGGTGGTACTCAGGGGTACACAGTACCAGCACACCTTTTTTGTTAAAAACTGAGACACTTACTGTAACAACTTCATGGTAAATACCGGCACCTATTTTTCTACCGGCACTGGTATTGGACGATAACATTGTGTATAGTATACAACCTTCCCTTTCCTTGCCAAACTAGACTGCTGCCCCAAGTGCATTGGAGAAAGCTGTGCCATCAGCAGCATGGTTGGATTCTGTGCATGGAATAGGACTGGGGGGGCATCTTTCTTTCACCTCAGCAGCTACTAGGTGCCCCCAGATGTCCTGTTTTTCCTGCATATAACAAAAAATATTTGCCTCTAAGTAACAAAGGCTGCCTAAATAGTTCAAAGGAAACTGTACTGATGTAGCACATGTCAATGTACTGAATTCCTTTTCTTAAAAAATAAAAAAATATGTTCATTTTAGCATACATAGCTCCTGTCAGCTGGAAAAGCCCAGAGCTATGCATTCCCCCAGTGAATTTGCCTGTCAAATCAGTATGATAAGTTATAATATCCTAACATCTTTTCCATTAATTCTTGTGGCAAATTTTGATCAAGGGAAAATAACAAAAGACAGCTAGTTTCAAAACTGTCAAAACATTCCCATCTATTATTTTTTCATGGGCTTTCTCAATTGTCTGTTAATGTTTAGAAATACAAACATACCTGCAGTCTTTTAATCTAAGCCATTTTGGTTTACTAATGAACACCTTCTTTCCAGAGGCAGCAAGTAAAATTATTCTACACATATGGAAATCTCTTTTTCTTATAAATTTGTTTTAAAATATACTTTATTAATTTTCAAGCCAATGTTCCATAGTTTAACTACAACACACAGCACATCCAAATTACATGCACAAAGCCCAAACAAATGTGAGATAAATTAATTGGGTCTTTCTTTTTTCTTTTCAGCTAGTAAGCAATATACCACCAGCATACAGTCTTGCATTTTGCTATAGCAATCCATATAAATGCAGAGGTGTCCAGTTGTTCCTTTTCCTGTCCTGTTCACAAAACAATAAATTTCCTTCAAACTCTACTGCATTTTATTGTCCTTTAGCCTCTTAGAATTTTCAATACCAGGTTCTTCAGAATGCCTATATTTCCTACTAGTCTCCATAACTTGAGATACAAAAAAGCGGAATGGAATGAAAATCTTTAATCACTACCAACAAGTAAATCAGCATCTTCTTTGTGCAAGGTCTTCATTTTCTCCTTCAGAAATTGATAACAGTGCTGGTTTTGGGTTCTTCCTACTAGTTTGAATAGTTGTTTTTTTTTACATTTATTAAATATGGCACTCCCACTATAAGAGAAAGTAAATTCCAACTGCTTCACAGCCTTTTCAGCAGTGTGTGTCACTCATTTTATAAATTAGACTTGCCCTCTGTATTCAGCCCTCTGGGCTGAATAGGTTATGAAACCCACTGGTGCTATTGGGCAGGACTTGGGGGTAGAGTCCAAGGTCCTACACAACAGCAGTGTTGGCTGGTGCCCATTGGGGGACCAACAGTAAGTGGAGACATCCTCTCCTTTGCTGAGGTCTACAAGGGCAACACTGAAACTAAGCAGGAGGAAGGTGCCCCCTCAACCCCTTGGACTGTGTTTAAGTAAGAAACAGGCAGAGCTTTGGGTCGCAGAGCTACATTCACCCTCCACTGCTAACAGAATGATGAAGAGGTGCCCCCCAGATGCAGCAAGGCCTTTGAAGAACAACCACCTTTTGAAGTAAGCAAAGTAATACACATTTCCACCTAAAGGAGGACAACCCTTTCTCCCTATTATCACCTAGCCGCACCCTGAATGTAGGACTTGGGATTTATCCTTATAACTACCATAATGGGCCTTAATCTCCATAAAGTGGAGGGTGGGAGAAGATAAGCTTTTTTCAATCCTCATTTTGAAATGGCGGTCCACTGTGTGGCTATTCAGATGGACGTTCTACACCAGAGGTAGGCAACCTAAGGCCTGGGGGCCAGATGCGGCCCAATCACCTTCTCAATCCGGCCTGTGGATGGTCCGGGAATCAGCATGTTTTTACATGAGTAGAATGTGTCCTTTTATTTAAAATGCATCTCTGGGTTATTTGTGGGGCATAGGAATTCATTCATTCCCCCCCCCCAAAAAAAATATAGTCCAGCCCACCACAAGGTCTGAGGGACGGTGGACTGGCTACGGCTGAAGAAGGTTGCTGACCCCTGTTCTACACATACCCAAATACATTTTAAATTATTGCTCAAGCTGAAGTCTGGCGCAATTGGACACAAACAATTTCCCCATCCTTACTTATTTTCAAGGGTGGGGGGAATCACCCTACCTTTTTATGCTTTTGTATCATTCAAGGTAGCTTATATAAATCAAAATTACAATCACACAATAAAACCACACCCACCCATTGTGAAGACATTGTAATTTGGGGGAATGTTCCCCTTTAAATAGGAACATGGGAGGTGCACATTCAAACAGCTGAGAACATGCTAATGTGTACATGAGTTGTGCAGATCTCATTTTTCCATGTGCATTCACACAAGTGCTTTCAGCTGCACCCTGTCTCAGTGTTTCCCATCCACACAAGGGGGTGGTGCTTGACAGGATGTGTTTGTATGTAAGGGACAAGATGGAACTTTTCAGTACCTCAGCAAGGGGCCAAATAGAATCCCCCTAGCACCACCTTCTGAAAAGAGCCCTGTGAGGGAAACCACAATATGACTGTTCTCCCAGCTGACAGAGTGAGCCCAGAAATTGACATGGTCACACTCCCCTGCCCTCCTCCAATGGAGGTCTCCCATGAGGTTGTTTCTCCGCCATAAGCACCATGATTTGTTTTTACATCATCTGCCTCATCCAAGTGAGTCCAGAATTGGACAGCCACTACTCACTTGAGTATGTCTGAGTATATTTGAGATGGTGTGGGTCCATGGCGGCCATTTTAAGGAGCAACTGCACCACTACTAGCTTCAGAAGGTAATTGGAACCACTCCCTTTCTTAATGGGGCATTAATTCCTGGATATACCAAGTCAACAGGGCCAGTGCTATAATAAGCCAAGAGGAGGAGGGTGCGTCAGTGGCAGAATGAGAGGGGCAGCAGATCTGGATCAGGGTCCTAGCTTACTTCCCTTGCTAGAAAGGCAATCTGCTGCCACAAAATGTCTCACCAAACAGCACACCTTATCTCTCTGGCTCCCATTGCCTCATGGAAGAGCAAGCTCTGTCCCCATGGGTGGGTGGGTGCAGCTGCTGACTTGGGAGTAGCCAGGATTTTTGTTAAGGAGGGCGGGCTTTTGTCAGAGGGGGTAGAACCTCAGATTTGTACAGTGGTACCTCGGGTTGCAGATGCTTCAGTTTACAGACTCCACTAAGCCAGAAATAGTACCTCTGGTTAAGAACTTTGCTTCAGGATGAGAACAGAAATTGTGTGGCGGCAGGGCGGCAGCAGCAGGAGGCCCCATTAGCTAAAGTGGTACCTAAGGTTAAGAACAGTTTCAGGTTAAGAACGGACCTCCAGCTTTTTCGCCGCCTCGCTCCTTGCTCTCGCCGGGAGTTGCTGCCCAGCCGCTCTGCTCCCCAAAGCCTCCCATTTGCCCACCCACTCAAGCCACCACCGCCCAATGACGCCTCAGCCATGATCATCTACCGGGACTGCATCAGCCAAGACGAGATGTTCTCGGACATCGACAAGGTCAAAGAAGTGGCCAGCAGACTCTGCCTGGAAGTGGAAGGGAAGATGGTGAGCAGGAAAGAAGGTGAAACAGATGATGCTTTAATTGGTGGAAATGCGTTGGCTGAAGGTCCAGATGGTGAAGGGGCAGAGGCTACCGTTGTCACTGGTGTTGACATTGTCATGAACCACCACCTTCAGGAAACAAGCTTCACTAAAGAGTCTTACAAGAAGTACATCAAGAACTATATGAAAGCAATCAAAGCAAGACTTGAGGAACCAAAGCCAGAGAGAGTAAAGCCGTTTATGACTGGAGCAGCTGAACAAGTCAAACATATCCTTGCAAACTTCAAAAATTACCAGTTTTCTGTAGGCGAGAACATGAATCCAGATGGAATGGTGGCGTTGCTGGATTTCCGTGAGGATGGTATCACTCCTTATATGATTTTCTTTAAGGATGGATTAGAAATGCAGAAATGTTAACAAGAGACCAACCCTTCTGGATCATCTGTCATCATAACTGGCTGCTGTTCTTTATTCATCAACAAAACATCATGACTCAGCATTGTTTGAAAACTGGACTGATGCCATCTTGAGCTTAATTTGATTTATTTTGACCCTGAATTAATTGGAGTGGAGGCATTGGTTTTTAAAAACTTGCCATGTAGGCTGCCTAAAATTAAAAAAAAAACTCATTTAAACCCAGAAAAGGAAAAAGAATGGACCTCCAGAACGAATTAAAACCTGAGGTCCCACTGTATTGATTTTTATTGATTTGGGAGGTAGCCACCCCCTGCCCCCCAGTAGCATAGCTAGGGGGCTGCAGGGGGGCGCACTGGGAGGCCACTCACAATATGGGTGGCACTTACCCAGGGGGGCCTGTAGTACTCCCGAGCCATGGATCTCTCCTCGGAGTGACACAGTGGCTCAGGCACCTGCAGGCACTGCGCCACCTGAAAAGGAGGCCTGGGGCTCGCGTCCACCCACCGCCTCCCCCTCAGCCGCCCTGCAGCTGATGCAGGCAGAGCATCTATGCAGGCTTTGGCTCTGCGCAGCGTGCCCTGCCTGGTTGGCCGTGCCCCATGGACAGCTTGCCCTGCCCCCTGGCTAGCTACACCACTACTGCTCCCCCTTGGCTATGCCCATGGCTGCTGGTGCATTCTAAACTGCAAATAAATAAATTGAGTATGCATGCACACAGCAGGACACCTCACTTTTCTTCCGTCTCCCCTCTGTGCGCTTGCACAAAATGGCATTCTTGCACTGCCTAGACTGGCATTTCCTCTTTTTTGTTTTTGCTGCTGTATCACACTGTCAACTCATTAAGTTGGTGATCCACACAGACCCCTAGATCCTTTCCATGTGTACTACTAGTAAGCCAGGTGCCCCACCGTCTTATATTTGTACAGCTGGTTCTTCGGGCCTAAGTACAGAACCTTACATTTGTGCCTATTCAGTTTGTTAGTTTGGGCCCAGTTCTCTAGTTCCTTTTTTGTAGCTATTTTCCCCAGGGGATAAGTGGGTGGGGGTGGGGAACCTGTGCCCCCCCTTCTTCCTCCATAACTTTTATTTCATTTTCTGCTTTACATTTTAGAATATTCATTTAAGCAACCTTAAAATATCAATGACTTCTCTTTCCGTGGTTCATTTTGCATAACATAAACGAAACCATTCAGTCTTTCATTATTACATCCATCAAAACTTATTCACACTGTTGAATTTATCTTTATGCTGCCCACGTTTTCAAGTGCACACAATTTCCTCCCATATATTCAATAAACATTTTTCAATCTTCTTGAAAAGTATGTTCTTCATGTTCTCTTATTCTATATGTTAAATCTGTAAACTGCGCATATTCTGTCAACTTACGCTGCCATTCTTCTTTGGTTGGGACCACGCTCGTTTTCCATTTTGGGCTAATGAAACACGGGCTGCAGTAGTGGCATACATAAATACAGTGGTACCTCAGGTTACATACGCTTCAGGTCACAGACTCCACTAACCCAGAAATAGTACCTCAGGTTAAGAACTTTGCTTCAGGATGAGAACAGAAATCGTGAGGTGGCAGCGGGAGGCCCCATTAGCTAAAGTGGTACCTCAGGTTAAGAACAGTTACAGGTTCAGAACGGACCTCCAGAACAAATTAAGTTCTTAACCTGAGGTACCACTGTAACCTTTTTGGACATCTGGGAATTTCTGTCTGAATTATCCCCAACAAAAAGGACTCTCTGTTTTTTTGGAGGGAAGTACCTTTTTCAATTCATTGTGAATTATTTCCCAATTCTCTTTTACCCTTTTACAGGTCCACAGCATATGATAGAATGTACCCTCGGTCTCATTGCATCTCCAGCACTTATCTGATTCAGTCTTATACATCTTAGCAAGGGGAACCTGTGGCCTGCTCAGTGATGTTGGACTACGCCTCCCATCATCCCTGATCGTTGGCCATGCTGGCAAGGGATGATGGGAAATGGACTCCGATAAGCTCTGGAAGGCCATCGCTGTCCTAAATCATGTAGATTAAGTTTGGAAAGCACTGGTGTGTGAGTGTGAATGGTGTGTGTGTGTGATTGAGAGAGAGAAGTGTTGATGCATGTTGTCTCTTTATGGTGCAGTGGGGAGAGAACTTGTTTTTCCACCCACCTCCAGCAACCCATCCTTACTAACAATCAGGATCTTTACAAAGTCTTTTTTTGAAAATAATAATAAGGGGGGAAAGATGGGGGAGGAGGACCTCTAGCTCCGCTTTCTGCTGAATGAACTTCTTAGTTCCTCTAATGCAGTGGGCCTTTTGATGTGCTACAAAGCGCGTTACGCCCCAAGATTGTCTCTTCGGTCTGATCGACAAAACGCTCGGCTTCTGCATCAAGGGCTGCGAATGAAATGGACAGCGGGGCTGTCGAAACTCCCACGCTTGCTTGAACCCACTGGGACAATTCGCTACAATTTCCGTGAGAGAGAGAGTTTAAAGTTTCCAGAAGTGAACCAGTGGAAGCTGGAGGGGGGGGAGGCTGGGGTGCAAAGGAAAATAAAAAGGGGGCAGAGATTAGGATTCTTCCCCCCCCCCCTGCCCCCACTCACCGCCCAAATCCTTGGCAACATTAAACTAACCAACTCTTTCCTCCGGGATGACGGTTTTGTACCTTTCAGCCTCTAAAAATGTTGCTTCTCTATGAAGTCAAAATTTATGATTATTCAAATGTTGGGAGGTGGGGGCAGGTGGGGGGGAAAGAGAGAGAGAAGACTTTGAAAAGAGAGGAAGAAAGCGAGAAAATTAATATTGCAGCTGTTCTTCTGATTAATGAGAGATAATTGCTCTTGAAAAGTCACCCCTGTGGCATTTTGTTGTCTCCTGGATCTTTGTTCTTTTCCCCACTATTATTGAGGACTTTCTTGAAGACTAAGCGGTTCTTTTCAATTTTTGGTATTCAGAAAGTGTTGCTTGGTTACGGAGAATGGAGAGATCTGGGGCTATATTGGGTAAGATGTGCCACAGGCAGGAATATCACAATGCCACGCTCGGGAGAAAAAGGATGGATACAAGTTAACGATGCGCTTTCAATAAAACATTCATAGGCTTGTTCACGCTTTTAGAATGGCCTCATTAAGGGGAGCTGGGGCAAGCCCCGGCTTCTGTTTGCCTTTGCTTACACACACACACACACACACACACACACACACACACATACACATACACACCAGCGCTTGCTTTGGAAACTTTTCGAGGAAAGCGAAAGATAACGTGAAAAGGAAAGCTTAGATTCTTCGGGCGCTCACGCGATGGTCCTCTTTGCTGTTCCAAACCAGCGAGCCATGGTGGGTAGGGCGCATCAGGTTTTGCCTAGAGAGCAGCTTGGGTTTCCGGGACTGAGATGAGCGCACACTTTGCATTTGGAAACCGGAGAGTTTCGCGAAGTCACTGACTGAAATCCTTCGGGTGACGTTAGAAATCTCCCTCACCCTCAAATCAGAAAAGGATCCGAGGGCTTATAGGTAGTTCCCTGGACTTTCAAAAACTCCTCGCCAACTCTAAAAGGGAGACACCCACCCAGAGAGTCTTAAGAGCGCATAGTGGGAAGTTAAGTCCTATTCTGCATTCTGTGGTTTTCTCCTATGCAGAGTTAGATGCGCCTCTAAGGCGATGGAGAGCCTAACAGGTTGGGTTCAAAGGGACCACAAGGGAACTTCTATAGCGGGGATCGATCCCACAAGTAGGACTTGGAAAGTGAACAGAGGAAAAAGGGTATTTTGAGTATCAATGATTTGAAAAGATTGGCAGCGGGGTGGGGTATCCAAACCTTATAAAGAAAGAACAGTCCTCTTACTCGGAAGTAAATTGCAACCGCGACCAGGGGGAGAGCTATTAATCTATGCTCGCTCGAAACCCCATTGAATATTTATGCACAATACTGCCATCCCCTACAAATTTACCAGGAAAGTAAGGCCTGTTGGATCTCAGAGTATTTTACTTCTGAACAGGCATGATTCGGACCTCCAGCGTCGTGCGGAAGGTAGACACGGTTGCTCCGGCTTAATCCCATGGGCTTCGGGAATTCTTCTGGAAGATTAAATCCAGGATCATGTTGGCTTGCCACTCTTCAGCCCATGGACAGGAGTCTTCTAGGTATATTTATTCATTCAGAAGCAAGCACTATTGAGTTCAATGGTCCTTAATTCTGTCCACTATGTGCATTTAGGACTGTATACTTGCTTCGAAAAAAGCCTCGTTTCATTCAAGTGAGCTACTAGCCCAGAGTTATGTTGTTGCTCGGATCGCTTTGCGAAGCGCCATGATAAGCAAACACGCCTGTAAACTGGGTTTCAGATTTCTTTATTTATGCATAGAGACGGTGTATTTTGTATACTTAAAAATAAAATAAAATAAAAAGCAAACCCAAACCAAGCTTCCATTGTTTGATAGCAAAACACGACTAGGAATACACACGTCTCCAATCCTAAAAGTTGCAGGGAAGAAAGGCAGAGGGGTGTGTGTATGTGTGTGTGTGTGTGTGTGTGTGTGTGCGTGTGTTGTCGTCTCTGATGTTCTTTTTGAACAGCACTGGCATAAAAAAAAAGTTTTTTTAAAAGGGGGGCAATTTTGTTACATTCCCATTTGTTACACTGTCTTGAACTAAAAGCAGACAAAGCTATACTCTGTCACCCCGAGCAGAATGAAGGGAATCAAAGGATTTTCCCTTAAAAGGACTAATTTTCTCCTTGAATTATGAAAGTAATGGCAAGGTAACAGCCCGCGCTCTGTACCCAACCGCTTAATACCTTCTAAATCCTTCCACGTGGCTCGACTAGTCGTGGCAATTAGAGCTCATTATAGGCTCATAAGAGCTCTCATTTCGGGGATTACTTAATGGACAATGAAATTTTATCGGACAGAATTATTGAAAAATAAAATTGTAACGAGGTCGATGTGATGCGGGCGCACGCCTTGCATTCATTCCGCCTGGGTTGGGATATCTTTGCTTTTCAAATCGCTGTGTTTTTATTTGCTCTCTCGTCTCCCTTCTCGCTGCACTCGGTTTGTTAGAACAATTACAGGTTCAAATGCTGATCGGGATTCTCGCTGCCTCCAAGCAGGAGGGCATTTCCAGGCTGCCCAAGGCCAGCAGCCTGATCACACACCCTCGAATTCGCTTCTTACACGGACGTAGTTCCCATATTCAAGTTCCTCTCTAAAGGCTGCCCCAAAGGCGTCTTTATCGAAGTGAGCTCCAGGGTAGAAGTAGGGCTGTCAGCTCCTTAGCTGGAGCTACTCTTGTGCAGAAACGGAACAGTCCAACCCGTCTCTCTACGTCGAGTTTTTGAGACAGAGGGCGTCGAAAGCGCAGGAGCTCAGCTAGGAGAGGGGCAAAGTTGGCTGCTGTATCTGGAATCCATGGGACCTGCTTTCAACTAAAACCAGAGCTGCAGGGAACCTGGTCCCCACATGCATACTTTCAAATAATGTTCTCAATAATACTAAGTTTCTAGTCAACTCTTAGTCGTGGCTAATGGAGTCACTGATTCGGGTCGTATGCTGTAACGCGCAAAGAATATTTCCATCCAGGAGTTCACAAGCTCCAGTTTTCTGGCCAATGAAGGAGGTTGTGCAAAAATGGCTTGCAGTCATTCATTCACGCAGGCATGCCCTAATTGGATACAGTTTTGAGAGGTTTACCTGAAAGAATGGGAGTTTCCTATAGAGCCTCCTAAATGCAGGTGTGTGTGCCTACTAAAAACAAGCTTACCTGTCTTCTACTATCCAGCCCTCCTATAGCTACTCTTAACCCCCACTGGTTTCAAGGGAACTTGAGTGCGCCTGTGCATATAGCCTTGCTAGTTTCACGGTCCAACAATAAATTCTTTCACACAAGCCCCATTGAAACACCGCTGCCTTCTTTACCACATTGGAAGACAGTGAAGTGGCAAATCACATCCTCCGCTTCCCCTGTTAATGAGCAAAACATTGGAGAGACTTCAGCTCTTCTCGGCTTATATATCAGACCGCCCAAGTTCCCTAAATATAATTAGTCGAGACTAATCCACAACATACTTTTAAAGCACTCTCATGCCATGGTCATGGAGAATTCTGGGAATTGTAGTTTGTTCAGGGTGCTGACCTCACAGAGCTGCAATTCCCAGCACCCTCAGCTACAGTTCCCCGGGATTCTCCACAACTGTCAGAGAGGTATAATAGCGCTTTACATGTACCGTATGGCTGTGACATAAGACTGCGGGCACAGCACATTTAAAGTACATCATTACTCACAAAGAATTCTGAGGTGAAGGGTGCTGGGAAATGTAGTTCTGTGTGGCGTTTGTGAACTAGGATTTTGTGGGGTGAAGTCATGTGTATTAAATGTAAGGCGTGTCTGCAGCCTAACACCCATTCAGCTAGTTGGATTTCAGCTTCTGGTTGGAATGCCCTCCCATCAGATGTCAAGGAGATAAAGAACTACACAACTTTTAAAAGACATTTGAAGGCAGCCTTGTATAGGGAAGTTTTTAATGTTTTAAGTTTTATTATGTTTTTGTATTTTGCTGGAGGTCCTCAGAGTGGCTGGGGAGGCCCAGCCAGATGGGTGGGGTAATAATAATAATACTGGAACAATAACCAACCAACCAACCAACCAACCAAGGCTATCATTGTCATGTTTTCTGAGAGGTAAACCCCACTCCGCTCAAAGGAGTTGGTTCCACGGAATGCACTTCGCAGTACAGGCCTACATTTGTGAAAGGGCACAATTCTTTCCATGTTTACTCGGAAGGATATCCAACTGTGTTCAATGGGGCTTACTCATTACTAGGAAGGATCCTTAGGATTGCATTGCAGCCTTCGTCCCTACAGAAAATGTGTCTGAGATTAGACGTAATTTTAGCGATTTCCAAGCACAAATGTGCTTATGCAGAGGTCTGGACAGAGGGTGGTGAGCAACCTCGAGTTGTCGAGGTTAGTTAGCGTGTTGGACTAGGACCCTGTGGACCCGAGTTCGAATCCCACCTTGACCTCGAAGCTCACCGGGTGACCTTGGGCCAGCCACCAACTCTCCACCTCCCAGGGTTGTTGTGGGGGCATTCTTGAGAAGGGGGAGTCGCCTGCAGGCACATCCTTGGTGGAAAGGCTGGCTAGAAATGCAAACATCATAAATGACTCCAAAGAGTCCAGCAGCATCTGGACAGCCGCAAGCATCCCTCCCGGAACAATCCGTTGCAAAGGTTCCTTAAAGGAGGACCAGGAACCTTGACCAAGAACTAAAATCAGGTAGCAATCCACTGTGCGCTGCTGGGAACAGAGTCCCCTTTTACCCAATGGACTTTCCTCCCAAGGATCGGACGACAGCTCGAATGAAGCTTTGTCTGAGGCTTCTCTCTCTTGCCCTCTTTGGAAATGCCACGTTCTTGTCCAGTAAACTCCTGTTTCCTTTTGCTCTTTCCACCGCCACCACCACAACCGCCGCCAGCAGCAGCAGCAACAGCAGCAGCAGCAGGAAGGCCTCGGCAGCGCTGACCTGCCTCTCCCTTGGTTGCCTAATTGTTGTCACAAGACCTTGGATTAGCACATTTCTGGAATAGCTGCCTGTTTACCCTCCAGAGACCCCACCGTCCAGTAAACACTTTCTAATTGAATCCTAATCGCATTCGAATAGCGGCATCGCGGGTCTCAGCTGCAATTCATAAAACTTTAATTGCCACCCATAAATCCTCCTCAGACGAGGAAGTAGACTCCCGACGACCATGCGATCCTTCCCTTGAGACGACGCGACGGCAAGGAAGCAAGGCACGCCGACAGCCGCAGAGGTGGCCATCGCAGCTTCCAGACAGGGACGAGCCTAATCCATGGAGCTGCCACCCCCAACGTGGCGCCCTCGGGATATTTCGGAATACAACTCCCATAATCCCTGATTCATCGGCCAGGCTGGCTGGGGCTGGGGCTCCAAAAAAAGATCTGGCGGGCGCCACGTTGGGGAAGAGGGTAACCGGAGCAGCCTTTTGTTAGCCCTGTGCGGGGATATTACTTGAGCTCGGGGTGGTGTTAAAATCCAGATAGCCCATATATCATTTGATCTCGTTCACAGTATCCAGACAGTAACGTGGTTTCAACAAAAATGGCGCAACTGAAAGATGAACCACAGCATTATGGTGGCATAAACTTTCGTGGACTGCAGTCAACTTATTCAGTTGTATGGACTGTTATTTTGAGCTACAGCTCTCTCTCTCTGTGTGTGTACTCACACACATAACGGGACTGGAGGGACAGAATAATATTTGCATGCAACTGATAAAAATGGACTACTGTATAGTCTATAATCCACGAAAGTTTACGCCATAATACATTGGTTCGTTTTTAAGCTGCCACAAGATTCTTCGCTGATTTTAAGAGATGGGTATAAAGAGAAATTTGAGAAGAGCTGAAGAAATCGACCTGCAGAAATGCCAGCTTTTTCCTCACCCAGTAAGCGCACCGTGTCTTCTCTTTCTGTCTTTCTGTCAAAGCAACTGGTCCCTTCATTGTACACGTCAATGTCATCGAGGGACCTCATAGGTTTACATCTTATCTTTCTGTCCACTACTATACCTTCCACGAGAGGATACAATTCCATGTACCTGAAGATGAGGACTCTAGTTCACGAAAACTAATATGAATATGTTAGTGCCACAAGAATCTTTGCTGGGGGTTTTCGCTGCTTGGGTTGCTATCCCACGCCTTGGTTGCAAACCCTGTTGCATAGGACTGCACTGCCCATTGCATGGTGTACCGGTGGCTGCCAGTCGACGTTCGCTTCTCTTCCTTAGGCTTGAATACAACCGAAGAATCCGTTTTTGTCTGGAGTGGGAGGGAGGTTGAGCATGGAAGATCCGCGGACCCACCTCGCAAGGGAGGAGGAATCGGCTGGTATGGATGCTGAGCTGCCATCGAACTTAATGGATCCACCACCAGTCCAGAACAAGGACCCCGATCGAAAAAAGACGGGCCCTAACTTCGGTTAATTACATCTTTGTAGTCCTTATAATACTTACTTGGGAGTAAGTCCCATTGTATATAGGTATTTACTGTACAGGATTGCGCTACTGAGTGAAATCCACACCAATTTTTAAGCGATGGGGTGGGAGAAAGGAATCAGTCTCCTTAAAACTAGGAAACTGGTTGAGATTATACCTGTCTTTTCAACCCGTTTAAGTGTCTTGTGATTCACATTTTAAAGCTACCGGTTGTCTCCAAAACACACACGGCTTCTCTCTCATAATATCCTTCCTTCTATGTACTCGGACAAATGACCACTGAATTCAGTGGAAGTGACTCCTGAGTAAGTGTGCACAGGATTGCAACCCGACAGTTTCTCCTCCACTCCACTTCGGGTTGTGGGGGGTTACATATTCATGGTTTTATTAGTGCTTTCATTGGCAATTTGTCGACTTCTGCCGGCCCCAAGTTGAGTGGAAATGGATGGGCAGCTCTCGCCTCAAGAAGGCTGCAACAATCTCCCCTCCATTAACTCTATAAGCCGCTTCTTAAACTCCCATAAAACAGGTCATTGGGAAATCGCGTAATACGCTGCGAAGTGTCTCTGGCTGTCGTCTAATGAAATCTGAAATGCTCAGGAATCAGCGAGCGCGCCTTTTCGCCATTTAGCCAATTTCCCTCGGCCTGATCGCCTCGGCGAACTTGGTGGAGATCAAAGCATCCTTCCGGCCGGCGTTTTCTCTTTGCATTAAGGCTTCGGAGTGAAGCCCCGCAACCATCGCCAAAGTTTGACTTGAAAGTCTTCCGTTTTGGCCCAGAAGCATCCAGAGGAGTTTTAAGCCTTTGTGCCTTGAACTAATTGCCAATTTGACAAAATCCACTGCTTGCTTGCTTTTAAAAGAAAAGCTCCTGGAACCAACTTTGCGGTTTACTTTGAAATAAGGCTGAAATCCTAAATGACTGGGGGAATAAGGCGTCCCACTGAATTCACTGAGGATCCTTAGGCTACAGTCCTAGGCACACCTCCCTGGGAATTACTACCAAAGGAAACTCGCATAGGATCGGGCAGTTAGGATTGCGCTGCAGGAAGCTTCAGTTTCAACAGGACTCTTCTCCAGAGGTTTGCAATCATAGGCGCATTTCCCCGGAACTGAATCTCACAGGATCGTGCCGCAAGTCTGCCTCACTCTTCCAACCAAAATCACTTCTGCACAATGTTGACCAAGTCCCATTGAGTTCAATGACACTTTCGCGCTCTGAGTGTGGATTGCATCCTGACTTGGCTCTCGGGTTCCCAGTATCGCTTTACAGAGGATTTAAAGCAAAGCAATGTGGGGGGAGTCTTCAAGGACATGTACAATGTCACCAAATGTATAGAATCAGCTCCCCCCTCCCTTTTTTAAATGCACCTAAAATAGGAAACAGACGTAAGTGGCTGGGGTGTAAGTCGTAAGAAGAGCAGGTGGTGTCTGCAGCAAGAGTTGCGCTCCTTTTTAAAAGAAAGCTCTCTGTTCCACTGTAATCTTCCTCCTCCCATTCACGCTACAAACTCGCTTCTCAAACTACAGTACTATCAATACATTATACGACCATTCCATGCAAGCTTATTCGGAGTCGTAGGGCTGTTCAGTGAGACTTATTTCGCGACAAACGTGTTTATGGGTGCAGAAAAGGATATTGCTATACACGTTTACTCGAAAGTAAATCTCACTGAACTTTATGGGACAATGTGTATAGGACTGCAGTCAGCGGTACTCAGGCATGAGTAGCACAGAAGTACTACCAAATGACAGGTGGAGCACTGGCATTTTGGACGACCGGGAAGTAAATTTAATTCACACTTATAGTAGGAGGGGATAAATATACAAACAAGCACACACACAGAGAGAGCGCAAGTGCGATCGTGACCTCGTTTAAAAATTAGAAATCAAGGGTTTAAAATACTAAAACCAGCTTCATATTATGCAGGGAAGAGCTGCTGCAAGGCGGCTTTTTGAAGTTACATAGTTGGGGTTATGGCAGCAAAAAGTTATCGCTACATTTACACAGTATTCTGTGTTCAGTGGACACGCCAGAGCCGCTAACTGAGCAAGCCAACCCGATCCTATGCGGTTTAATAGCGAAGCAAATCCCTCGGAGCTCAGACGAGCTTTCTTCCATGTTAAGAATGGATCGTAAGACCAGAGCTTTCTACGTATGTATGGATCGTTAAGGCACGGTTCTCAAAACTATGAAGCGAAGAACATGAAGCAAGAGTTAGAAGCGCCTTCCATTAGGGTCCATGGGAGCCAATGCTCAGAGCAGAGCGCAGGAGAGGAGAGCTGCGCAGGAGCTGGGCTCTAGGTTGAAACCCTAGAAAAGGCGAGCTCGTTGCCTCCAGTAGCCCAGCCGGGGCAGAAGCCCAGAGCCCCACTCAGCAGAAGGAGCAGAACGGGCCCCAAACCAAGCAGGGCTCCTGGCTAACATCTTTTGAACTGATAAAACATAAATCTCAAGGCAGGGTGGTCGTGGTGGTAGGCTGGACCACTAAGCCTAGCGTCTAACATTTCCTAACTGCTCCCCTGGAAAAAGAGACTCTTCTGGAGAAAGAGTCCCGTTGCACCTGACAGTCGCAGCGGCAGGCGCTCTGCCTTGGACACCTGCGAGGGCTTACAGAGGCTCAAAGAGAACAAAACGAGAATGGAAGATGAAGAACGAGTGAAAATGGGAACCAAACGGATGTAATGCTGGGTCCTATACGGGAGATAACGGTTGTTGTGTCGAAACAAAGTTGGCCCACCAAGTCGCAGAGGCAATCGGACTTTTTTTTTAAGGGCTGCGAACTGGAAACTTGTAACCTGCGCCCCAGCACTTGCTGTTTTTGCCTGTCGACTGAATCTGGTGATGGAGGGGGACGAAGAAGAAGAATAGCCGGCAGCTCTGGAGTCCCTATGAAATGAACGAAACGCACACGCGCTTCTTGCCAAGCAAGCTCCCCTCCTTTCTCTGCCTTCTTTTTCCCCCCAGGCGGTGGAAGGGGGAGAGCTTCTCCCCTGAAAGGGCTCCCAAATAGGAAGCCCGAGGAGCCTCAGATGCGCGTCGATTTCCAGGCATCACGTGTTAAATAGTTGCTATAAATCCCCACACCCGCAGTAGAGGGGGCGGGGGAGAGATCCAGGGGAGGTCTAGAGAGAAGGAAAGGGGGGTTGGTTGATGGTGGTTTGTTTTTTTTAAAGACCAGCCCTCTCCAGAGCCCCCCTTTGTTCAGCTCTCAGACTTAAGCACCTTCCGGGCTCGCCCAGGGGCTTTTGCAGAGGCGACTCGGCCCCAGGAGGACCGGCTCCGCAGAGCGCACAGAGCCAGAGAGCGCCACCGGGAGTCACAGCCAGCCAGCCCGCGCGCCTCCGATCCTCAACCATGTCTCGCTCGTTCTATGTGGATTCGCTCATCATCAAGGACCCGGCTCGGCCGGCTCCCTCGTTGCCGGATCACCACCACCCGCCCCCCGGGCAGGACTTCCTCATCCCGCTGGGCGTGCCGTCGCCGCTGGTCATGTCGGTGGCGGGCGGGCCGGCGTGCCCGTCGCGCAAGAGCGGCGCTTTCTGCGTATGCCCGCTGTGTGTCAGCTCGCACCTGCACGCCTCTTCCCGGGCGGGCGCGGCAGGAGGAGCCGGAGGAGGAGGAGGAGGAGCGGGCGCCGCTGCCGCCATCCCGCTCCTCAAGGGCCACTTCCCTCCCGCTGCGGCCAGCGAGGGCCAGTATTGCCCCCGCCTGAGCCATGCCCAGCAGCAGCCAGCCCCGCAGCAGCAGCAGCAGCAAGCCGGCTCGGTGGCCTCCGCGGCGGCCGCAGCAGTGGCAGCAGCGCACGCCCTGGGCCACCCACCTGTCTGCGCAGCGGCCGCCTACAGCATGAGCGACCCCCGGCGATTCCACTGCCTCGGCATGGGTAGGAGCTTCCTCCGCCGCGTCCCGCCTTTGGGGGACTGGGAGGTGGGGATGGGGATCCAGGGGGCAGCGGGGTGGTTGCAAGGATAGCTGGGACAGGTCCAGTAACAGGTTGGCTCTCCAGGTAAGGCAGAGTCCAAAGGCGGTTCTTCTGCAGCCCTTCGTTTCCGGAGTGGCTCCGGATCGTGTTCTCACCGGTTGGTGCCGAAAGAGTTAAGCGGGGAGAGGAGACCCCTCTGGGGCTTGCACCTGTGTGAGCCCCCAACCTGAAGGAGTTGTAATCAGTTCAGCCGGCAGAGCATGAGACCTTTGCTCTCAAGGTCGTAGGTTCGAGCCCCACGTTGAGCAAAAGATTTCTGCATTGCAGGGGGTTCGGATGGATGACCCTCGGGATCCCTTCCAACCCTACAATTCTATGATTCTCTGGAGTCTTTCCGTTTGCTCCGACGGGGTTGTGCCATAAACCAGCTCCAGCACCGTCCGTCGTCCTGTCACTTGCCTACTCCGACAAGGGACATTTGATTCCGCTCCCTGCCGGTGTTGGCAGCTCAGGCGTTCCCAAGAGTGAGCCCCACTGACTTCCCAAAGCATCCTCAAATCCTTCCAAGGCAACCCTCGCCCCCTCCGACTCCCAAGGAGAGCAAGGACCTCATTAAACGCCCCCCTGACTTCGTGGGGATCAGCCCATCATCAAGAGCCCTAGGCTCTTAAACTCACTAAACCTCTTCCCCTCCAGGGGACCTTCAGTGGGGAAATTCAGAAGCTAAGAAGTGCGAGGACTGGCGCGTTAGTTTAGCGGGCTTCTTTTTTCCATCTTCCCTAGACGCGAAGGTGAGAAGTTGTTAAAGTGAGATCTGGATACTGTAGGTAATGTTGTGAGGCGGCGGTGCAGGAAGGACACTAAAGTATTTCCGCACCCTGTAGACTGCAGTCCTCCGTTTCCTCCTGGCCAGATTTGACTTGAGTGGGATTATCTCGCAGAAAGCAATTTGGGGATTGGTATTCCACTTAATTGAGGATAAGTGGTCAGAAAGATGCGAGGATGGAGCTGCATGGCTCGCAGAGAACAGGTGCAGAGGCCGGGCTGGCTCCGACTCAGAGCGACCCGAAGAGAGCCAGATTCGTGTCTTTGATTCTGAATGGAGCAGAGCGCGTGTATGTCACAGGCTGAACCAGAATCAAGCTACAGGGTGCATCTCTTCTTCTGAGAATAGCGGCAAACCCCAAGCCATTATGTCGCGAGTAGTCCCATTGGCTTGAGGATCCCAGTCTGAGCCTACACCTTCAGACCGGATCCAACGTTAAGTTCAGTGAAATGTGCTTTTTTCGGAGCAATAGGCTCGACGGATACGAATTGCACATTCAGTCTTAGAATGGACAGCTTTCTCAGAGACACCGATGTAAAGGATGGATCTGACCCACGTTGCGATCCTTAGCAACCTCAACCAGTCAAGGCTTGCAGCCAGTCAATGAAAAGAGGCAGTAGCTCGAGAAAGATCCTATTCTGATCTTAGCTGCGCACCAGAGTTCAACAAGACTGCTCTAAGAATCTCAGTCTGCACTTGCAATCCAGGATCATGACACAGGGCTACTTTGAGAAGAATTTAGGTGCATGCAGCTCATTGGGACTGGCTTCTGCAATCCGCATAGATGATCCGGATCAATGCAGGCATAAACTGGAACCTCTGAACGGTTCCTTCTAACTGGAGTTAATAATACCGAAGTTAGAATGAAGAGTTTGAAAGGTATCCTTCTGTGAGCGCCTTTCTTTCGAGCAGACACTTTGTTTCTCGAGTGCTTGTCAACGGTGTAAAAAAATTTAAAATGCTGTAAAGGTCTGCTGCTAAGAAGGGTATAAAAGAGTTCTTCCCTCTCGGATAAAACGAAGCAAGGACTGAAGAGGTGTAGAACTGTAACCCCTGATTTCCAGCTAGCGAGACTCGAAAAGAAGTAGGCTTTTCTCTCTGAAAGCTTCGAGCCAGAGGAAGTCTAACAGCTGAAAGCAGGACTCAGCTATGGGCAATGCAGCAATTTGATTTTCATTTAAGAACAGTTGGAGCAGATAGTTACTACTTACCATTGAGTTACTACTACTTTCAGAAGAAGAAATTAGGATAGGAGGACTTCCAGTCCAGAGGCGTGGCTTAAAGGCAGCCTTAACCCCTGACACTTCCTTACAGTAAAATAATAACGTGATATCAGTCAACCGCGGGGTGTGCAAGCTTCTGGAGTTTCAGTTTCACCTGGCAAAGGTGAAGAGGAAAGGCTACATTGGCTTCCACCTGGTTTAGCTGCTTGGGCAGAAATAAATTGCCACACATAGTGCTAGAACTCTGAGCCTTCCAGCAGAATGGATGGACTGTCGTTCCATCACAGGGTCATTCTGCACAGGTGCCTGATAAATTTGTGGAATTTGCTGCCACGTGGTGATGACCTTCGGTTAAGATGGCTTGAAAAGGGGGATGAGACTGAGTCATGGAAGACAGCTCTGCCGGTGGCTACTGGTCTTCATGGCTGCCTATGCCCATTCGAGGATCAGAGGCTCCAAGCCTATGAACACCAGTCTCTATGGTACAAAAATTGGGGGGGGGGGTTTCCGCATGCACTGCTGCAGTTTGCAGGCTTCCCATAGTCAACTGTGGAAAATCGGGTGCTGGTCTTGATGGTCTTCTGGTATGATCCAAAGGGGCTCTTACATTATTATGTTCTGATGTCTCCTGTTTTTGGGGGATCAAACTAGTCACTGTTCGGTGCCCCCAGCGCTTCTAGTTAAAGACCTCGTGTTTCATTTTCCTAAAACAAGTGACTCCAAATTCTCAGCGGATTGCTGGGGGAGCCGCCCTACTTGTGGCTATTCAAGGCCAAGCGAAAGGCTCCCTCTGTGTTCCCACTTGGTTCTTTATCCCAGGACTCAGCCCGGGTTTTGGAAACATATTCCAGGGCTCCGGCCCATCATTTTAGCATTTCCTTTCTGTCGGTTGCTAACTGGGTCTTTCTGTGTATGTGTGTTCTCCACCTCCTCCCGCCCCCCCCCCCGCAGGAGGCTCGGATGCCAGCCAGTTGCAAAACGGCAAGCGGATGCGCACGGCCTTCACCAGCACGCAGCTGTTGGAGCTGGAGAGAGAGTTCTCGTCCAACATGTACCTGTCCCGGCTGCGTAGGATCGAGATCGCCACGTACCTCAACCTGTCCGAGAAGCAGGTGAAGATCTGGTTCCAGAACCGGAGGGTGAAGCACAAGAAGGAAGGCAAAGGGACCCAGAGGAATCCGCACGGCGGCTGCAGCTGCACCGGCAACCCGGGACGTTACTCCAGGTCCGAGGACGAAGAGTCGCTCTCGCCGGCCTCGGCTAACGAAGACAAGGTCTCCCCTTTATGAAAAGGCTCCCCTTGGACTTCTTGACGGGCGATCGCAGGCAGAGGCAGCCAAGTTGAGCCGGCGGGGCCTTCTGCAAAGAAGAACAGACTCCCAAGGGCTCTGTCCACGGGCCTAGTGCTAGATTTTGTTGAATGTAAATGAACGTTCAGTTGAAACGGTATTTATAATGTAACACAAGCAGCTGCAAGGCCTCCACTCCCAGTTAACACACAGTTCTGCCTTCCCCTCTTAAGGGGGTGGGAGAGGAGAATCTCCTTTTCTCTTTCTTCCTCCCCACAAATATCAGTTCCTTCTTCCTTCCAGGGTTTGTGGGCAAAAGTTTAGAAACTGGAATTGGGGGGAAAAAAACTGTCTGAGACTCTCTTTTTTTTGGTACAGATCTTTATATGAAATGGAAAATAATAATAATAATCCGAATTATAGTTGTTGGGTGCTCTCCTTTGTATGTGAATAGTTTTATATTAAATTTATATTTATATTTATTTAAATAAAGGAGTTCAGACAAGAAGTGCGGTGGCTTTCACTTTTTAAAGGATTTTCCCCCCCTCCCCACCCTCTCTTTTGCCAGCATTGAACCTGAAGCTTTTTGTTTCTATAGAAAGGTAAAGGGACCCCTGGCTGTTAGGTCCAGTCACGGACGACTCTGGGGTTGCGGCGCTCATCTTGCTTTACAGGCCGAGGGGGAATTGTTTCTGGAGAGTGAGAAAGGGACCATTCAAGCCATCTTAGTCTGTCGCAGCAAAAGCAAGGAAGAGTCTTGTGCCACCTTAAATAGTATCCATTGCATAATGGCATAAGTTCCTGTGGGTTACTTCATCAGATGTGCAAAGCTTTGGCCCAAGTGGGGAAACTACATGTAAAATGTTGTGTATTTTTGTGAGGGTTGTGAACAGTGTCAGAGGGAGATGCAAAATGCCATGAAAATGCCATATAGTATTTCTAAACTCATGGTACATGCTTTTCTAATCAGAGTCCCTCTCCAGGATTGGGGGTGGACAGTGTATGTGTTTCTGAAGAGGAAAATGTATCCTTTTCACTTTCCTCTCACTCAATTCCTTCCTGTATAATGTGGCAAGGTATTTTTTTATTTTTTTTAAAAATACAAGAAGTGCAATTTTTCTCCTCTCGTTCTGAGATGATTACTACATTCTCACACACTTGATTTTATGTGCTGTGTGGAAGCTCAGAATACACAGATCTGCGTGGGGTTGGGGCACCAATTACCACTGCAGGGTTGTGTTGTTGCTTTAAATAACTGGTGTTTCCCTTTGCTCTTGATGGAGAATGAAGCAAGCAGCCTTGCAAAAGTTTTTCTTCAGTTGTATGAAGCAGCTTGAGGAATGATAGCCAACCAAACAAGCTGTCTCCTCTTGCCCTTCTCCCTGTGTCCATTAAGGTGAGCAGTCAGAGCCATATGGGAGCTGCTTTTCTATAGGCTGATCCCACATGGCTAAGGGATGCATCGGAAAGAGACAACCTACATAAGAATTTCCCCATTTCTCTGTACTTGAAATCTATAGTTGTGCAGCAGACACAGGCAGTACCATATAGGGAAACTATTATTGCCCTCCATTATATATTTTGCAGTATTCTACTTAGAATTCAAGCTTTCTACTCACCCTAGTCATCTTGGTATTTGAAGAGAGTTGAACTTCATCTCCTCTTTTCTGCATCCCCCACCTTCACCTCTACTTCCAGGCTACTTCCAGGATAAGCAGGTCAATTCCCTTTCCTGAACTCTGTTTCCCTTTTCTAATCATTGCATTGTTCACCTGCTCTTCCCCATTTTGAAGGTCCTGGAAGCTCACAGTTCCTGGCTAGAAGGTTGTGTATGTATGTTTCAATTTCCTTTTCAAATTACAAACTACTGGGTGGTATTCAACCAAGTGTTACTCAGAGTAGACTCATTGAAATTAACAACTGTATGTTAGTCATCTGAGTTTACTCTGAGTAGGGACTAGCACTGAATACTATCTAACATCTTCTGGCTACTTACAGAATCCACCAGCTATAGAGAAAACCAAGGCTTTATTTAGGATTTTGCTCCCAAATTGATAGGGATGGAACCACTCAGGTTTGGTATTGGGATATAGCAATACAGGACACAGGTTGCATTCCCTGCCCCAATCCTAATCTCCACCTTCATTCTAGGCTGTTGGGAGCTTAAGCAGACCAATTCTGCCTCGCCCCACCACCTTTTCAGCTGACTCTCTAAGCATTGTGTAGAATTATAAGCATTTTCAAATGCACTGTAAACGAGAGGCGCCATGGTAGCTCTGCAGTGCCCAGTGTTTATATTGCCAATTGTGGCCTAAGGTTGGTTTGGGTTTCCATCCGGAAATCACCTGTGCAAGGTGCTCCTGGGGTTTCCACAAAAATCAAGTTGCTTAAATTCCTCCTCAGGATAACAACCCAACCCCCAACCCCCAACCCCCAACCAAAATCAATTGGTTGGTTCCAGTAGAACATACCTTGTGAATAGCATGAGGTCATGTTGCATTATTAAAGCTATCCAATCTATCTAATTTCCCTCTTCTTTTGTACTCTCTTACAAATTCTGACCAAATTGAATGGGCTGAGAAGGAGGAGAACTAAAGTGCTTCATACACAATGGTGCTAAAGGGTTTCATCAATGCCCATGGGTTTGGGATGAAAACTGTCTCTGCCTGAAACTGTACTGGCTCGCACTGCTGAGACATTAGGTTCCTTGCTTTTAGCCCCTGTATTGCATGTGCTTGCCACACATTTGCTTCCAGCCAGGCTTGTGGCTGACCCAAGTCAAGGAAATAGGCCTCACCTTCTCCCAACATCTCATTCCCTACATTCTATCTATCACCAGGGACACTAGTTGAGAAGACCTCAGTGTCTCACCAGATCTGCTTCTGAAGCTTTAGTCAAAGATTGGGATAGGACACTATCCAACTAGTTTTTTGTGAATTGCCAGTTTGAGCAGCACACGAATGCTGATGGAATAGACATCACTCTTCTCCCCCTCTACCTATATTTTGCCTTTGGGCTGCCAATCCAAAAGCCACTTGAAATTCCACAGAAAGCCAGTCTTTTGTTAGGGGGGCAGAACATCTGATTTGTATTGATTTTTATTCATTTTTTACTTATGGGGGGCAGCTGCCCCCTGCCCCCCCACCAATGCCCATGGTGGGGCCACAGGAAGAAGACAAGGTTGAAAGAAGGCTATGGTCAGAAAAAGGTGTGGGAATGTTCAGGGAGGCAGGAGAGGATATATTGTCTAATTATATCCTTCCCAACTTGTGTTAACAAGTTCTACAATTTAGCAGAGTAACATTCCCCTTTTTTAAACTTTCACAGTGGATAACGTCTTATGCCAGGCAAAAGCCTCTAAAATAAGTTTCCTGGTAAATCCCCTTTATTTCCTCTTAAAAGAATAGACACAACACAGTCTTATATAAAAGTATAAAATAGTTTACTCACACACATTCTGTTCACAGATGGATCCCAGAAGGCAGACTTAATTTACAAAATATATACACCTGGAATCTATCCCATAAGGAGATAGTTCCTTTGTCCTCCCTTGGCTGGGCATCTCAGGCTAAGGAGATGTTGCTTCTTCGAGGAATGGAGTCAGAAAGAGAGATGGCTGCCTCCCCTGTGCTGTTTGGTTACCTGAGCAGGTGAGGGCACGCTCACCTCTGGTCACATGTAGAGTAAGTTTATCCCAGCCCAGGAGGAAACAGGAAGTTCCGACTGGCTGGTCCAGACATCCCATTTTAATGTCCACTCTAGAAATGTTGTATTTGATTGCTCTGTGTTTTACACCCCACAAAAGGTTGGAAAATACTGATTTAATTTGTGCTGACCTTCCCTCAAGTGTTAGACTGATACTCTTCAAGTTGTTCCTTCTTCTTTCATCTGTACCATGGGAGAAAACACATATTTGTTTGCTTCTCCTGCTGAGAACAAAGAGCAAGCATGACTCTTTGTATCTCCACCTTAGTTAGATAGGTCTTTCCTATCAGTTATTAAATAAACTTAACTTTCTTATTTTCCAAATTCAGAGTCTTGGTGTGATTATACCCAGGGTAAAGTGTGCTCCTCCAGCAGGGATCCAGTATTCAGTTCAGCTTGTGTGTGTGTGTGTGTGTGTGTGTTGACACCAAAGACCATCATGTATAAGGACAAACTTTATGAAGTTTCCTCCTGGAAACAAAAATACAACTAAAGAGCTCGTTCTTTGAGGTTACCTTTGATGCAAACACCTCTCTTGTGAAGATAATTTATTCTGGTACAAAATCTTTGTACCTCACCCCTTCTGCACTTGAATACCCTCAAGTTTAAAGACAATAGAATTTGCTTGGAAGTAAATGAGATTAAGGGACATGGGTGGCGCTGTGGTCTAAACTACAGAGCTTAGGGCTTGCCGATCGGAAGATCAGCAGTTCGAATCCCCGCGATGGCGTGAGCTCCCATTGCTCAGTCCCTGCTCCTGCCAACCTAGCAGTTCAAAACCACGTCAAAGTGAAGGTAAACAGTGTTTCCGTGCTCTGCTCTGGTTCACCAGAAGCAGCTTAGTCATGCTGGCCACATGACCAGGAAGCTGTACACTGGCTCCCTCGGCCAGTAAAGCAAGATGAGCGCCACAACCTCAGAATCGTCCGCGACTGGACTTAATGTTCAGGAGTCCCTTTACCTTTTTAAATGAGATTAGAATTCTGGTCCCCTCCTCTCCAAAAAGCTATTGGATTTGATGACCCATAGTTTTATATTCAAATAACAATTGGCACCAGGCAGCCACAACCAAACACTTTTCTGCCCTCGCATATTTTTAATGGAAGACATTTAAGAACTTAATTAACTCCCACTTTGGCATCAGTAGGACTTGGAAGTATCCCTTTGGCTTGCTCTTGAGCATCTTGCTCATAGGTTTTCCACAGGCAGTTTATATTATGAACTGCACATGAAAACAAGCCGGTAACAGAAGACAGTTTTGAAGTTCAAGCTGAATGTAATTATGAGTTGCAAAATGCTTGGTCAAAAGATAGGAATGAAGATCTGCAAATGGTAAACTTTACTGCAAGCATTTCTACGCAGGCTTAGGAGGAAGTAGGTCTCATTCAACTCAATGGGCTTGACTCCAGAGTAAATATGGTTAGGAAGACTGGGCGGGAAAAGCCCAATCCACTAAAACTCAAAAGGTGGTGCCTCAATACCTTCATTCCACAGATTCTAGCCAATTTTCTGACTTCACTGACTTCAGAAACAAGCCTCTTTGAGTTAAAGTTGTGTTACCTTGAAGTAAAGATACACACAGGATCACATCCTTAAATCCTACAATCACCACTGAAATAACTGAGGGTGCAGGGATGTCCTAAGCACAGTTACTTGGAAATGACTCCCTAAGCCATGTGTTTAGGAATGCAGCCATAAAAAGTGCTTAACCATTTGCTGTGGCAATTTTATGAGTTTGTCCTCATACTAAAAACAACCTCCTTGGGCATCCAGCTGCCAAAAGACTGGATATACATAATATGAAAAAGGTTCCAGGAGGCATTAAGGCATCCCTTAAGGTTATCTCTGTGTTACTTAACCTGACTGCAAGAATATATCCAAAGAGGAGCAGCAAATAAATATCTAAACAGGCACCCCATCCCCCACCACACACTTCCCCATGTGGAACATAACTAGTTCCAGATTAATTAAGGGGTGACAATTTCAATCTGCTGTGAGGCCGCAGTTGGCACTGCCCAAGGCTGAGAGTGGGGAGCTTGCCAGGCTTTGCTTTTTATTGTCCGCCTTCTTCTCTGAAGAACAGACAAAGATGGATAGAGGGACCCTGAAAAACAGGAGGCGTATTTCAAGCAGCCCAATAAAGGAGGCCTGTCACTTCAAGACAAGAACCAGAGGGCTTTGATGACTTTGTATTGAGCATCACCGTTTCCAATAAGTGACTCCCGACTCCCTTGAGACTGGAGGCTGAAAGGAAATTTAAGGGGATGACACTTCAAGTGAAGCTACCTTAGCCAGGGCACTCCGGGGCGAAAATCCGCTTAAGGGAAAAGAAAGATACTGGATGGACGGCTTGACCTGGGGGGTGCGTGTGCTGTTTTGTTTTGCTTGCCAAAGTCAAACAAAATGTAGGGATTCAGAGTTGCAGAAAAGTGGGATGCAGACTCTTAAGATCTGGAGAAAATGGAGCAAAGCCGCCTGGGATCAGTTATGAAGGAATCCTTAATTCCTCATTTGAGGAGAATCATTTGGCTGAGTGGAGCACATGTTTTAAAGGGGTCTTAATGAAGATTTGGGGCTACTGTTGGTGCTTGGATCCCCCCAAATTCTCTTTTGTTTCTGACTCTCCGTACCTCTTAGAGAAAGGCAAAACTAGACTCAACCCCCCAGAAACATTGGCAGCATTATAACCCCATATGCATATATGGGTCAGCGTTTTAAGTCAAAACACTTGAAAAATCTTGACAAAGTTAAACTAGACGGGGTATTCTCACACACAAAAGCCCTGTTGTCTTTCCTTTCTACACTAGGCCATGTTCACAAACCACATTCCACTCTGTACAGACTACTTTGGACCCACTTCTGTACACGGCTTTCCCCATTCCCACATGCCTGGGCCGAATTTGGAGTCCCACCCTGTGAAGCGAAGTGGCCTTTGGGAGGGTTGTGTTGGTGTGTGTGTGTGGGGGGGAGCTACTTTAACCACCTCATGAGCCCGGAATGGGGACACTTCTTCCATGAGGGAAAAGAGGGGCTCAAATCCAGGGGGCTGCTTAGGTGAGGCGAAGAGGCTGCTGAGGAAACGGAAGGTTTTCCCGAGTGCTTGAGGGAGGGCAAAAGAAGTGGAAGAAGGTGGGCTTTCAAGGAAAAGAAAGAGAATTGTTTGTGCGTCAGAAATTACTGCGTGCGAGAGAAGAAGAAGAAGAAGAAGAAGAAGAAGAAGAAGAAGAAGAAGAGGCTTAGGGACGAATGAATGAATGCCAGGCTGAGTGTAGCTGAGAGAGCACGTGTGAATGTGAGGGAAACACAGTCGTGCCTTCGTACCCGTGTGAGTGGATGCGTGGGAACTGGGAGAGTGAGGGACAGCTGTGTGACAGGAAGCCTGTGCTTGGGAGTGAGACGCTTGTGAAGGAAGGAAGGAAGGAAGGAAGGAAGGAAGGAAGGAAGGAAGGAAGGAAGGAAGAAGGAAGGAAGGAAGGAAGGAAGGAAGGAAGGAAGGAAGGAAGGAAGGAAGGAAGGAAGATAAAGGGAAGTTTTCCTTCTGCCCATACTTGCTGCATTTTGGGGAAGCCTTGCACCTTTTCTCTTGCATTCTAGAAAGTCTTGCTTATAATCTTTTCCCTGCTTTCGCACAAACTGTACAAACTGTTCCAAACACCAGGACATTCTTTTCCTTGTTCAGTCATCCTAAGCGCATGGAAAACAACATGACCTGCTCTCCATGCCTAGCTGACCACATCTACAGAACCTGATTGTTATATTGTTTGTGCCATATTAATCTCTAGTTACAATTCAATCAGGAGGCTTCATGCCTGTCTAGTTCCAGCTTCGATTCCCAGCCTTTACTCCATCAATGATAAATGATCACATGTAATCCCCACCTCTCACATGTAATTCCCACCTTATGCTTATGTATCAACCAATCAGCTACAAGCACACCTGCGGCAATGCTTGTAATATTCAATAAAAGAGGCTCTCAAGGTCCGCCCAGGGAGACACATGTTACACCTGCCTCTCGTCTCCTGTGATTTTTCATTCCTACAGGAAGGAAGGAAGGAAGGAAGGAAGAAGGTTAATGTGAGAATGTGGCAAGGGGACGTAAGCGAGAGTCAGTCAGAATGGTGCGAGTAAATAGGTATCTGTGGCAGAGGAAAACAGGGGGAGAAATGCGCGTGGATGGTCCTCTGCGCGCGCGAGAGAGAGTTGTGTGACAGAAAATCTGCATTAGGGTGTGTGAGGAAAAAGGGGAGCCAACAAGAAAGCGAGAGGGATGGGGTTGCTCAAATAAATGAGGGCTAGGCAGGCGCAGCCTTTGGGAGTTTTCTGCCCAAGCTCTTTTCCCGGCCACCTCGCCACCGACGCGTGGTCAGTCCTGAGGGCCCAACGGACCTGAGGGCGAGAGGGAGGGTTTGTGATGGCGGCCGAGGGGAGCCGGCGAGGAGATGAACCCTCGCTTAATTTAACGCTGGGTTGTTGTTGTTTTCTTCTGCTCGCATTTTCGCCACCTTCCGAGGCAGGTGAAAGCGGAGCCCTCATGCGGGCTCATTCACGGCCGGGAATCAATGGCTCTTTTTTCAACTCCCACGTCCACTCACACAATATGTCACCGGGGGGAAAAGGCAGGCCATGAATATGTTGGTTTGAATCTCTCTCTCTCTCCACCCCCCACCCAAACACACCAAATAGTCATATTCTTAGTGGAGTTACATCCAGAAGAGGAGGCTATATCGAAATGAAATCAGACGAACGTGTCAGGATTCAAAGCACCATAAAAAATGAGGAACAGGGAAATTATTAGATCCCCCCCCCCAGACAGAGGCTCCAGAATGGAGAGGAGGAGCTCGCTAATTAATAATTAGATAAACATGATAATTAACAGCGATTATCAAGCAAAACCGAGTAAACGTGTCTACTATGACTGGGCTGCGAGGCAAGGAGCATCTCGCTTGGAGCCAGCCGTTGCCCTAATACAGGGTTTCGATTTTATTAAAGCTCTGAAGTAGAGGCTTCCTTGAATCATCATCATTCATGCATTGCAGAGGGTTGGACTAGATGACTCAGGGGGTCCCTTCCATAGAATCTGCAGTTCTGTGATTCTGTGATCATCATCATTTTTTAAAACCCTCCTGGCCACGAGGGATCCAAGGCATAAAAGGCATAGAACTGTAAGAGTTGGAAGGGACCCCAAGGGTCATCTAGTCCAACCCCCTGCAATGCAGGAATCTTTCACCCAAGGTGGGACTCGAACCCACAACGCTGAGATCATGAGGCTCATGATGGACCGACTGACTGATTCATTCATTCATTCATTCATTCATTCATTCATTGCATTTATATGCCACCTTTTCTCCAGAGAGCTCAAGGTGGCATATACATCCTCGTTTAATCCGCACGACAACCCTGCGGGGTAGGTTATAGAATCATAGAATCATAGAATCATAGAGTTGGAAGAGACCACAAGGGCCATCGAGTCCAACCCCCTGCCAAGCAGGAAACACCATCAGAGCACTCCTGACATATGGTTGTCAAGCCTCTGCTTAAAGACCTCCAAAGAAGGAGACTCCACCACACTCCTTGGCAGCAAATTCCACTGTCAAACAGCTCTTACTGTCAGGAAGTTCTTCCTAATGTTTAGGTGGAATCTTCTTTCTTGTAGTTTGGATCCATTGCTCCGTGTCCGCTTCTCTGGAGCAGCAGAAAACAACCTTTCTCCCTCCTCTATGTGACATCCTTTTACACATTTGAACATGGCTATCATATCACCCCTTAACCTCCTCTTCTCCAGGCTAAACATGCCCAGCTCCCTTAGCCGTTCCTTAGGTTAGGGCTGAGAGATTTGTGACTGGCCCAAGGTCACCCAGTGAGCTTCGTGACTGAGTCTCCCAGGTCCTAAGCCAGCACTCAAAAGCAAGTTGTTGGGTTTTGTGTGTGGTTTTTTAAAACAACAACAACAACAACAATAACGAGGGATCCTTAATAAAATGGGATTTAATATAATGGAAGCGGAATGGAGTCGTTGATGGTATTTTTTTTAAAAAAATAAGTATTGTAAGGAAGCAGAAAGCGTGTGACATCGTGTGACATCTAGGGGTGGGGGTGGGGCGCTACCTGGGTCTGGCAGGCGAAGAGGTGACCCATGCAAATGAGCTCGTGCTAGCCGAGAAAGAAATACACTCCAAATCTTCCAAAAGCTGTTTCTCTTTTCTCCCCCTTCCCCTTCGCAGCGTTTCCCCACCCTATAGAAAAGGGAGGTATTCTGCATGACAAAACACAATTAAGCTTGCTATTCAGGAGTTTTGCAGCTGGTAGCCCATTGGGAAAGTGGGAGGAAACGCGAATATATTAATTGTTGTGTGCAAAAAGTTTCTCTTTTTTGTTTTTGGAGGAGGAGGAGGGGGAGAAAACGCTCCGACACTTTGGAGCCCTGCCCCCTGAACAATGTCGCCTCTTCCCACGTTAAAAGGCACGCTTGTCACGGATCAAGGACCTTTCGGAGTGAACCCTGCGACCTTCTTCTGCTACAAAGGCTAAACGCAGGAGGTAGATCCCTCCGGGGGGTGGGGCAGAAAAGGGCACACGTGTAGCATCAGTTGCAGATTCAGAGGTTGGGTGCGTAAAAAGATCCAGGTAGGTGAGATCGCGTGCGCGCACGCACACAATTATGCCCCAAGAAGCAACAGATCACTCGACGCCTGCTTGTAAAAAAATATTCAGCTCCACTCCTGCTGAAAAGCCAGGGATGTGAGCCATTAAACAGAAGGCGAAGAAGCGGAGCTTTGCACACGGGGTCGGTGCTGCAAAGAGCCCTGGAAACACGGGGCAAGGGGAGGGCTGCAGCTGGGCATGTTATTTATGGTCTGCAGATTGCTGTAGCCTTGAAAAAAACAACAACCAAAGTCTACGACTGCGTTGGAATGAATCTTGTTCTGATCAGGGAGAGGGAGGTTTCCTGTGTTGTCACCTAGCTCCTTTCAGGCCTTGGAATAATCAAAATAGCCAAAGGCGCTTTTCACAGTTTCCCTTTCTTCTCGCTTCTTTTTCAAACGGTTGAAAAACAACAACAATCAACTTTCCTAGATACCATGATGAACAGCACCACGGTTCTAGACCTCATGATAAATGTTCGGTAATCCGTCTGGTACCATAAAGGCTGTGGAAGGGACTTCACAGCAATCCAAGGTATTGGTGGAAATGGGTTTGAAAGCTGAGAAGAGCCTTATACTTAAAAACACAAAAAGTAGATAATTATGCAGTGAAGGCCTCTGTGTCTGTTTGCTGCTGAATCCAACCCTGTGCTATTAGTACTACTGAAGAAGTGGGCGAATCACTAGTTAACAGCCCTTCTAACTAAACAACATAATAAAATTAAGAAATTTTACAATATAAGACTGTAAAACAGTTGGTTTACTATAAAGACCAAATAGTTCAATAGCAAGTAACTTCGTATTTACTCTTTTCTGTAGAAATATAATTGGAGACCCCTTTCTGGTCATTTATTGTGGACATCAATAACTAGAAATGGTAGTGCTAATCTCACAAGTACCTACCTACATGCTAGCCCCAAATTTTCATAATTTCTATCTGTCATCATTCTGATTATTATTTTTCTAAACTGAAACACACATTTTCGCAGAGGGAGCTATCATTGTATTATATTTTTGTATAATAAAGTCATTCCACACAGTGAAATAGTATTCTGGTTTCACTTTCCCTGTCATCACACTACAATCTGCTAACTTCCAAAAATTTACGCAAATCTAATGTGCTTTCAAATCTACTGAGCACCTCAATTTTCAAAACCTTGAAACCAAAAAAGTATTTTCTGCTGCCATCAAATCTAATGCACACCCTAATTTTCATGATGTAATTTGGCCAAAAAGGATGTGTGTTATAACTGAGTAAATATGGTAAATACAGCTGTGCATAACCTTTCCAGTTTTGTGTAATAGCAAGTCTGGTCACAACCAATATAAAATGTACAAACACTTTTGGTTTCAAATGTGTGCTGACTTCTTCAAATGCAGAAAGCGATATTAGTTTTGGAGTGTTCACTGTCATGAGCCCTGCAGTGCTATCAGTACTGTATCTGGATTGGGTTTGAAGTTGCTGATGCATGAGGAAGAAATTGGGGGGTGGTCCTGAATGATGGGAACCTAGGTTAGAGGAAGGGGGCTCTCCCATTTCTGCCCTGATTTGGTAGGGGGAGCAGGGATGTTGGTTCTCCCCCTTGAGTTTCCTGTGGAGTGCAGAATCTTAGCTGAGGTTGGGGAGGCCTTGGAACAGCCATGGGAGGGGGGAGGCAGAACTGGAGGCTGCAGTGACTGAACAGGAGTAAGAACAGAAGGGTGCAGTCTTGGCACCTAAAACCAGACACTGCTTTCGCAGATGGGAGCAGACTTACCCACCCCAAGGAGATACGAGTTTGCAGTCCCAAAATTCCTTGTGTCTGCTGCTGAGCTTGTACAGTTATATGGCTGAATAAATATCTCCTTCTTACTTACAAGTAAGAGCCTCTTCTTGTGTGTTTTGTGGCAAGAACTAGGACATTCACAATCATTTGTCCTATAATTCTAGACAGCACTCTATTCCAGATAATATCTACCTATAGACATTGCCATCAAAGATGTGTATAAGTTCCCTTTCCCCCACATCCTTTCCAACAGTTTGGGAGGAACTTTCACTGCCTTTGTCTGAACCACACAGTTTTTAACAGTTTTTAACTGTCTTTAATTGCCTTCAGACTGTTGTTTAGAAGTCAATTAATAAATCAATGATGATGATAATAATAATAATAATAATTATTATTATTATTATTATTATTATTATTATTATTATTATTATTATTATTATTATTATTTATTTATTTATTTATTTATTTATTATTTATACCCCACCCATCTGGCTGGGTTTCCCCAGCCAGTCTGGGTTGCTCCCAACAGATTAAAAACAGAATACAACATCAAACATTAAAAACTTCCCTAAACAGGGCTGCCTTCAGATGTTGTCTAAAAGTCAGATAGTTGTTTATTTCCTTGATATCTGATGGAAGAGAGTTCCACAGGGGTGTGTGCCACCACCGAGAAGGCCTTCTGCCTGGTTCCCTGTAACCTCACATCTCGCAGTGAGGGAACCACCAGAAGGCCCTCAGAGCTGGTCCTCAGTGTCTGGGCTGACTGATGGGGGTGGAGACACTCCTTTATGAATACAAGAATAAGATCAGTGGTGACACATTTTCATTCTGAAGAAAAACCCTCATTAAAATAAACTAGATTTACTTTGAAGTAAGATGGTTAGCAGTGGAATAAGGCCTTATAGCTTGATGCTGTTGAATGTAAGGTCTATGTGTGGACGTATAGCCCACTGATTTGAGTGGGACTAGCTCTTAAGCTGGGCCACCCAGTGGCAGGGGTCATGGTTTGTCCCAGTAGCAACCCCAAGTACCTTACATTGGCTTTCCCCATAAGATGGAATAATACTGTATTTTTCCTTCTATAAGACGCCCCCATGTATAAGACGCCCCCTATTTTGGGGGACTCAGATTTAAGAAAATGGAGGGAGATAGCCCCATGTATGACGCCCCCTAATTTTTGACATTATTTTTTAGGGGAAAAGCCTAGTCTTACACACAGAAAAATACGGTAACTGTTCTTTTATGCAGACAAAGTAAAGAGACACCATTAGAGTGGAGGTTTCACACATTGTGGGTCAAAGCCTCTCTCTGATTTTCTCAGTTTCTTAGAGGGAACAAGATTTGTTCCCTTCCCATCTGCCTTGCTGGCCACGGTCATGCTGGTGAACTCAGTAGGACCCACTGGGAACCAAAATTGAACCTGTCTATGAAGTGCACAGATGTTGTGTTTGATTATATTGAAGTTCATCCCCTCCAGCATTGTACTTCCAAACACGTCCACCCAGGGCATGAAGATGATGGTCATTCATTTTTGCTTTCCCCTAACTGTTGGCAATCAGAAATAGGCTGCCTCTGAACATGAAGGGTCCATTAGCTGTTTACGGCTAAAAATAATGAATTCATTTACCATATTTACTCAAGTCTAATGTGCTATTGAATCTAATGCACACCTCAGTTTTCAGAACCTTGAAACAAAACCAAAAAAGTATGTGTGAATGTAAATGTGCCGTCGAATCTAATGCCCACCTTAATTTTCTTATTGTAATTTGGCAAAAAAAAAAAAGGTGAGCATTAGATTCAAGTAAATACGGTGATCCTTTTATAAAGTCATCTAAGCTTGTGGCCATCTTTCTGTCACATCTTTCAGTTCTTAGCTTGGTAAGGTAATAATGCATTGTGGGGGAAAGTGCTTTCATTTGCTTTTATCAACCAAGCCTACTGCAATCAATTCCATTACTTTGCACCAAATTAGATTGAATCAAAGAGCTGTGCTGATATTATATAAAAATCAGAGTACAATTTTACATATTTGTGGAAGTTCAAGAAGGGAAGCGACACCCTCAATGACCCTTCTCTTTTTTAAAATTTAAATTGGTTGGCTTTTGACTGAACTATAGGAAAGGGGGAAAGAGGGATTCAGATATTGATTTTCACCTTGGTATTCAGCAGACTGTCTGAATAAAAATCTGAATCCCTGAACACATTATTATCCCAGTCATGTATTTACAAAAGTGGCTCAGACTGTGAAGAAAAAGCAAGCAAACAAACAAAACAAGCAAACTTGCACTTGAAGGGATGATAGATCATGCTGGATTAATATATTTGCCACATCAGCTTTGTTTAATGCAACAAAGATCACTGGGACAGTGCATAGCATCTTGTTCGTGAAGGAGCAAAGACTAAGTTTGTGGGGAAGGGTCATGGCTTAGTAACTGGGCATATGTTCTGCACCCAGAAACTTCTGGGTTCAATCTCTGGCATATCTATGTAAGGCTGAGAAAGACTTATCTGAAATCTGGGGAAACACTGATACTCAGGGTAGTGCTCTTCAGACATTGTTGGACTCCAACTCCCTTTAGCCCCAGCTAACAGAAATTACCGTATAGGGACTGTAGTAAACAACATCTGGAGGGCTCCATAATGTCCACCTCAATATAGATGAAACTGAGTCTGATTCAGTGTATAGAGGTCTCGTGCACAAAGTGAGAAGAAAGCAAAAGAAATAACACATTAAGAATAGCACAAACCTGCCAGGCTATAGTTGCTAAGATGCAATCAGTAGCATTCAGGAAAAAACATCTGGGCCCATGAATGATGTGGGGTCTCACTCAATGATAGTGATTGACACAAAGGCCTTCGAGAACTGTGCAGTGACTGACATGTTCTGGGACCTTTGAGCGAACAGCCCTGTTGCAGTCTGGTTGAGCTTTACCTGGAGGAAGCTAATAAAATACCAGCAAAGATACATTTAGGGCTACACCAGATATTCACCCATTTCCAGGTTTTTTCAGGTTAAAATGTTTTTTATTTTTTGAAACATTTCCCCTTAAATATAATCTTTTTGGAGCCTGCTACTACCAGTTTTAGCACCCATTTTTTATTTCCCAAGTTGCTGCAACTTCTTCTTGATGTAATCACATGGGAGATCCCAGATATTTGGGAACCACAAAGAGAACAAGGTGGTGTCATTGAATACTTAGCCAATCAGAGCAGGAGACACACTGATGTCACTGAGCTTGAGGAAGCGTTCCCTCACTCTTAATGGATGAACACTTTCAACCTATCTCAAACCAATTCCTAAAAAACTGTTGAAATGTGTGTGCACATGGTGGGGAGATATTTTTTTAAGCTATCCAAAAGCTTCATGAAAAGTTTCTTCTTTGGGTTCATCTCTACAAGAAACAAAGCAGGGTACTGTGGCTGGATGGGCAGAAGGAACAAGCTGCTAACTTGCTTTCTGGATCTGGGGCCATCTAGTGGCCTGAAAAAAATGATTATACAGTACATACCATGCAATGTGTAAACAGATTTTTTTGGAAACTGTAAGAAGTACTAAAGTTAATACAATTGGGGGGGGGGTTGTTGTTTTTTGTTCACTTATTTCTCAGAGTCGTTAGAGGTACTGTGAATGGGAAAGGTAAAAGGGAAAAAAGTAGGAGAAGGGAAAGAACAGAAATCAAAGGACAAAACTTTCCTTTCCAAAAGTGCATTTTGACCCTCTGACAATTTCACTATTTCAGGTTGCCAGGGCTTCATGAAAGGGAGTACAGGAGGAGTGATCAACCAATCAAAGATTGTATGTGGATTTAAATGCTTCATTCTTAGTGCAACTAGAGCAGAAAATGGCACAACGTGAATCCATTCTAGTGGCACTGATTGTAATGAGAATGGGAATGGCACAAAGGTAACCCATTACAGTCTCAATAAAGTAATCTTGTGTGGTCTTCCTTGGATGGCCTAACACCCTTGTGCTCTTTATTTTGTGCAACCTTCAAGTTTCTTTTGCAGAATAACTGCATGCTACATAGCCATGGAACTGCACTTTCGCGAAGCCTTATTCATCCTTAAAGGCTATCAGCTCCCACTTTAATCAAATGGATGTTGACCAGTAAACTTCTTGCAGCCATATTATTACAGCATCATGAAAGTGATATCAGAGTTACTAAGGGGGCACTCATCATTGCAGACCTATTTCTAGGTACTTAGGACTCTGCAAAATGTAGACTATTTGTCCGGAGAGAGAAAATGGCTCATTGCTCTGTGTCTGGTTTGGCCATGTGCAAGCTCCATTGATTACAGAAGCAAACCCTAATGCAGCAATGAAGAGACATAATGCTTTAGTGAGACTTGTGTCTGTGCACTAACGTTTGCTTATTTGCAAATCTACGAATACAGCTCATGGCATGCAATTAATTCAAATGAAAAGAAGGCTTTGCTTTTTGAGGAAAAATAAACCACAATGGGCTGTAGGTTTAGAAAATGGATTTTTAAATAGTGGATATAGCTTAAAATGGAAAGATATTTAATGAGTAAGGATGCAATAAAAAAGCATAATTTTTTTAGGAGAAAGCCCAACTGAAACAGCTTGAGCCAAGAAAGAAGAAAGAGATAAACACACAATTATTACAATATTCTGTGCAGGCAAGACTCAAAGTTTCAACAGATCTCAGAAAACGAAGGTGTTAGAACATACAAAAGCACATGTCTTTTGGCACTGTTGAAAATATAACTTTGAGGATTTCACCCCTAAACGTAGTTTTCTTTGGGCGGCATTCAACTAAGTTTTACCCAGAGTAGACTCATTGCAATTGACGAACATGACTAATTTAGCTCCACTAATTTCAACAGGTTTACTCTGAGTAAAATTTAATTGAATATGCATCTTCATTTATCAGTTCGCTGTTACTGAACAAATGTTTTAAATCATTTACTTGCAAGCTTGGTGCTGGTAGGAAATGCTTATTTGCAAACCCAGGGACTACCTTTAATTCCAGTCTGCAACTCTGTGTGTGTGTGTGTGTGTGTGTGTGTGTGTGTGTGTGTGTGTACTATTTGTATTCCATCCTCTCCCCTTCCTTCTATCTCCATCTTCTCTTCCACTCTTTTTGCCCCCCCCCCCTCCGAAACCTAATAGCGGTTTCTCTGGTATTACTAATATTAGGCAGGTTGTTACCCAACTGTAGATTCAGAGTGAACAGCCAAATACCAGCAGTTAAAGAAGTATCTGCTGCAGAGCCAAATAATCATTAGTTTGGTTCATGCAATTGCTAGTCATAAGCAGATTTGTTATAAGTGGTTCTTATCAGCATCACATCTTCATTCTCATGGAAGAGAGAGGTGGTAATGATAATAAGGTACTGAGCCTAGAGTCAGTATACTCCAGTTCCGGTCTCATAATTGCCATCAACTCAATTGGTGGCTTGAAGCAACCCTAAATCTGCAACCTTACACTGTTGTTGTAATTAGTGAGATAAAAGATGTGAAGTGTTTTGAACATTCTAAAGTGTGGCAGAAATGCCAAGTAGTATTTAGTGCTCAGGCTTATTACAAAAACAGATATACTCCAGATTTCAAATAGCTGCTAGTCAAAAGCTCTTGACTGCATTGTTATGTGTTACTTGGGTTTTCAGCTTTAGGATGTGATAACAGACAATTAAATTTGCTTGGCATGATAAAAAATGCATGGTTTCTTTCCAAATGTAAGTGTGCATTTCAAAAGGATGGCTGACTCTCCTTTAAACGTCTGGTGGAGGAATACAGTTTTTTCAATGTTCTGTGCCATATTGTGCAATTCATCCTCTGGTTTCCCCCATCATTTCTTCACTGTAGTTTTGTTTAAAAATGAGCCAGTAATTCATTACAGAACAGAGAACCATTACACAGCACTCTTTCTTTCGTGGAGATAACTTTACAAGATGTATTGCACAAAGGAAGTGTTATCATTAATAGTTGGCTGGCTAGCATTTTTCCCCCAGTGTAAGATAGGCAGTTTCAAAAAGCTTCTGGATCTGTTTTCTAAAATGGCATAAATACCTAGCTGAGCTTAATGCAAAACTAAAAAACCTTCGTGTGCAATCCAGAATCAAGTCTTCTTCATCTTCAATGGAACAGAGATAAGCCACTGATGGGCTTTAACTTTGACTAGATTTCAACATTTTATTATGGCAATTCTAAATGGAATTAGCATGGGCTAGGTCACTGGTATTAGGTCAATGTGGTAAATGTTTATACTTTGAAAAAAAGAAGTGGTAAATCACATGGAGGAACTTCAGATAAATTCCAATAAGGGTGGAGCTATACTGGGCATGCTTTGGACTACAAGCCAAGCTCAAGCATTGCATGCAACTGTGGCAGATGATTGCTCCAGTTGTAAGAAAGAGAATTATAGACTGATTTTGGCTGTGCCCTGTTGCCTTAA
Source organism: Podarcis bocagei (assembly GCF_964188305.1). Classification (NCBI taxonomy): domain Eukaryota; kingdom Metazoa; phylum Chordata; class Lepidosauria; order Squamata; family Lacertidae; genus Podarcis; species Podarcis bocagei. The sequence goes on along the minus strand of NC_138134.1, from coordinate 25,066,372 downwards.
GAACACCATTGCATGTTGGATTAAAATAAAATAAATAATAAAATAAAATAATCCTTCCAGTAGCACCTTAAGGTAAAGGTAAAGGGACCCCTGACCATTAGGTACAGTCATGGCTGACTCTGGGGTTGTGGCGCTCATCTCGCTTTATTGGCTGAGGGAGCCGGCGTACAGCTTCCAGGTCATGTGGCCAGCATGACTAAACCGCTTCTGGCAAACCAGAGCAGCGCACGGAAACGCCGTTTACCTTCCCGCCAGAGCGGTACCTATTTATCTACTTGCACTTTGATGTGCTTTTGAACTGCTAGGTTGGCAGGAGCAAGGACCGAGCAACGGGAGCTCACCCTGTTGCGGGGATTCAAACCACCGACCTTCTGATCGGCAAGTCCTAGGCTCTGTGGGTTAACAAACAGCGCCACCCGCGTCCCTTAGTAGCACCTTAGAGACCAACTAAGTTCGTATCTTCATGTGCATGCACATGAAAGCTCATACCAATAACTAACTTAGTTGGTCTCTAAGATGCTACTGGAAGGATTTTTTTGTTTCTTTGTTTCAACTACGGCAGACCAATGCGGCTACCTACCTGTAACTTGTTGGACTAGGCAGTCTAGCCGAGCATCTGATTCTCACAGAAGCCAGCCAGATGCCTACAGGAAGGTTGAAACACAAGAGCGCTCTACCCTCCTGTGGTTTCCAGCAACTGGTATTCAGATGTTTGAGGAGTTTGGATTTGATATCCCGCCTTTCACTCCCTTTAAGGAGTCTCAAAGCGGCTAACATTCTCCTTTCCCTTCCTCCCCCACAACAAACACTCTGTGAGGTGAGTGGGGCTGAGAGACTTCAAAGAAGTATGACTGGCCCAAGGTCACCCAGCAGCTGCATGTGGAGGAGCGGAGACGCGAACCCGGTTCCCCAGATTACGAGACTACTGCTCTTAACCACTACGCCACACTGGCTCTCTGTATACTGAGATGTATACTGCCTCTGACTGCAGAGGCAGAGGATAGCCGTCATGGCTAGTAGCCACAAAGGAGTCAGCCTCTCTGGAAGTCTTATCTTCTATGAATTTGTCTAATTCTCTTTCAAGGCCATCCAAGTTGGTGGCCCTCACTGCCTGTTGTGGGAGTAAATCCCAAAGTTTAAATATGCATTGTCTGGAGAAGTACTTTCTTCTGTCTGTCCTGGGATCTCCCAACATTCAGCTTCATTGGATGTCCTCAAGTTTTAGTGTTATGAGCAAAAACCTTCTCCACACCATGCAAATGTATATGAGTTTCTATCATGTCAATGCCCCAAATGCTGTAACCTTTCCTCTTAGTGGAGTTTTTCCATACCCTTTATCATTTTGGTTGCCCTTTTTGAAACCTTTCCCAACTCTACAATATCCTTTTTTGTGGGAATGTTCAGGGATGCAGGAGAGGATATATTGTGAGATTATATCCTTATCCAACTTGTGCTAACAAGTTCCCAAAATATCAGCAGATTAAGACATTCCCCTTTTAAGTTCCCAACGGTAATGCGTGCTCAGGTTCACTAGAACCTCTATAACAATCATTTTGGTAATTTCCCCTTTGTTCCCTCTTAAAATACAAGACACGACACAGTCTTTCATAAAAGTATAAAAAACAGTTTACTCACGTTCTGTTCACAATAGGATCCCAGAAGGCAGACAGGCTTAAAAAGGTAACATACATTTAGAATCTATCTTATAAGAAGATAGTCCCTTTGTCCTCTCTTGGCGGGGAGCCAAGAGGGCATCTTTAGATGTTGCTTCTTCGAAGGAAGATGGCAGAGAGAGCAAGAGAGAGATGGCTGCCCCTGCCCTGTGCTTTTATCATTACCTGCACAGGTGAGGCCACCCCCACCTCTGGTCACATGCGGAGGAGGTCTGTCCCAGGAAGTTTACCTGCTGGCTGGACAGACATCCCTCCCCATGTCTCAACATGTACACTCTAGGAATGTTGTAATTGACTGCTCCTGTGTTTTACATCCCACATTTTTGAGGCGAGGTGACCAGAATTGCATAGAGGATTCCAAATGTGGTCACAAGGTAGTTTTGTATGATGGCATTATGGTGTTGGCAGTTTTGTTTTCAACTCCTTTCCTAATAATCCCTAGCATGCAATTAGCTTTTTTCACAGCGCTCATGTACTTGGTCAACATCTACGCTGAGCTATCTGCTCCAAGGTCTTTCTCCTGGTCAGTCACCACCAGTTCGGACCCCATGAGCTTATATGTGAAATTAAGATTTGTTGCCACTATATGCATTGCTTTGCACTGTTTACATGGAATTACATTTGCCATCTTAACACCCATTCACTCAGTTCAGATAAGTCCTTTGGGAGCTCTTTGCAATCCCTTTTTTGTTTTAATGATCCTGAGCTGCCTTCAAAATGCATCAAATGTGTAAAAAGAAAAATGCAGTTTCAAATGGGGGGGGGGGAATCATTTGTAGCCAGAATCCCCACTATCACTATGTTGGCATGTATACTTTGTATTTTAATGGCAGTATGAAATTTGCAAAGCATTCCTTTGTATCTTTCCAGCTTGAAATACCGTATTTTTCACTCTATAAGACGCACCAGACCACAAGACGCACCCAGTTTTTGGAGGAGGAAAACAAGAAAAAAAATATCTGAATTTCAGAAGCCAGAACAGCAAGAGGGATTGCTGTGCAGTGAAAGCAGCAGTCCCTCTTGCTGTTCTGGCTTCTGTGATAGCCGCTCGGCCTGCATTCACTCCATAAGACGCACACACATTTCCCCTTACTTTTTAGGAGGGAAAAAGTGAGTCTTATAGAGCAAAAAATACGGTAATTCTAGTATTTTTCCTAGACCTTTTCATGAGAATGTATTTTGGGCAAGGGTGGGTCTTGTTATTCCTTAAAAAAAACCACACACAATAACCATGCATCCATATGACACAATATATCAGCCTCAGATACTTTATTGAGACAAGCAAGATAATATCAAATCTCAAGGATGCTCACGTAGTAAAAGCCGGAAGAGATACAGATTATCTTACAGAAAGCTGCTAGCATTTCTTGGTTGACATGAAGCCCAAAGAATAGATAAGGTGTCATTGATTCCTTGGACTATATTGTAACAAGTTATGGATACCACTTACAGACAAATCTTCTTGGCAGCTATCATGAGGTCACAGCCTTCTATATAGAGTTGACTCTAGAGCTGCTTCCTCCACCCTTGTGCCCTCCAGCTCAGTATGTCCAGTGGCCACGGGTGATGGGAATTGTAGTCAGTGTTACCTGGAGAGCAGAAAATTAGGGGAAGCTACTCTAAAGTATGTATATTTCCTTCACATTTTCTCCCCTTGCATCCCAAAAGAACATGGTTCCTCTGGCCCATTCTCCTTCTTCCTGAGGGCCGGTTCAGAAATGCATCTCCATCACTTGTTGACTGCAGCATCAACGAATGGCTTTCATATGTGAAGGGATACAGAACTACAGGTAGAATGTTCCTATCAGCTTTCATATCTCCCAGTGTAGGGAAGGACCATTGTTCAGTGGTGGGGCACATGCTTTGACTGCAAAAGATCCCAAGTTAAATTCTTGGTGTATCCAGGCAGGGCTGAGAAGGACTCTCCCCGAAACCATGGAGAGTGAGGGATGTTTATTGCAGACAAACCAACAATTCATGTTTTGCTAGATAGGCACATAATAGGCACAAAGTTCCTCTGGTACTTACTAAGGAGGACTCTTTGAGATCACTTCCCTCTTGTACCCTGACAGGACAAGGCATAACTATATATGCTCCTCCCTGCCTGGGCACACTCCTTTTCCATCCTGCCTGCAGCATGAGAGCACCTGTAAATCTAAGCTCCAGCTCAGATCCCATTTTGAAGATAGACTGTATGTTAGAGAGTCAATTAGCATTTTAAGCCTGCCTGTATCAAGCTGCTGTATCTGTTTTTCTTGAAGACGTAGACTGAGTGAGTAAATGTTATTTTTTACCTTTTCTCAAAACTGTGTGTGATTATTACTTTGAGAGGGAGAAAACTGGGTGGTACAAAACAGTAAATGTTATTTTTTTACCTTTTCTCAAAACTGTGTGTGATTATTATTTTGAGGGGGAGAAAAGGGGGTGGTACAAAACAAATCCAGTCTGCCTTAAAGTGTCCTGGATTACTAATATGAAAAGACTAATACTAGCCTATCCAAGAATCCCTTTAAGATGCAACAGGATGGCACTCTGCTGAACTCACAAATATGAAGAAGGAAGGAAAATATCTAACAAATATATCTTCTCCTAGCATGTAATCAATTAGCAACAGAGAGATGCTGCCAGTCACTGTTGAAATACAGAGCTAAATGGACCATTGATTTAGGACAGCTTATGAACACAATGGCTTGGATCATAACTTTCCTTCTGTGACAGGAACATGGTCCACATTCACAGAATCGGGCTTTCCTGACATCCTTCCCCTTCACCCTACGAAAATCTGTTTGTGGAGATTGGGGAACCTTCAGGAATGGTGTGCAGGAGAGCTGCAGATGGAAGCTGGACTTGGCAGAAGCTGACCCTCCCTTATGAGAATGGAAGAACAGCTTCAGTTCAAAGCCAGTGTTTTTCAGTCAGGCCAGTTCACATAGCTGGCTGAGAGTTACGGTAGGTACTGAAGAATCATATGCATGTGTTAGCCAAGAAAAATGAGCTTGCTCCTCTGTTAGAAACCTGATGGTCCTCAAATTGTATTACCTTATATTGGTGAAAGTTGATTCTCTTAATCATGCACAAGCTAAGGCACTCATATCCCAAAGCCACAAGGCTGGGGAAGAAGCTCTAGAGTCTACTCTATACATGTACACACTACCCCAGGGGTCTGCAACCCGCGGCTCCGGAGCCGCATGTGGCTCTTTTACACCTTTGCCGCAGCTCCGGGGCAGATACTAGTGAGGGGAGGAGGCGCATTGTGCGCCCCGACACTCCCCACTGTGGTGGGCGCTGTACTGGCTGTGACGTCGCATGGGGGCGGTGCGTGCGTTAGTCACGCACCGTCCCGACGTCACCTTCCCGCCCGCTGTCAGATCGCGGCTCCGGAGATATATTTGTTTTAAATGTCGCAATGGTTTTGCGGCTCCCAGTTGTTTTTTTCTTCGAAAACGGGTCCAAGTGGCTCTTTTTGTCTTAAGGGTTGCAGACCCCTGCACTACCCCAATCTCTGAGCAGTGAGAGATTCCAGGGGTTCCAGGCACTTACCAATAGTTTAGTTTCCTTGGAACGAGGGACAGCAGAGACTGTGGTGTCTTTAGGATATATGGTTTATGTGCACACATATACAGCCTAAGCCTAAGATGGAGTGGCTCACAGCGCTAACACCTCAGCAAATTTTGATTCTCCTATAGTCATAGCTTGGATTCAGTCCCAAAGCAAGCATGCCTCTGTCTCTCAGCTTCCCAGCCTGCAGTCTGCCTCCAGATGAGGTCTCACACCCTACACTCCTATTGTTCTCTATCTACCATCCTGATGAGGAGGGGAGAAGGCCCACCCATTTGTCCAGAGGGCACCATCACTGTTGCCACCCAACTTATTCTTTTGGGATGCTGATGAGAACACCTAAGTGGCCAGCTAGGTCCTTGTCTTGCAAAGAATCTTGCCTGACTAGTCACACAATAGAGTCCTCCATTAGATTTTTACCCTCACTGGGTATAAGACCCCAAGAATTGGAAGAGATTCGGAGCAGACTGACCCTCCAAACCTGCAATGTTCAGACATTGAAAATGTATAAGCAATGAACCTTGATTCACATTTAGCCCTGATAACATAATGCTTCTTCAGGTTGAAACTGCCATTTGGTTTAACTATATGGTGCAACAATTCCCCAACCCCAGCATACTGGATATACGGTACATTGCTTGACTATGCAGTCAGTTGTCTTTGAGATCACAACAGAAGAGACACAATCTTGTTAAAACAAATAATTATCATCAGAGCCTGACAGGAACGATATGTTTCACTTCCTGGAATTTGGGACTGTGTAGTTTTATATTTTGCACATTCTTGTTGTGGAAGGCACTTGAAACAGGGCAAGATTAAATCATTTGCTCGTAGCTTTCCCAGACAAAGCCATCTGTTTTTCAGTAATATTAACACATGAGCCTGATAGTTCCATGACTCGCAATTCTGTAAACATGACTTTTGGAAACACTATCAACTCTGAAACCACTAACTTACTCTGAAACCACTCCAAGGATATTGTGAATGTCTCTTTGTTATGCTAAAAATGTCTTCGGAATTTTCACTCACAAATTTTGAATAACTGAATTTTAAACTGAACAATCTGAGGTAACTGGAGAACAAAAACAAGGATTCACTTACTGAATCCTTATTTTCCTCTCTGTTCCACTGCAGTAGCTTGTGATCGTGTTGTAACTGCTGAGACTTCCAACATGGTTGTTCCATTGTTTCATCAGTCCAGAAAAGGAAGGCCTACAGCCAACTATATTATATGGCATATACATGTACCCACTTCAACCATTTGATATTTTGTACTGAATACATACCACAACATCTTAACAAATTTCTGGCTACAGTTCTCCCCGAACTGTTTTCTCGTTGAAATGTGTATGTGTGCCTAGAGTGAGCAAACTAGCTATTCTCAGAAGTCTTAAGTGACAGGCTTCATCAAAACAGCTTAGAAAATCTATTCTACAAAACTACAGTGCTATAGCAGTCTAGTGAACCCAGAAACCTAATAAATGGCAAAAAAGGGCAGGACGCAGAAACTCTCCCCTTCCCAAAACAGGGCACACTACAAATGTTTAAACACCCACCCAGCCCTAAAATATAAAAAGCTCATAACTTCCTCAGGTTAAAATTATTATTTTAAAAAGGCCACCACATTTCTTAATAAAGAAAAGAGCAGCATACAGATACATATAACATCTATGCCATTCCAAAATGCAACAAAACAAACCCATTCTGTATAACCACTCTGTATACAAATTTAACAATAACAACAATTCCAAATGATTATTTTGGACAACATTTCTCTTAGCTTCCTTGATTTATTTTTGCGTTTGTTAAATTTCATTTATGTTGATTACCTTCTAATCCTCTGGCAAGGAGGCTGATTTTAGGCATATGTCACATATTTTAATATGTAACCATTTCAGCTACGTATTGTTTCTGAACTTTCGAGGGAATGCTATAGGGCACAAGGGGGCCTGAGACATTTTGGCACCTGAGGCAAATGACAAAATGCCCACCACTATGGAAGAAGGGATGAGTAAACATCTAGATCAGGAACAAGGGGGGCAGATAAAGATCCTACATCGGAATCTGCTGCCCCTGTGATCCTGCCGCCTTCTTCACCTTGCCACATGGGTGGGGCGGCCTTGTCTAGCACCAACAACATGCTACTTTCAACATTTTGAAATATTTATTCTACCAACTAAAACTTCATCTTGGGACACCTCTGTCTGATACAGTTGTTAACAAGCATTGCCCTAAAACAATGGTTTCACAAGAGCAGCAAAGACAGAAATCATTTAAGCATCTCTGCAATTTCCTTACTTTTTTACACCCGACCCCCCCCTGACTAGGGGAGGCTGAAGTTCATAAATGAGAGGCATTTTCTCCCTGTGTCAGACCTTGCCACAGCTGATACCATCAGCCAGCTAGAAACAGGATGCTTACAGTGTTCTCTTCTTGATTACGTTAATCAAGACCATTCAGGTCGTGCAAGGAGTACAAATGATGCTGAACTGAATCATCTATTTTACTGAAAAGGTCAGTGTGACTAACAGTAATCCTGAGCTCCCTACGAGGAAGTACATTCACCCCCAAATCAATAGCACTTGCTTCTAAGCAAATATGTTTAGAATCAGGGTGTAATGAGACAGCAAAGTTTTTGGGCTTTCCCATAATTACTTTCTGAATGTAATGGCAATGTACGACCTCCAGTAACCAGAGGTTTCTGAATATCCATTGTTGGGAATCACAAGAGAGAAGGGTGCTATTGCACTCACGTCTTGCTTATGGGCTTCCTATAGGCATATCGTTAGCCATCATGAGAATAAGGTGCTGAACTAGGTGGGTCTCTTCTTATATTTTACTTTATTAATGCAAAAATAAAAATAAAAGTAGAAAGTTTTAACACATTTGTCCGCATAACTTAAAATGCACCTTACTTATGTTTGATTCTTGTCACACAGCTCTTTTCTAATTGACACAGTTTGGTCCTTTCGTGGGTGTGTCTGTTGACACTTCCAGATTTAGTCTGTTTGGTGATTAAAAGTCTTTTCTGAGCGATTCCAGCTGCGAAACTCACACACACTCATGTTCTTACAGAACCATCATGTTCGTTTCAAAACAAATTATTCCTTCCTATATGCTAGCTGTTTTCCAGTGCTCCTTGAATCCCAACACATCTCAGGATCTATTAACTACTGCCTTCTTTTTTCAGAAAGTGAAATAGCACAGGGGGGAGCCCGGCCAGCCGATACAGGCCTTGCATCACCCCAGCCTTGCAAAGTGGTTCGGGGCTGACAGGGTGGCATGAGGAGGACACAACAGCCATGCGCTTTTGGTCCCAGCCCTGCAAAGCAAAGGTGAGACTGGGATCAAAGGGAGCATGGCTGTTGTGTCCTTCTCATGCCGTCCTGCCAGCCCTAAGCCTCTTTGTGACACTGAGATGCTGGGACTCCTTTGCCTGCAAATTCCATCCACTTCTGTGGAAAGAAAATAGATGTAGCCATTTTTAGATTCCCCATGGTTTCAGTTTTAACAGAATCGATCTGCACCCAAATAACAGGTTCCTTCCCAACACAACAGACACATATACAAGGCAAAACTTGCGACTGGCGCAAATCCTTAACATTTCCTGCCCTAAAGCATTTATTTCTGTTGGAGCAATCAAAAATTGCTTAAACTGATGTTACTATTCTCAAAGCTAGGCTAGGCAGTGGGTCTGCCAGAGTACAGGACATAACAGAGCAAGTTATTTTAAACTTTCTTCTTTCTATGTCAATATTGGGGTAGACTGAAATGAAAACCAAAAAAAGAAAAGAGAAAGAAAAAAGAGTAACACATGGAAAAGAACTTAGGAGGCATTTTAGAAGCAGTGACCACACAGGGCAAAGAGCAATTAAAAGACACCAACAGGTGTAAATGGGCTGTAGGACCTCATATTTACAATAGCTTGTATCCATTGGATTTGTCTCATCGCTTATACTTTTTTTCTTTGCACAAGCACAATTCTATTCCTGTGACACGTCTGGTGTTATATGACAGTTACATTTATAACAACAGCGCCGTTTCTGCCATTCTACATGGAAATGGTTTAAAATAAGGTCACTGAGGCATTTATTTGTATTAATTAGAGTTTATGAACCAGATATTTCCTTTAGTTAGTTTTAATCCAGCAACAATATGATGCAAGTTCCCATAGTCTTATGTAGGACACTGAACAACCTGTGATGCATCAAGGCAGATAGAGCGCATCAACAATGTATTTTGGTTGCTTAATTATCCTTTTTGTCTCCTTGCCCTCTCCAGTGTTTGGAGTCCATAGCATCAAAACAATGAAGTTTACGCTGACACATCATATGCTACACAGGCTTGTCCTTTAGTTATATATGTGCAACCAACTCCTTGTTATTCGACTTTACAGGGCATTTTTTAAAAATAAAAAAGCACAATAAGCTCTATAATGGTCTGCTAGGTCAGACTGGGAAAGACAAGGCCACATTTGGAAGTAATTGTTTCTAGTTCTCCCCAGAGACATTGTCCTATTCACAATACTTACATAACAGAGGTTCGCTAAAACCAACAGTGTTCTTTGGGACAGTAAATAGAACGTGTTCATAAAATGGAACTGGCTGGAGATGAGAGAAGTCTTCCATTGTAGGGATGTTTGAGTGATTTTTTTAAAAAAGAAAGAGTCAAATCTTGTTCATTGTATAAAGTTAGCAGAAGTGGCGCACACACAAATACTCCATTTACCCCGAGAGGGGCGTGTAGTTTCGTCCAGAGGTGAAATCTGAATACCTCATCCACAATTCAACTGATTTTCCTTGGACTCCTGCCAAGCTGTCTTGAACTAATTTTGTTGTGCTCTCCTGGACTCGAGTGCCCCCTAGTGGCTCTGCTAAAGGCCACTGGGGAATTGTACTGCTCTGAGACTTACACTCTGCATCATTTTTCTTCTTATTAACTCTTGCACGCTACTAAGGCAATGGGATGCTGCTGTGGTGGGGATAGAAGTACTGGTGCATGTGTGTGTGCGTGTGTGTTTAATGAAATTGCAGACAAGCCTTTTCGACGTTGCTGGAAACCAGCGCCATAGCAAACCAAACTATTTCAACAACAACTAAACCCAGCCCACATTGTGCAATATTATATAGCCAGCAGCACAGTCTGCAGAGGAAGTCTCTCCTCCCTCCCCCTGCCCTCCATCGTCTAACAGATGTTTGCGCAGTGACATTTGGAAATCCTTGCAGCACAAAGGATATTAATAATCCTGTAGTTGACTAACAATCCATCTCAGGTCATTAGGATTTAATGCCCCATGCGCAAAACCACCTGGAGGGCTTTCGTATCCAATACTTCTCTGTTTACCTTGGGGGACATTATTTGGCTGTTTTTGCTATACATGTGCTGTGTGCTGGCCCACATCTTTCCATCTGATGCATTTGCGGAACATTTAACTCTCTGGCCTAAACTTCACCTCTGCCACAGATTTCCTGCCAGGCCCTGAGCAAGTGACTTAAGCATAATTAACAAGTTAACACTGAAGGCATGAACCTTTCTAGGCTAGAGATGGTGATTCCACAAAACAACAGGATCTGGAATTAATTAGTATTTGGGGAGAAAGTTGCTATTCTCACGTTCCCTTGCTCAGCTCCACAAATTTGACAGGAGGAGTTCATTTGTACTGGCCACAAGAATTGGGGGAAGGTGACGTAGGGCATTCTAAAACTGGGCAAACATAGAAAGAAACCTAGCAAACATGTATTATTGCTTTTGCTTACTTTTGTAGCAGTCTATAGGGACTATCGGGGGATGCGGGTGGCGCTGTGGGTTAAACCACAGAGCCTAGGACTTGCCGATCAGAAGGTCGGGGGTTCCAATCCCCGCGATGGGGTGAGCTCCCGTTGCTCGGTCCCTGCTCCTGCCAACCTAGCAGTTTGAAAGCACACCAAAGTGCAAGTAGATAAATAGGTACCGCTTCAGTGGGAAGGTAAACGGTGCTTCCGTGCGCTGCTCTGGTTCGCCAGAAGCGGCATAGTCGTGCTGGCCACATGACCCAGAAGGTGTACGCCGGCTCCCTCACCAGTAAAGCGAGATGAGTGCCGCAACCCCAGAGTCGACCACGACTGGACCTAATGGTCAGGGGTCCCCTTTACACTTTACTTTATAGGGACTATCAGAAACTAGTCCAAATGTTCTCTCCTCAACAGGCCACTCAATAGCACATTGTTCAGTAGTAATGGACATGCGCACAGATGCACATCATTTCTCTCTCTCTCCCCCCCCCCAACACATCAGTGATCAGCTGAGCCCTGCTGCTTGTCAGAGTAATTCAGTTTCCCCTTTATAGAAGCCAGGAGTGCCAACTTGGCCTGGGGGCCATGGGTGCCCTGGATTGTGGATGCTATGCAGCATGCATGGTCCTGGTACTGAAATTTGTGGGTGCCTGGCCCCTTCATGGGGAATTTTGTGGGTGCTCGGGCACCCAGGGCCCCAGAGAGTTGTGTTCTTCGTGTCATTCAAGAGATATGTCTATTCAACTTGCAAGCCCTACTCAAATAGTACAAACTGCTGAACTCTGCCTGCCAAGGCTGCTTTAGAAATTTTCTCTATGTCAAAAATCAGGGAAATGTGATGGTTCCTTTTTGCTGCCAGAAGAAAAGCATCCTCAAACTTCCCTCTTAGTGGCCATAGGTTCGGCTGATATGCACAACCAAATTGTCAGAGTGGATTGAGCATGCAAATGGTGGAAGAGCTTTCTGAGCGCTCTGCACAGCCTCCCAAATAAAGCCGGACTCAAAGCTTCTGAAATCTACTACAATGAGGCCTGGAAAATTGACTCCTCGTTCATTGTGATGTAATGCTCAAACAAGGTCTGCATAAGTCAAGCCAAGGGTGTTTGACTTGGACTGGGGAAACCTAGATTCAAATCCCCCCTGAGGTATGAAGATCACTGGGTGGCCAAGTTTTTGTGAGCACAAATCTTTATTATTGCCAGCTGTCAGACTGCAAGAAACAAAAGTTATAAGCGCCAGGTAGACCACTGAACATGGCTGGTAACTTCCATTCAACTTCACGGATCAAAAACTGTGCTTCATGACTTCCTTGCTATGATTATGACTTAAGGTGCAATCCTATGGTGTGTGGGAGGGCATTCCAGGGCCATAGGGTTATATTTGCCCCAATGACACTGGATAGAGAGAGCCAATGTCAGAGCCTCCCTTTCCATTGCCAAGGACTCCTCTCGTGCCTTAAGCAGTGGGCATGCTGGGGACATGCCAGGGTTGAGCCAGGAAGCAGCTTAGATCCAAAACCATTTTGGTCCCCCAATGTGCCCCAGACTGTGGGAAAGGTAGACACACTTTTATTATTGTCCAATGAGATAATAAAATACTAAATAGGAAATGGATAAAGGAACACAAGAGCGTTCATCCACTTGCACTACTGCCTTGCCAGTTTGAGCCTTTGAGAACTTTGAATCAAGTGGTAGAACTAACTTCATATTTCTCTGCCTCCAACAATTATACTCTAAGATGATAGTCCTATGCCCAATCACTTAGGAGCAAGCCCCATGAAGCTCTGTGGGACTTAGAGAAAACATGGCTAGGATTGCACTTTAAATCCTCTCTCAACTTAAAACATGTCCATACTGAGGTCAAGTAATTATTTTATTCCTTTTATTTCTATTTCTTTTATTATTATTATTGATGATGTGCATGTGACTATGACGATGTGTGGAGAACTGGCTTTAGATCTGGTCTTCAAAACCTGAAGTTCTCAAAAGCTGAATATTTCATTCATAGTTAAGTACTAATTTCTATTTGTTTGGCCATAAGGCAAAACAAAACTTTGAATTTTTACAAATTAATTTTTATTTGCAAATTTAACAGGAAGCAAAAGAAAAAAGAAAAAGATGAAATGGAATTAATGAAGAAAAATAGAGAAGGGAAAAAAAGATAATGATAAATAATACTATTGTTGGTAGGTCACCATCTGTTCACATTGCAGATATAGTGATCATCAACACATGAATCTTACATTAAACTTGTAAGTTCATATAAGCCCTCCAGATATCCCAAACTAAGATGTTTATACAAAATTAAACACAAGAACAGTATTTAGATTCAGAGAAGCAGCACAAGCTCTGCCCTGGTCATCCTTCTCAACCCATATTTTAATGTATATTTTTGGGGACCTGCATACACAATGAAATTATTGACAGTGCCGAGTGCCAAATACTGACAATATCTTATTTGTCATGGACTTCTTGCTTTTTTGTGATTCCTTCCTTTGGGTATTTTAAGTGAAGTTAGCAGTGGCCTCCACTAGATCTCCCCCTTTTCTCCTTTGATCTTCATGGCCCTGGGCTGGGGACATTATCAATCAAGTGGTCCATCTTCATTCTGTGACATGTTCAGAGGCCCAAACTGTGTTTTTCTTACAGTGAAACAATATTAAGAATCCCTGCTCCAAACACATTACTTGTACCCAAGGGCCTTGTCTATCTTGCCTCTTAATTAACTTGTTAAATAACCTTCTTTTGCAATTATACAGAACAGGTGACTAAAAATGTCAGGGTGCTCAAGAAAGCTCTAAGTGTTACTAAGTGTTAAGACACACAGAAGTAAACACTCAGATTTGTGAGAAAGTTGAACAACCTTGTGCTGTTCTTGCATACCAAGTCTGCTAGTGGATGGTGGATGTTAAGCATATCTTTAATGGTCCATTAGGCCAATTTTGATCGACGATGACTGGACGTTATCTTAAAACCCATTGTAGAAGGCACCTGAAGCCACAGATGACTCTATTACAGTATTTAGTGTGGTCAGAGTAGGAAGGAATAGGCACAAGCTTAGACCAGGCTGGCTTTTTAGGATCATAGGAACCTTATGCTTTGGAATCTGCACTTCTGCCTGTATGCCTGCTTGCTTCCCATCTGCTCAACCTGCATATTGCTAAATAAACAAACACTTACAAAAACACAACAAGCCTCCAGTAAATTTAACTCTCTTGCTGCTTTAAAGGTAATTGACTCTTCACAGGTTCTTGGAACTTCCTATCACGCAGGGAGCAGGGAGTGCCAAACAATATAATAAAAGTACAATGTATTATTGTGTTTTACCAATATATTTTTTACAGCTTGCCAGTTACATAAGGCGAAATGGTTATGGGAAGTAAACGAGGGCCCCCTTTTTAAGCACAATCCCCAAACTTCCACTTGCACAAACTCCACACATGCACACATGTGTGCACACTGAAAGCCACAGCAATAACATAAAGCTTTTGGCTCCATGACCTCATTCCAAAGTAGAGATGCTAAGTCTGCCTAAGGGCCAGAGGCAGCCTCACTGCCAGAAGAGTCAAACCCCAGGACTATAGAAGAAAATGAAACTTGTTTCCAGGAAAAATATGTATGCCATATTTAACTTCTTTGGAGGATTGCTGGGGGAAAGGGAGGAAGAAACCAGCATTTTACATTAAAAGCCAAAGAAAGCAACGGCGACAATAACAACAGCAAAGAAAATATACTGAGACTGCAACAGCAACCACAGTGAAACAAGCAAAGAACACAATCAATTATCTTAAGTTAAACAGCCATGTTTGAGTAAAACAAAGGTAGGGGGAGTGAAGGGGTGGGAACAACTAGTCTTTAACTTCTTTTGTCTCTAGCTTAGTTCTCTCTTCCTTCCCGCCCCTCACTGGAGCCATGCTATTCAGAGCCAAATTCTGTTGAGCAAACAGAATGAGTAGGCTGGTGCTGTAGAAGAAAAACAAGAAGCCAAAGAAACCATCCATGTGAGCATGTCAGCAAAAGAGCTGCCTAACCTTGTCAGGCTTAGTGCAGATGATGGTTGAGATCTGGTCTCTTTCCTCTCTGTTCTTTTGTCCCCTCGGTGGAGGGAGTCTTTAGGGTCTCTGGGAAGAGAAAGATTTGGAGCTTCACTTACATGCTCTTCCCATTGTTTATCTCTGCAGAAAAAACATTCCCCGTATCTGCCCTGTCAAAATATGGTGCCAAAAGAAAAATGGAGATGACGATCTCTCTAATTCTCCTCAGACTGTGCCTGAGACTCCCAGACACTCTTTGGAATGATTGTTTTGTCATCAAAATAACTGTGGCACCAACAGCATTTGACTGAACAAAATTGTCCCTGCTCTGCTCAAGGCTGGCCCTGCCATTAGCGTGCCTCAGGAGCAGAAGCTGAGGGGTGGTGCTCAGTGGCAAAGTACTATAGGACAGAGCTGAATACACCTGTCTTGCACCCCTTAAGTTAATCCACTGCCCAGCATCAGCTATACTGGAAGATGCCTGTTGCCACTTGTTAATGGTTGTCGCTAATAAGACTTCAAAATCATTTTAATTTCTGTGTTCTATCATTGTTTTGTTCAGTGGGATGAACACCAATGGACTCCAGGAACACAGGGGGGTGAGATTCATTTTGAGGAATGTTAGGGCCACATCTGGGAAATAATTTTTAGACAGTATTGAAGTGTGAGATCCATCTGCCTTAGGTTGGCCCTGGCTCTTCTGCGGTAGTTGCTTCTAATCTCATTCCTCGGGTAACTTCGATGGGAACTATTATGGGCCAGTCTCACACACCCATGCTGTCTCAGAACTGTTCAGAGAGTAGCAATGATACAATGTTCCTTGGCCCACTTATTGATGTGCAGTATAGCCTGTTGCAGCCGTACCAGGTTAGCCCCATGGACAAATGCACAAAGTAATATCAGGTTCTACCTTTTATTAGACCAAGTGGTGGCGCTAACCCAGGATACCTAATGTGGTGATCACACAGTGTCCCTGGACGTTTCACCGTCTATTGATCCCTGTGCCACCACTTTATTTCTCGCTGCCACCACCCAGGCCCTACCTGGTACAATACTGAGTCCAGTCAGGGTTAAACTTCTGTTTATTTATTGCAGTTTAACAAGCGTGTGGTTTCATAAACGGTATCGGTCAATTACAATCATGGGGTGCCTATCCAGACCTATAACTTCTGCTACCTGCTCTCACTCACTAAACCACCTCTCAGATATTTACTTGTCTTCCTAGCCCCTAACTGTCCCTGACTCAGCTTATTTCGCTACACTAACTCAACCTACCCACAGACTCTATCCCAATTCACTTCCACGCCAACCAACCAACGAACTTCCAAGAACTTCTCCCTTCACCCCTCCCAGAGCTGGTTTAATAGTCCCTCTGACTCCACCCCCCTGGGTTCTGATTGGGTAACCTGTTTAACTATTTCACCTCCAGCACTCTCATATGTTAATATCACACCTGATTCCAGCATTTTTTTCCACCCCAATACTCCAGATTTTGGAAGTAGTGGTGAAAAGCAAAAACATAAATTGGACATGGTGCTGATGTGAGTGGAAAGGTTTACACCTCTTTGAAGAGCCCGTCAGCCCAATGGTTATGGAAATCAACCCCACACTAGTCATCAGATCAATCAATTGATGAACAGGGCCCGATTGATAAACCTCCCTCCTTAGCTAACCTGCAAGGATCAACTGAGAAGCAGGGTTGTGTGTGGGTGTGAGCATGGGTGGCCACACCCTGTGGTGTCATGCGGCCCCTGCAGGGTTGGCCAAGTGTAAACGTGGCCCTTGGGACCAAAAAGGTTAGCCTTCCTTACTAGATATACCAAACAACAACAACAAAAAAACCACTATTGCATCACATCTGATCTCTCAGATGAGTGAGAGTTGCAGAACAGATTTGACCAGGCTAACTAGGAACAACCTGGCGTAAGACCCCCTCTCCCCTCCCTCAGCTGCTAACACTGTTTGGAGTGCCTGCCTGGTTTCTTCCTATTGCAGGGTATAAAACAGTGGAAACGTTCGCATAAGTGAAGGACTAGTTTTGCTGATGCCATTGACTAGATGTGCACACAGGAGTGTTTTGTAGTTGCAAAATAAAGAAGGAACACATGGATGAGGGAGGGGGTGCTTGTGGACCTAATTCTACCTATGTAGTCCCTGGGACTGGAAGGGAAAGTGAAGCTTGCATGCCCTGTCACTGAATAGTTACCACTTCCCACCACCTACTTGAGCAATGACAGCCTCCTGTATGTGTGGCTCCTCAGGTAAGGCTCCAGAAGCCTCTGTTTCTAAAAATGTGTCTCTGCACCAATCTTCAGTTGCTAGCTGGAAACCATAGGGGGAGGGGGGCAGAATGAGATCGGTGCTGTGTGTGTGTGTTTTTCTCCACCCAGCCCCCTTTCTCTTCGGAGCAAGCGTTTGCCTCTGGTCTGGATCAAAGAAGAAATCTCCAAGCCATTTCCTGCTGCTAGGAAAAGGATGGAAGTGCTGCTCCGTCGGTTCTCTGAGATCGCAAGAAGAAATCGCTGGGGAAAGACTTTGATGTTTGCAGAGAGAGAGAGAGTGGGAAGACTTTCACACCTTCCCGAAAGACCACTTTGCTCCAGAGAACGGATGGAGCCTTTTTGTAAACGACAGGGGGGTGTTTCGGAAGCGTGCGCCCACTTTTCTTTTCTAGCCAGTTTTGAATAAGGGCTGGCTGTTTTGGGGGTGGTGGTGGGGAGGGAATCCAAAGAAGAGGCTCTCAAATGGTTTGTAGGGCTGGGCAGAAAGAGAGGAGCTCGAGGTCGCTGCCCCAGACTTTTAAAAAGCCCGCCCGTTTGGAGGGAGACATTCCATAAGGTGGGACGCAGAGGGGCAGCCGAGAAGGGTTTCAGATGAAGCCAGCGAGTCTATTTGCTGCGAAAAGGCATAAAGGCATAAACACGGGCCACCATAATTGAAGCCAGACCTTCCATCGAGCAAGACAAAAGACTCCAGCTCGCCTCAGGGACTCGTCTGCAGAGTTTTCCCCTCCCCACAACCGGCTCCCTCCTCCTCCTCCTGCAAGTTCCTGCACACCCACCCACCATTTACGAAGTTAATAAAATAATAAAAAAAGATAATCGACCATGTCAGGGAAGAGGGCCAGGGAAGGACTCTGAACCCAAGAGCAACACCTCCGCTTGGCTGCAGTCAAAACAAAAGGGGGCGAAATGAAGGAAGAGGCCGCCTCGGCTGGGTTTGTTTCCCCCCCCCCCTTTGGGATGAGGCGGGAGAAAAGGGCGCGAGGGGAGAGGAAACGCGTCTGCGTCCATGGAGGGCGAATGGCGCGCAGATTGAAGGAGGCGGGGGGGGGGTGTTGGAAAAGCCTGCCTCCCCAGACCCTCGACTCAATAAATGGCAGAAAACTTAACGAGCAGCTCTGGAAAGGAAGCCCCCGCCGCTCGCCTCCCTTCTCCCCTCCTCCCTCAGAGTGAGTCCCTCGGACTCGACCGCTTCGCCACTTTTAGTCAACGTGGACCCGCGCGGTCTCCGTTGTGGTACATGGACGCTGTGTGGGGCGAGGGATGAGTGTTTAATGTATCTGGGCGTCTGTTGTGGGACAGAAGAAACGACAATCGCCTCAGCGACTACTCCGAAAAGCGGGTTTGGGCGGCAGATCCCCCCGCCACCCGCCGCCTCAGTTGGTTTGCGAGGGAAAATCCTTCCGCCAGTCACAGAGCGGGGCGCTCGCCTGAGGGAGCTCGGCTTCCCAATGGCTTGCGAGCGCTTCTTCCCTCACGCGTCGCCACAGCACCACACGAGGCAATAAAGGCGGGAACTGGAAAAGCTGAGGGTACAGACGCGGGCAGTGGTCGAATTACCCTCTTGAGGGCTTTTTTTAAAATATAGTGATCATTCCCTTAGTTGCGGGGGGAGGGGAGAGCTAGATTTGGGTAAAACTCGGGAAAGGGAGAGGGGCAGACTCTGGAGCCATGGGGCAGCCTTCAAGAAGCTTATCTGAAGCTGCAAATCGCGCGTTATTGGATCCATTGCCGCTGTGGGTTTTGTTATGACTGTTGCTTGTGGGACTCCGCTTCAAGTGCCAGAAGAAATGGGCTGGAGTTGGCTGGCTCCCTGCCTTGACCTCAGAGGGGGACGGGGGACGGGAGCCATTTGCAGCACGAACGCCTCGAGTCCTCCCCGCCCCCCATTCCTTTCCCGCCCTTCATAACACGAGCTCTGGACGTCCCTCACTTCCAACGAGGAATATTTATTTAGCCCTTATTCACGGAAGGGGCGGAGGGAGGAGAGGCATGAAATGACGGGGAAGAAGGTCTTTTTGAGAAGTCTGAAGAGATACCAGGCTGGAGGCTGGGATGGATGAGCTGAGAAAGCCATCCCTTCATGCTGTGGCGAGAACCAAGCCTCCTCCATATTCTCTCTCTCTCTCTCTCTCTCTCTCGCACAGACACGCACTTTTACTACGTGCCAGACGCAAAAACTGAGCCATAGACGGGATCGCTGTCACACTCGCTGCAGACTTGAGACGCGAGGACGTTTGAAATGTTGGACTACAACTCCCATCATCCCTGAGCTCTGGCCTTGCTAGCTAGGGGTGATGGGAGTTGTAGTCCAACAACATCTGGGGACCCACAGGTTGAGAAAGGCTGTAAGAGCTGGTCTTCATTTTTTGCCCCAATACCTTAAAGAGCCACAGCTTTAAGGGACACCACACTAACACCTCGAAGAAATGAGACACGATATATTATTATTTTTATTTATGAGACACCCCTCCCTATAAGTGACCAGCCAATCAGATTTGAGAGCGTGTGTGGCAATCGCATGGCTGCCCACTGCAGCGAACGCGCAAGCCAAACCCACTTTATCTCTTTTATCTTCTTCAAAAGAACTATTCCTGCCCCGCCTGTCCTATATCCATTAGATCCATTAGCTTTTGTTGTGAGCACTGCGGATGCCTCAGATCTGTTCCCATCGGTCCCAGTGGGATGTTCAATCTTTGGCTGCTTGCTTTTGGAACCCTGATCTCTGGACTAGATGGATCTTCGATTTGATACAGCAAGGCAATTTTTTAGTGTTTCTGTTTCAAAAGAAAAATTGCTGCCAAAAAATCTATATAACTGAGAAATCAGATTTGAAACGCGTCCTAAAAAAAAAACCTTACAAAAATATGGATCTAGCTCAGTCTACTAAAACCTAGTGGATGTTTTAGCCCACAATCAACGCTTTCTTTTTTTAAAAAAGATATAAAAATAACTGGGACACGGAAAGAACAGGAAGCTTGCCATAAAACAGGCACTTATGGGAAATAATAGGAATTTGTCAAGCTATTAAGGCCACAACCTGGGAGAGTCTCGTTGAAGTCAATGTAGATTCCTCCCGAGTAGACATAATATTTTGCAATGAACAGTGTTTTATGCTGCCAACCCAGGTATATTTGCCTGGCTGTAAGCGTATGTGCCAAGCAAGTTCTGTTTCAAAATGTTCAAATGTCTTTGTATTTGGGAGGAGGTGTTAATCTATTCATTGTTTTGCTTTTACTCGATTGATGTATTGATTAACCGATTGGAATCCAGAGGTGTAAAAAAAGGCAACAGACTGAGGCACTTCCTTTATCTGTGTTAAAAACGACGCTTATGGGAAAATATTTTTTATGGGAACATAAAAACATATGCATATCAGAAATATATATATATATATATAGAGAGAGAGGCTGTTTAGACAATACTAGCATAAGTACACAACCTTCCATCAAGGAACAGGACTGATTGAGATAAATTCAACATTAGATTCTTTAATTAATTCATCAGTCAATCAATCATCACAAAGAATGTATCAGTCCTAACTTAATGGCAGTCAGACAGAGAGGGATTAAAGAAGGGCAGTTTCAAATATAACGAAATACATTCCCTCAGGGAAAGGTGCAGGGATTTAATGCAGGATGTGCACATATGTTTTACACACTGATGCCCCATCAATGCTTACACGTGTGAATCAGCCATCCTGTGAATGAGCCATTTGCAGACCCAACACACCACAGCAATGATTTTCTTCCAGACATCAGCCCGCCCCCATACACTAATAGTCTCCCTTGAAGTCAGGCCACCAATGTGACAAGCATGCACGTGTGAAACAGCCCTCAGGTGTAACGATCTTGCATTCCTGTAATCCGCTATCTATACACTCTTCAGGAAGCTGTGGAAGGGACTCTTCCGCTGGATTTCACAAAGTATGGCAATTAATCCCGACAACAACAGTGGTTCCCAATCAGTGGTCCATAGACCCCAGGGGGTCCGCATAACCCACAAAACGAGTCCGTGCACCATTCACACAACAAAAACTACCATAAAGATAATTCAAATTTCATGGCTTGGCTTTTGAACAACGGTTCTTAGCTAATTGGGAACCACTGGACCATAACATTCATGAAAACTACACTGGTGCTGCATTCATAGACACATTTATCTGGGAGTAAGTCCCATTGATATTCACTTTTGCGCAGCTACCTATGGAATGCGCTGTAAGGCTAACTTTCTGGTAAGAGTCTAGTTCCCTGTTAGGATCTAATAGCTTCCCCAAAAAGGATAACTGAAGCAGGACAGACACTCTTCTTCACAGATTGATGCCTAACGGAGGAATACACATTCGCCCCTCCTCTGACACGCCGGCTCCAATTTGTTCTGCATATATATGAAGAATGTGGTGCTTAAAGGAGACGTTGCAAATCGCACGAAGCTTAAAATGGACTAGCTCAGTGAAAAACAAATGTCCTTCAGACTACTTTGGGGGAAAGAGGATGATGATGGTTCTGAAAACCCCCAACACGCACACACATGCGCACGAACAGATTCTGATCCGATGCGCGCGAAGCTCGTTTCCGCCTCCCCCACTGCCCCCCTCAAGGCAATGGTCCCATCCCTCTTCCCTGGAGCATCCTGGCTTCCCAGTGGCCACACAGTGCCACACAGTCGACACGCAGGATGGAAAGGGCGCCGGTGGCACTTTCCCTTTTGGGCCAAGATAGCCACAGTTCATCGATCACAGCACACACACCCCTGCCATTAACGAGAGCTGGCTGGCTCCTGAGCACAATAGGATAGAGAAGGAGGCGAAGGATGAGAGAGAAGTGGGGGGGCGGCGGTTGACTTCGTCCCAGCGGGGCTCCCTTCCCAGCAAATGGCGAGGAGACAGCTGAGGGCTGGTGGGAGGGGGCCAGGGCAACAGTCTGCTTACCCAAGGGCACATATGGTGTGAATATTCTCTGCTTTCTATCAACCCCCAGCTACTTAGATAAGGGGGAAAAAATAAACACCCAGGCTTTAGAGGAAGGGGGTTGGAGGCGGGGAAAGCGAGGATTTCTCGCCCTGTTCCCAAGCGCAGGAGGACCACACAGGGATGGCACCTCTGCTCCTCTCCGTCCAACTATCTTGTAGGATCTTAGAATAACATCGTGGGATCAAAGGCCTCTCTTGGCCTCTCTTTAGCGCTCGCTCCCTGCAAAGTCGAAGAAAGGGTGCTGCTCCGTGTGTGTGTTTAATACCCCCCCTCTCTCCTATTATTCATACATGAGCTGCCTTCATATTAAGCTGGCCAATGTCAGTCCGTCATCCATCCATAGATCTGTCCATCTATGTACTGTAGCATCAGAAGAAGGGACGTGTGATGATGCCCTCTGTCCCGATCTCACTTGCAAACCCTCCGTTTCTCCGGGCTTACAATCCTAACAAAGGCATTATTCAAATCAGGCACCTAATTACAAACAGAATGTGCTTTCCTCTTCCCTTCTCCCCCGCTCGCTCTTCCCGGCTCTCCCCCCCCCTTATCTTTCTTCCTTTCTTTTCTGTTTTCCAGAGCAGTAGCTCCGTCTTCACATCTGGCCCGGACTATACGTCCTGCAACAAAAGTACCCATTATCAGTTCTCCAGGCTTTTTATCTGCACGGAGAAACCCCAACCCCCGCTTTCCCGCCCTCTCCTCTCCTTCCCTGCGCGCTGACGACGCACGGGCGGACTCGGTTAGACTGTAGCAACTTGGATAGAAGCAGACGCAAGCCCACCGACAACAATGAGACCTGATCGGCTTAAATCCAAAGGATTTTACACATCTCGTCGTGTGACCTTCCCACCCCCCACCCCATGCAGGAGGGATATTGCCATAGCTGTCAACTTTTCCCTTTTCTTGCGAGGAATCCTATTCGGAATAAGGGAATTTCCCTTTTAAAAAAAGGGAAACGTTGACAGCTATGGATATTGCCAGTGGAGCATCTTTGCCACTGATCATTGTTATTTACTGTGCACTGTGTTGCTTCACACTCCTTTTCTATTATTAAACTGCTGATTATTATTTCCCTCTCTTCTCTCCACAGAGCTTAGCCGAGGCTTGCAGTCCACAAACCAGGTACACCAAAGCGCTCTTTTTGGAGTCCAAACTCAACCCCCACCCCGGGGGCCTCTGAAGCAATTGAGTTCTTGCAATCGGTCAGTTTCAGGAGATTTCTCTCCCCCACCCCCCATCTCCCCAATCCATAACATAAACCTGTATTTCCTGTATTAGCTTTTCAGCCATAATCAACTCCGAGAAGGTAAGTTACACACATAGGATTTTTCTTCCCTGGCGCTGAGCTGCAGATTGCAGAGTGCCGTTCCTCTCCAGGCAATACGGTATCCTGTTAGCATTCCGAACAAGGGGCTGTTCATAGGTTTGCCTCCAATGATTTCCTGAAGGAACATGTGGAAGCAATAGGCCAGGGCTGCGCATTCACCCCAGTTGACGATGCAGTGGTGGAAAGAGAGTCGTGCTAAGGGGGCTGCAGGCAATATGAGCCCAGAGAAACGCAAGCTGGAAACACAACCAGAGGGGATCCGTGACATGAGCAGGAAAAGTCTGCCTTGACAGCAAGGCAGCCAATTCCTCTGCCTCCACAAAGTCCCATTTCGCCCTTAGAATTGCCAGATCCCTTCAGCCAGCTGCTCCTGATTTCAGCCCCAGAAACAAACATACGGTGGATGGACACGTGTCATGGACGGAGAGCCCGGAGGGGAAATAGCCTTTCCCAATCAACTTATAGCCCGAGCGATCATTTCTCTGGACGATAGCTCTTCTTCCAAGCAGCGTCTGGGATGGTGATGACCCACCACAGCTCTACAGGATAAGGGATGGCAGCAACCCGCTCCTTATAGAGATAGAGGCAGTGCGTTTTCAAGGATGGCCAGAGAGCAACAGGCAATATCTGGCAACCGAGTGATGAACTGAGCTGAAAAAACCCTGCAGGAATTTTCCATTGGGAGGGAGAAAGAGAGCAAAAGCAGTTTGCGGGGGAAAGGAAAAGAGTTTACGCCAGAGGACCCTCGGTTTTTTGGTTGTTGTTGTTGCTGCTGCTTTTTTTCTTTCCAAATTTATTATTCTAACGCGCGCCTTGAAATGGAGATGATCAGCGCCTCCCCGCACCCTCCTCCTCCCCGCGCTCTTTCCTGGAACTGCACTGCCCCCTAGGCCACCAAAGCGGAACAGCTCCGAAGTTGCAAGAAGCGGCGCGTTCTGATGCTTCATTTCCTACGAGCGAGACGGAAAATAAATATAGCAGCCTGTTCTAACTCCCATGATGATAGCGCCCAGATCTCCTGGTCCCACCAACATTTCTCTCTCTCTCTCTCTCTCTCTCTCTCTCTCTCACACACACACACACACACACACACACACACACCCAACACGCCTAAGTAAGCTCACAGCATCTCTTCCTTATCCAGTCACCAATCTGACTGGGCTATTCTGGCACTCCAGTTCAAAACAGTCTTTCGAGTGACACTTGATGCGCTTCGGATCGTTGTAAAATCACAGAATTGGAGGGTCATCTATAGCCCAACCTCCTGGATACCTTTTGCCCAGGTGAGGCTCGAACCAACGACCCTTAGCTTAAGAGTCTCATAGCTCTACCAACTGAGCTATTCACAGATCATTGTAGCCCTCCTGCAGTTTCACGCGGGATTTCTTCCCGGATAAAAACTTAACTCCCTGGTTATCTACCTTGGGATGAAGAAGACCTTTGCCTGGTTCTTGTGACTGTACGCTCAGCAAAAAAATCACGAAGCAATAGAATGCCACCATTGTGGAAAAGGGATGGATGGACATATTCCCTCCCCCCTTCCTCTCCAAACCTCCCATTCTCCTTTTTCCGTTTCATTCACAAATACTCCGTAAGCAACAGAGGCTTCACTAGCGCTCCCGGAGCCGCGTTCTGATCAGTCCGCAACAACCCATCTCAGCTTTCCCTCCACACAGACTGGCTGCAGGGCTGGAGCCAGTCCGTGAAACGACAGTATCATAAATAAACTAGCAAGTCAGGACGACCACAATTGCGCCTCCATCAACTTACATGGCGAGAATGAACCCAAGTCTACGCAGCTGACCGACCTACCGTCCCTGGGACTGTGTGAGGAGGGGAAACTTCTGTTCGTTCATGAAATTGGGACCATTTGGGAAGAAGGGGAAATAAAGTCGTCCCCCCCCCGTCGTGCAAATGTCCCCCTCCCACCTCCAGCCTCTACCATATGGTCAAGCTCTCCCCATCGCCAATACACACACACACACACACACACACACACACACACACACACACACACACAGAGGCACGCACGCGCTTCTCCGCCCCCGTCCCAAATGAAGCCCGAAAGCCAGGGCTGACCCCCCCTTCCCGCCCCCCTCCAGCGTAAGAGGCGGGCAGAGGAGCTCAGGCGCCCAACAAACCAGGGAGGCTCTTATTATGAAGGAGCGCGGGGGGGGGGGCTTCATTTCCTGACAGCTATTTACTTGAAGCAAATGATTAGTTTGGGCAGGATGGTCTCTAGCATTGAATCAATTACAGGACTCTGTTTCTGAGGCCATCAGAGAAAGGGAAATAGCAGCAGGGAGACTGGGACCTTACTTGGGGGCAAAAACAAAAACAAAGTTTTCGTTCTCCTCGTACTATTTTTTATGGATTATTAACACAAGAAGGTAAGGGAAGGGATTTCTTCCTTCTCTTTCTCTCTCTCTTTCTCTCTCGGGACGTTTTCGACGTCGGATTCTAGCAAACGGAGAGCTCGGTGTGTCTGGGTGGGATAAGAAAGCGCCTTTGGGGACACAGGCGCGCGGTGGGGGGGGGACTTTGCCACGCGATTCTATGTGCGCAGAAGTAAAGTAACCGAGCCCCCCCTCCCCGTCGATCAAGCAGGGAACTGAATCCCGAGGCAGTGTGTCCAGGACCGCAGATTTCTCCTGAAACAACGGGGAGCTGCAGGAAAGTTTTTGGATTTGCGAGGCAGCTTATCGCAAAGAGAGGGGGGCGGTGGTGGAAACGGAGCTTTCGCCTCCTGCCAAGGTGAGACGCTCTCTTTCTTCCTGGCGCGGAGCGAGAAAGAGGCAGCGCTCTGGAGCAGAGGCGAAGATGGAGAGGTGGGGAATCTCCGAGGATCGGGTCTGGGGATGAGCTGGATGGGATGTTGGGGGAAGATACAGGAGTGGACAGAGAAACACCTCAATTCGGAGTCAAGCTCCAATTCGGATTCCTGCCCGTAAGGCAAGTGTCCCCAGCCAGTCGCCAAGGGATCTCCGCGATCGGGTGTTGCTCTCCAGGGAGCTGTGAACTCGGGTCTGAAGGGAGGCTGCGGCGCTGGCGGAAAGAAAAAACTCTGCCTGCTTCTTGGCAGCGTTAATGACAACCAGATTCGGCGGAGCGCGCAGGGGCCACCGCGCCGCATTCCTGCAGCTGGGCTGGGAGGAGGGACTGGGGAAGGGGGGCAGCAGCAGAAGGGGGGCTCCTGGAGGGGAGGGGAAAGAGGGGCGCGAGTGTGTGTGTGTGCGCGCGCGCCTGCCCCAAACTGGAGTGAAGCCCCTTTTGAGCGTATGCGTGTTTAAACAGCGGGGATAATCTGCAGATGAATCCCGGAGCAGGAAGAGGACTGGGGAGCTAGTCATGCAGCCTTGGCTTCTCCGTCCTGCCTGTGCTCAGCAGATGCAGGGAGGTCGGGGGACAGCTTAGAGCCTGTTGCGGAAGGTAAGAGGCAAGAAATCGTGGCAGTCCTAAAATCCAGGTCTCTCTCATTCTCATTCTCTCTCTCTCTTCTCTCTTTCCAATAACTACTAGAACTCTTCGTTCCTTGCCCTTTCCTTTCCCCTCTAAACCGAAGCCACTCCGAATCTGGTGATCCCAGTGTATCAGACCCAGAGGGAGATCTACCCCCCGTCCCTGTTTATCTGCTCTCTTAATTCGAAGAGCGCCCAGTGGCACTCTAAACGTGGCTAGAATATCCTTTCAAAAGCAGATACTTTCGCCCTTTGGGGTGACTGGCTGCCACTAAACCCCCTCCCTGCCCTCCCCATCGCGTCCCTAAAGACGCACATTTAATTCGACCCATCCTAGCCTTGCGCGCAAGCTGGACCCGAGGAACCAGGCGAGGAAGAGGAAACTTTTGGTTCGGGGATTGCAGACGCTGCTTATGGAAAACCCGACGGGGCTGTTTGTCTGGCGCTGCCAACGCTGCAAGGCGAGCCGAGTCGCCTTGGAAAAAAAGTTCTTGGGCGGGCGCACCAGGAAATGGCTCTCTCCTCGCTCGCTTGCTCAACGTTTTCTTTGGACCGGGATCGTCCATCCAGCAGCTCGTGGGCGATCCAAAGAACACGGCCGGCCGGGACAACCCGCTGGAGAGGACAGAAACGGATCTGGGACCGGGCGGAGGTGGGGAAGGACGAGCGCACAACCCCCAAAGCGGGAGTTTACTCTGGATTAGCCTCCACAAACACACTCCTGCGGAGAGGTTTTTTCTTCCTTGCTTGCTTTGAGGAAAAAAAGTCCCTGAAGACCTTTGCAACTCCGCTTCAGATCGCTTTGGCTCCGAAAGGGCCACAGAACTGGGATGTATCTCTCTTTGGAGCCTAAGAATTTGTCTTCTCCATTTGTCTCCATTTGTCTTCTCCATTTCTATGGACATTTCATCCTCCCTCCCCCCAAAAGGTGAAGCGACTTGGAGCGCCTTGATTTTGTTATTGAAGCGGACGGCCCTGACGCTCTCTTTTTGCCTCGTTTCTTGACCCAACGGGGAGGACCTGGAGTTCCACTTGCAGCACCTTTTCCGCGGCACTTTGTTCCGAGGTGAGACACCATTTGTGAAATCTGGAGTTTCCCGGAGAAGGCAACCAAAGCTCAGCACCCGCGCGCCCTTCTGCCAGCTCCCCCTATTTTCCCCATCACAGCCCCGTCTAACTGGAATCGCTTCCATAGGCCACCGTTGATTCGAGGGGCTTTTATACTGATTTTTTTATTATTATTATTATTTGCTTCCTGATGCATTGACCGAGGGGACTTTTGGCAGACGCGGGTCTATTCTTGCCTTCCGATCCTAAAGGGCTGCGTCACAAGGATTAACTAATTTTCATCTACTGAAAGGGTGCCAACCCAATACCCACATAAATCAACTCTGAAACACCGCTCGGCTGAAACACCCTGGAATCTACTTCACACAAAGAATCCGGAGCAGGAGCCGGGAGTCCCATTCATCTTCGACAGTCACTACGGCCCGGATCTCCCTGAAACCTGGAGGGATCCTTTTCACTAGGTGATCTGATAGCAAATCCTCCCGGAAGCCCATAACCCCTCTCGGCCAAGAACTCACGGGAGGCGGGCACAGAATAATAGGCTCCCCTTTCGCTCCCCCCCTCCCAAATTTTTGTTTCTTGAATTTGGTCCAGACAATCCTATTGTGTTCTCGCAGGGAAGGAGTAAAAGCGTAAGGAAGATCTTCTCTTAGTCTAAGCTTTTCTTTCTCTGCTCTCTTTCCTCATTCACTCTTCTTTTTTAAACGAGAGCCCCCATGTGAAGTACTGGTCTCTGCGAGGAAACGGATCCTCGAGCCAGTTAAGCCGCAGCGCTGCTTTCTTCTAAGGCGCCTTCCTTCAATGGACTTTCGAGGCCAGCGACTCCGGCTTAACAAGGTGTGTGGACAGAGACCCACCAAGTCCTGGCGGGCATTAAACGGGCAGGCTGTGAAAAGCGTGTGAACGTAAGCGGTCTCCAAGCTAAACAATGAGATAATGTCGAGGCGTCTCTTTACAATGCGCATTGTTTTGGATTGGAAGCTAGCTCGCGCCGCTTATTCTGGAAAGGATCCCTTAAGTCGAGTCAGGCTGGCTGATGCCTGACTTTTTTCCTTTGCTCCATGGGTCTATCGAATAAGGGTGAAGTCCGAGGGCCCATTCACACGTGCATGGTCATCATCTGATCACAGCGTTGGTGACTCGCAGTTGAACGTGTGAACAGACCGGGGCTGCAAAGCATGGCTTTTGAAGCGGCATGTCTTTATGGTCTGTAATGTCTCATTCACACATGCAGGTCTGTCTTCTGTAAGTGGACGCAAGCCAGCTTCCAGATGTTGTTCTTCAGCGATCATCTCAAAATCTAGGCCTCATGCTAAGACACTGAAACGCGGGTCAGAGTGCATAACAAGGACATGAGGGAGCAGGATTTTTGAGGTGCATTGAGGTGGTTAGAATGTCGCTTCATAAGTTACGTTTTGCCCTAGAAATCTTATTGCTAACACGTGAAAAGCGCGCCTGGTAGCAAATCGAAGTTCTTGCGTGCTGCCAGATATTCGGGATTCGAGCCCGCGTCTGAATTTCCTTCCCTCTTGCCCAGAAGGCCACAATGGCTCTCGAATCTATGTCTCAATATTGCCACTTTTAAAAACACGGGGAAAGGAAAGAGGCATCTGTTATGTGCTGGCTTTAGGAAGGGGGTGGTGACTTTTAAAATACATGGGACCCCTCAGGAGAAGAAGGGAGAGAGGGCGGGGGAATCTAGGAAGACTCCAGCTTGCAAACTTCGCTTTGTTTTGCTTTCCCAGGCAAGGCCTTGGTGATTCCTATACGGATGGAAAACAGCGGTCTCCAAATCGCTGACTGGGGCTGGGGCTGGCGAGAAGTCATGAATGCGGTTTGCTGCTCGGCTACAGAATCACATTCTCCCTCCCTCTAAAACTGTCGAGTCCGCAGGTCACACCCCCCCCCGCAAAGACTTCTCGCGATAAAGTTGAGCAAGGGTGGGAGGGAAGACAACTAGCGAGGAGTCACGTACCCCTGATCTTGACGCGCGACGTGCACTGCAAGGGGTTGGTCTGGATGACCCTTGAGTCCCTTCCACCGTTACAATTCTGCAATTCCGTGATCTGGCAAGAAGAGCACGGGGTGGTGAACTCATTAATTACCGAGAAATAGCAAAGTCCATGATCAGTACCACACCAGGAGTTGGGGGTGGGGGGAGGCGGGGGATATGAAAGAGAGAAGAAGAAAGTTTAGAATTTAAGACCAGGCACTAAAAACGCTGGACACGCGTGTGTGTGTTTGTGTGTGTGTGTGTGTGTGTGTGTGTGTGTGTGTGTGTGGAGAGAGAGAGAGAAGTAGTGGAGGAATCGCGCAGAATTTCTTGAATGCTGCTGTGTTGACTGTGTGATGTGGCGGGGTGGGTCGGCTTGGACCGTGCCAGATCTTCTGATTTCCCAAGGGAAGAGGCTGCAGTAAATTATAGCCGCGAGGTCAGATTCGTCCTCTGCGCCGTTTTGCAACAACGCACAGCAGCAGCAGCAGTGAGGCGTTGAGGTTGGCGGTGCTCTGCTGCCCTCCAGCGATTGTTTTGGCGAATTGCGAGCGCCTTGTGCCAGAGTGTGAGGGGGATGTGGACAGGAGACCCCATTCATCGCTAGTAGTGAATCTGCTTTTGAGCACTCTCCCTTCCTCACATTAGGGAACTTCCTGCGGGGACGCACGACGGACTGAATGGAAAGCCCTCTTGCTTGCAAGATATGTGGCGACCCTCAGCTGCTGCTATTCTAACTCCCGGGCTTTTCTGGCCACGCTGCAAGTAGTACCCTACAATGAGTGAAGCCTTCAGATCCATTCATTCACCAAATAGTTGAGCACGATTTAAGTATGGAGGGTCCTCGTTGGTTGCTGCCCTTGGTTTCAGAGAAACTTGATCTTGTAGCCAGGAGTTTGGAACAGATGGCTCTTCCAGTGCTCTAATTCAACATTTATACATTATTATAATTTGTTATCCCTCCCTCTAATTTTAACTCATTGTCCCTGAAATGAAGCTGAAGTCTCTGAGGAACAAGTGGGAGTTGTTTGTATGCTTGGGGGAGGTTGGGATGTTTGCGGAAGCACAAAAACCCCAACCTTAACAAATAAACACAAGACCACAAAGTGGACAAAGAATACCTCTGAACATGTGCAGAGTAGATTTCTTTCAACATTGGAGTGGTCACAGGTCCACAAACAGTCCCAGGTTTTCAGAGCAGGGAATGTGGCGTCTCAATCCAGACACCTTTTGTTTTAAATATTAAGAACTAGGAGACTACCCTGCCCCTAAAAAGACACCTGATTTACTACCGGTACTTCTTATAGATTCCACATACTCTGGTTGAATCAAATTTTGACCCTAGAGACGTCAATGCGGGCACTGTTGTTTTTGCGTAAAGTGAGAATAACAAGAGCAAAAAATCCTACTTCACCAGTGGTGAATTCATATGATGTATTTCTTTCAACGTAGTTGATATCTGCGGTCAATTTTGATAGTGTGTGGATATGTGATTCTGGTTTTGTGAGTGGACCATTCTAAAGACATGGTGGGTCAGACTGTATAAGAAGTTCTGAAAGATCTCAAATGTGGTTCTCCAATGAGCTGGACAGAATGGTTGGGGTGGGGGAGAGAGTCTAAGTGAGTCATAAACATATTCTCATGACCATTTCTTCCATGTTGAGTATAAGCAGATGTTTTTGAATCGTTCTGCATGTTCTAATCACCCTGCCTTTGCCTGCTCCAAGTCATTTCCAGGGGAACAGCCCAAATCTTTCTGGTTAAACTTTTTTGTGGGGTGAGGATATTTTCCAGGTTGTGTTGTGTGGCCAGATTCCGAAGTCAAGTCATGTGGATTTAGCTAGTCAAAACAATTGCTGTGACAACCTGCCTGACATTTAGTGAGTGAACGAACTAGCCTGAATGAGGAAAACCTTTTAAAAAGTGGTTGTGCGAATTTATCATCAGACTCCGAACCCTGTGATTCTCAGTTTGCAGAATCTGACGGAAATCAATATTTTGCCACTTAAAAAATACAATTCCACCATGAGTGACTGACACTTGCATGAAAATGGACTGAAGATAATGCAGGAAAAGTTTGAACCCAGTTTAGATAGCCTGGAGTTCACTTTTCAAGTATTCTGAACCGAACTTCATTTATAGATAATAAAAACCACTCCATTGAGAAGTAATGTTGAAGTCCCACTTCTCCTGCTAGATCTGTTGTGGCTCCTTGAGAACAGACCTCATGGCTTGACCTTGTGACTTTCCCTTGACCCTAATAAAGGCATCATGTTACTGCTACTACCTCTGAGATCAGTAAGGCATGGTGAATATTAAGCTGGTGTCTAGAAATAATGATTTTTAAAGGCATTGAGTCCAAGTGAATAGCTCAGTTGGTTAGAGCGTGGTGCTGATAGTGCTAAGGCTCATGTGAGACACCTGCATATTCCTGTTTTGCAGGAGACTAGATGATCCTCAGGATTGCTTCCGACTCTATAATTCTATGATCTCCTTTTCTTACGGGGTTGCTGTTACATGGCTCTTAAGAAATGAGGTGGCTTGCCCCAAAGCACCAAGCAAAAATCCATTTGTGTGTGTGTGTTTGTGTGACATTGTGGGTTTTACTCAGCTTTGTGTTGAACTGAGAGAGACTGGTTCTCCCCAGTTCAGAGTGGACTGTGATTCCAGAATCCCTTTGCTTCACTATATAGCTAGCAAAATAGCAACGGTTTGCTTGCTTAAGCCACCTGTAACTGCTCACCAAACGTATTCCGTTTCTGGCATGTTGTACCTGTGCTTCTGGCACTCTTTGACTGGAAGGTGTGTACGAAATGTGCAATGGATGATGGGAACTGATGCTCTTGCCTCAGCACTGGATTAGTTAACAATACAGTGGTACCTCGGGTTACAGACGCTTCAGGTTACAGACTCTGCTAACCCAGAAATAGTACCTCAGGTTAAGAACTTTGCTTCAGGATGAGAACAGAAATCGCGCGTTGGCGGCATGGTGGCAGCAGGAGGCCCCATTAGCTAAAGTGGTACCTCAGGTTAAGAACAGTTTCAGGTTAAGAACGGACCTCCAGAATGAATTAAGTTCTTAACCCGAGGTACCAGTGTACTGGAAAAGCTTTATACTGCACAATGAGCATAGAATTCATTTTATATTTTTGCAACCCATTCCTAGGCATGTTTACTACTCCTGAATTCAGCGGGGCACATTTTATTTTATTTCATTTACATTGATACCTCACCTTTCCTCCAAGGAGATCAAGGTGGTGTTCATGGTTCACCCCCTACCCGTTTTATCCTCTCAACAACCCTGTGTGGTAGGCTGGACTGAGAGACAGCAACTGGCCCAAGGCCACCCAGTGAAGTTTGTGGCTAAGTGGGGACTCGCAGGTACATCTCTCTAACCTCTGTAGCAAAAGGGATGGATGGCAGCCTTAAGTGTCCTTCAGCTTCCTCCAGCTGCTTTAAGGGTCAACAGGATTCCTTAATGGTTGGCTTACATATCCGCAGCTTCACATTCTCTTTCCTCACTGTGTAAGTAGCAAGAAATCTTGGCTGCCCTGACATTAGCGACCTACAGCTTAGAGTTTATGTTCAGAGAATCTGAAAACCTTTTGAGTTAACACTCCTGCGTTACACCAGTGAGGCACACATACCATCCTAGAATCTCAGTCAAGCAAAAGGCAACAGATGTTATCATGCTAGGATCCAGCAATCCTTTAGTGACATAACATATTAATGTGAAAAGGAAGTCTAGATGCCAAGATAGGAGAGTCGTAAGTGCACATATTTGGGCTTCTTTGGCAGAAAGGGTGGGATAGAATTAGAGTTAGATTATAGTAGTAGTAGTAGTAGTAGTAGTAGTAGTAGTAGTAGTAGTAATTTATTTATATGCTGCTCATCTGACTGGGTTGCTCTACTCTGGGCAGCTTCCAGAAAATTAAAAACATTAAGCACAGTAAAACACCAAACATTAAAAACTTCCCTATACAGGGCTGCCTTCAGATGTCTTCTAAAAGCTGTATCATTACTTATCTCCTTGACATCTGATGGGAGGGAGTTCCACAGGGCGGGTGCCACTACCGAGAAGGCCCTCTGCCTGGTTCCCTGTAGCTTTGCTTCTAGCAGTGAGGGAACTGCCAGAAGGCCCTTGGCGCTGGACCTCAGTGTCCCGGTAGAATGGTGGGGGTGGAGATGCTCCTTCGGGTATACTGGGCTGAGGCCATTTAGGGCTTTAAAGGTCAGTACCAACACTTTGAATTGTGCTTGGAAACATACATGGTAGTAGTATTTTTACATTGGTAGGGAAACAAAGGAGCAGCTCACACATGCATATTCATCACTCATGGACTGCTGCTCAAGCATGGGCATAGCTGCCCCCCATCAAGTAAATAAATAAAAATACTAACTGAGCAATTGCATTGAAGATAACTCGGTTCTGCCTCACCCCAGCATAAAGCCTGTCCCCCTAAAATAAATCGTGGCTATGCCCATGACTTCAGGTAGCAATTTGCATGTGCCAATGACCCGTCACAGATTAGGCACAGCAGACGGAATCTTTTTATCACAGGTTAGCTGAAACTTAAAACCCTTCCCTTTAGTAGGTGAACAAGACTTCTCACTAC
Organism: Podarcis bocagei; assembly: GCF_964188305.1. NCBI lineage: Eukaryota > Metazoa > Chordata > Lepidosauria > Squamata > Lacertidae > Podarcis > Podarcis bocagei. The sequence goes on along the minus strand of NC_138134.1, from coordinate 25,031,621 downwards.
ACAGGTTGATATTTCGCTCCAGCCAGTGGCGCTTATCCAAAAATAAGAGACCACACTTAGAGCGAGTAGATTATATGTCAGCTTGTCGCTCCAGAATGCCAACCCTTTTGGGGTACTGATCTAGCAGGCTCCCCATATTCTCGCTTAATCAACAGTTTGCTGCTTTACTGTGTTGCAATGATAACAGCAACACAGGACTCCAAATGCATACATGTTTAGTTAGAGTTTTTTTTAAAGGTGGCGGAACCCTCCACCACATTAAGTTTCAATTTGGGCCAATACGAAGCTCACTGGTGTTTTCAAACTAGGCCAAGCATAGGTAAAGGGACCCCTGATCATTAGGTCCAGTCGCAGACAACTGTTGGGTTGCGGTGCTCATCTTGCTTTACTGGCCGAGGGATCTGGTGTACAGCTTCCAGGTCATGTAGCCAGCATGACTAAGCCACTTCTGGCAAACCAGAGCAGCGCACGGAAATGCCATTTACCTTCCCGCTGGAGTGGTACCTATTTATCTACTTGTACTAGGTGCTTTCGAACTGCTAGGTTGGCAGGAGCAGGGACCGAGCAAAGGGAGCTCACCCCGTTGCAGGGATTCGAACCGCCAACCTTCTGATCGGCAAGCCCTAGGTTCAGTGGTTTAACCCACAGCGCCACCCTATGCCAAGCATACTTTACCACAAATGGGAGGCTGGCACACAATAGTAGACCTGTAACCTAAATGGCCCCGGGTCACATGTGCATCACTCAATGTATTTGATGCAAGGTTGCGGCAAGGTGGTGTTCCTTCCATGGGAGCAGCAAACTAGGGAGGCATTAGGAAAAGACCCTTCTCTTCTTCCTTCTCCTCTGCTCTTCAGTATTTCCTTGGCTGGGAAACAGTCCAGGAAATGAAATACTTGCAGCGGGTAATGGGCCAAAAGGGGGAAGTGATATCCATCAAACCAAGGAGGAATTGACATTTTTGGAAAGCAATCTTGGATACGGGCCTTGGATGGAGAATTTGATCCTGTAACTCATTCAGGTTTTACGCCTGTGAATTCATCATCTTTAAAATGGATCTAGGAAGCCAATTTTTTTATTGCCTGCTCCTCTCTCCCCTGGAGTCACTGAAAGCTGCAGAATTCCCTGCTATTCCTTGCACTGGGAATTTCTGCTTTCGGTAGAACTTTGCTAGGAAAAAAGCCAGCAACCGTGAAAAGTTGCAGGTGGCCCCATGAACATGTTTCAATGAAGCTTGCAAAATATAAAGCTTTCTTCAAAATGCGTTTCTTTTTATTGGGCTTCCTTGATGCTTTCTTGGAAATGTGCAACATCTCCTTGGGGAGACTATAGGCTGATTAGCATCTGATGACCCTCAAGGAGGTTTTCAATCCTTGCAAATGTTGGACAACCTTGCGATTATGTAACTGGTTCCTTACCTGGTTCGAATAATGCTTGGGCAGTTTCTAGGACTATGGGGTCATGGCATTTAGCAAAAGCAGAGCAGAAATACATATATTTTTTTCCATTTGAAAATCAAGGTTTTCCAGCAGATGTTATTTAGGTAATCTGGATTCACTCCAAAATTGATCTGTTGCCTCTGAGGCTAAAGTTTGCATCAGTCAAAAGTAATAGAACGTTGCTGTATCAGTGTGAATCAACAGTGCCGCCAACTGGCCTGTTGGAGTAAATGCAGCCAAATCACACCGCAGGAGCTTCATAGCAGGGCTCAATGGTGTTTTAGGAGGAGGGTAAGATGGGTGAATTTTCTTTCTCTTGCTCCATTCGCTCTTCTAAAGCTGGTCCCCTGACTTCTGTTTATCCATCACTCACACTTTAACATGGCATTGCTTGAGAGCGGCAGACAGAATTTTGTGAACTGGCTATTTTATGGCAATACAGTGAAAGACTGTACTTTAGAAGCAAACACCTAAGAACTTGTGCAGCCCACTCCTATGCATGGTTACTTAAAGGTAAGCCCCATTCTGTTTAATGTGGCTTCCTCCCAAGCACGTTTGCGTAAGATTTTGCAGCAATAGGCAGCAATTTTATGCACATTTTTGCTGGGAATAAACCATCACGCAAACAGTTTACTTGTATTTTGTATTTTTTAATAAACATGAATACAATTGAGCTGTTACTTTGCTTCCCTTCTGAGGAACTGCAGAATGGCTGGCTTGGTGTTGTTTATTGTAATGCCCACTTACTAGTGTTTTGGAGGGACACGGGTGGCGCTGTGGGTTAAACCACAGAGCCTAGGACTTGCCGATCGGAAGATTGGCAGTTCGAATCCCCGCGACGGGGTAAGCTCCCGTTGCTTGGTCCCTGCTCCTGCCAACCTAGCAGTTTGAAAGCACGTCAAAAGTGCAAGTAGATAAATAGCTATCGCTCTGGCGGGAAGATAAACGGCGTTTCTGTGCGCTGCTCTGGTTCGCCAGAAGCGGCTTAGTCATGCTGGCCACATGACCTGGAAGCTGTACGCCGGCTCCCTCGGCCAATAAAGCGAGATGAGCGCCGCAACCCCAGAGTCGGCCATGACTGGACCTAATGGTCAGGGGTCCCTTTACCTTTACTAGTGTTTTTGGTCTTAACTTTTCTAGCAAAGAAGGGAGTAGCTCAAATTTCCATTTGCTCTACAAACCAACATGTCATCTTTTCTCTCTCTGCGCCCCCCCCCCCGTATTTTCCAATTTGATGATCACCAAAAGGGGAAACCCAGAATTTGCTCCAATTGAGTGCTAGAGAGTGCATTTACACTGAGAAACCTCCAGGTCAAAAACAAAGCAAAACTTATTGGACACAGAGCTTTAAATGTGAACCTATGTCAGGAAAGAACAGGGCAAAAGTGTGGATAAGCCCTGAATCCTGATGTGGTTTATTTTAAACATGAAAACTTTATTGTAGAATGTTTCTAAGCACACTGATTTGGAGTATTTTTCACTGAACTCAGTGCATTTTCTTTCTCTGTGAATAGATGGGAGTTGGTTGCAAGAATAGACAGCAGAGACAGCTTGAAGCACGAGAGGTTAGCTAATCAGAGAAGATTATGGGATATATCTTTTTTTTTTAAAGATGTATGTACTGTGGATTCTTTATCTAGGAAAAATACAGGCTAGAACTGTGATTTAAAAAAAAAAAAGATGAGGGGAGAAGAAGGCTGGAAGGGAAGACGACTTTGATGTCCAAGAGGCTCTTATCAGTGGGAGGCACTTTACACAAACACATGGCCATTATTGCTAATTGAAAAGCCAAGGCAGATGACTTGTTTCTGCAGGAATGCCATCTGCTGAATTTCTGGAGTTGTTGTGCATGTTCTGGTCATCTGTCAGTCCTGGTGGGGGAATGCAGGCTGCTGCTCATCCCTCTACTTACAGAAGGGCAGCCAGATCGAGATTGCAGTGGTCAGTAAATCACTCCTTTGGTTTTTCCTTGGTATTGGTTTAATGTTCCTCCCTGATATGCTGTTGCAGTTCCAATGCATGTCACAAGTACAGTCTGTACACTGGTACCTCGGGTTACATACGCTTCAGGTTACATACGCTTCAGGTTACAGACTCCGCTAACCCAGAAATAGTACCTTGGGTTAAGAACTTTGCTTCAGGATGAGAACAGAAATCGTGCTCTGGTGGTGCGGCAGCAGCAGGAGGCCCCATTAGCTAAAGTGGTGCTTCAGGTTAAGAACAGTTTAAGGTTAAGAACGGACCTCCGGAATGAATTAAGTTCTTAACCAGAGGTACCACTGTATTTAGGAACAAAGGGAGCTACCTTATACAGAGTCAGACAATTGGCCCATCTAGCACAATATTGTCAACTCTGACTGACAGAGGTTCTCCAAGGTTTCAGACAGGAGCCTTTCCTGCCCCTATCTGGAAATGTCAGGGATTAAGCATGCAAGTCCAATGCTGTACCATGGAGCTCTGGTTCTGCCTCAAGGAAGGACCTTATTCATAGAATCATGGAATCTTAAAGTTGGAAGGGTTCTTGAGTATCATCTAGTCCAACCCTCTGCAATGCAGGAATATGCACCTGTCCCATGTGGGGATCAAGCCTGCAACCTTGGTGTTACCAGCACCATGCTCTAACCAGCTGAGCTACCCAGGCTCTAAGCCGATGGCACCCGGTATTCTCAGGTGGTCTCCCATCCAAGTACTAACCAGGCCTGACCCTGCTTAGCTTCCGAGATCAGACGGGATGAGGCGTGTTCAGGATAGTATGGCTGTAAGCTATTCATTTTCTATCATATATGGAAAAGGAGTTTTGGTTGAAGCTGCTTAAAGCTAAATCCTTGGCAACAAATAATAGTTTAGAAGGGATGGATAGGAATGCGACTGGCAGTCCTATGGATGGTCTTTTGGGAGTGCCTATGCTTGTATCAATGGACGCGAGTGGTGCTGTGGGTTAAACCAGAGAGCCTAGGACTTGCCGATCAGAAGGTCAGCAGTTCGAATCCACGCAACAGGGTGAGCCCCCGTTGCTCGGTCCCTGCTCCTGCCAACCTAGCAGTTCAAAAGCACATCAAAGTGCAAGTAGAGAAATAGGTACCGCTCCGGCGGGAAGGTAAACTGCGTTTCCGTGTGCTGCTCTGGTTCTCCAGAAGTGGCGTAGTCATGCTGGCCACATGACCCGGAAGCTGTACGCCGGCTCCCTTGGACAATAAAGCGAGATGAGCGCTGCAACCCCAGAGTCGGCCACGACTGGACCTAATGGTCAGGGGTCCCTTTACCTTTTATGCTTGTATCATACCTTTGTCCAGTAGAAGAGGTGGATGCTATAAACGGCAGAATCCTAAATATCTTTATTAAGTCTTTGAGTAAACATGCTTAGGGTCATGCTGTAAATTTGCTGTTGATAGAACCCACTTCTTCAGCTGGGCAAAGGGAAGACCCAAGATAACATCTGGTATAAAAGCAGCATGCGCTGTCACTTGTATTGAACTGTGCATGTTGCGTAAGGAAAGAGGTACTGAGTTGTCATTTATAAGACAATATTTCTTGGCCTGTTGAGGTCTTGCTGCTATATTGTTTCAGGATCATCTGTTATGTGAGTTGATCTAGCACAGTGCATCATAGACTGTGGCCAGGATCCAAAAAGCTACCTTTGTACACTCAGGACCATTTGCAATGGAGTGTTTTGCCACATGGATGTGTGTGTTTTGTGTGTGTGTGTGTGAAATTGCTGTTTAACCCTACCCTTAAACTGCTATTCAGAATAGCTGTGTGGGTTTCATGGTGACTGCATTTGCAAGTTTATATCAACACTGATGCAGAATAGCCAGTGTGCTACAGAGTGCTTTTTTAAAGGGGGGGGGGGAGAAACTGCATTTTAGGGCCTGGTCCAGCAGCAACACCACTTCCAACACACTACAGCAGGGGTCTGCAAACTATTTCAGCAGGGGGCCGGTCCACTGTCCCTCAGACCTTGTGGGGGGGACAGACTATATTTTGAAGGGGGAAAATGAACGTATTCCTATGCCCCACAAATAACCCAGAGATGCATTTTAAATAAAAGCACACATTCTACTCATGTAAAAACACGCTGATTCCCGGACCATCCGCAGGCCAGATTTAGAAGGGGATTGGGCCGTATCCGGGCCCCCAGACCTTAGTTTACCTATCCATGCACTACAGACATTGCCACTGCAACCATGACAGCATTTATACCTGTGCATTTGCTAAAAACTACCTCAGTTTTTTTTAAAAAAACAACAACACATGTAATAGCCAGCCCTGTGTGTGTTTGTGTGCAATTTGCATCAGCACATGGGGAGGAAAGGTTTAACCCCCTTATTCCTGCTAAAATTCTGGCAAAAATCAAAATGGGATGATGTGAAGTGTTTTGAACACTCTAAATACAAAGGGGTGTGTGCTTTTTAAAAGAACCTCAGCATTTGCAATACACATATTTTTAGACTTGGGAACATTTCTCAGTGACGCTGATTATGGCTGGTGTCAAATATGAAATCTCCCATGCTGTCAACTGTCAAACATGAAATGCCATTTCTTGTCATCTATTCAATGCTGTCGGTAAATATAGGAAAATGAAATATCTTTGGATACCAAATAAAGTGCATCAAATGTTCAGGAAGTAACTGGTGCATACCTGACATTAGAATTTGCAGAGGACTCTTTGGGGGAACAGATATACCGGCTCAGACGATTTGTCTACCTAGTCCATTATTGACTACTCTGATTTGCAGTAACTCTCCAAGGTCTTGGGCAGAGGTCTTTGATGTTGCCTGCTGCCTGACCCTTTTAGCCAGAGATCCCAGGGACTGAACCCGGGACCTCCTGAATGCAAAACTACAAGAAATTATAATTTCCTCATAAAATGCAAAAACGTTTTTGATCAAGTTTGTTTCAGCCACAGACAATTGCACACTGACATGTATTTTGTGTATGTAATTTAGCACAGATTGAGACCAGCTTGATAAACCAGACAGCCTCTTAATAGTCCTGCTGAATGTTCCTAATGACCTCACCCATGTTTTCTTTGTAGAGCCTTCACCAAATCACACCGTCAGACAGACAGACCTAATCCCAGAGTCAGTTCCAAGACTTCCATTGGGTTCAAAGGCAATTTCACTTGAAAAGAGAGTTCGGTGTTAGCCTTTTAGATATGAGCAGGTGGGCAGCTTGATTACCCAAGACTGTAAATTACACATGGCACATAGAGAAAAAGCTTGTTAGTTGTTGTCCTGGAGAGATTAGCCATTGATTTACAGCCATTTGCTCAGCCAAACTTAAAAGAGAATGCAATGGTAGTAATAATGTACTGCTTGTCTTGCTCTTCAAGAAACAAAATACAACATGAACATGGACCCAGTCATATATCCCTTTTCATGTATAGCAAGAGAGTTTCGTCATACATTTAGAATCTAGGTTTTAAATGATCAAGGATATTTATTTTACAAGAAAAATACATGTCATATATTTGTATAAAATGGAAATCCTGAAATACTAAAAGCCCAGCAAACTATGATAACCATTTCCCCTCTCACTGTCAGTGGAGTAATGTGTATCCTGATCTTCTGCATATTTACCTTTGGAGTATGTTCATTGTACTAACTCCCCAGATATGTGTGCAGAGGACTGCAACCTTGCTTGTTGCAAATGGTGAAGATCTTTGAAATCTCTGTATTCAGCACTGAACAGAGATGGGTCAAAGCAGAGGCTGTGTTTCTCTGGGGCTGTTTTCATAAGAAATTCCTGCAGCTTGAGGATAATGTTTTCAATGAGCCAAAGGAATTTGGAGAAGAGCATAACTAAATGGATGCTGTCTGTGGAATAGGCTAATCAAGATCAGGCTTTCCATTCTTGCTCTCTTCCCCCCAATACTGATGCTTTTGAGAATTGCATATAGTGTTTAATACTCTATCCTCAAGATCTTGCTTCAAACATTGAATGTAAGAGACCGAAATTTTGCAAGATCCACTTGGCATATTTTTGAAGATATCGTGTCTGATTTCGGTAGTTGGAGAAAGAGAGAGGGGGGCAAAATTTGCAGCAAGGTTCGAAAGCGTGCTCTTAAATACATCCGAGATTTAAGACTGCAGCCTCATGCACACTGGCAAGTCCCACCGCCGTCTGCAGAACTTCTGAGAAAATATGAAAGAGATTGTGCCGTGTGCATTTGTTGTGGGTATCTTTTTTCAGTTCGCAATAAACAGAAATGTATGTGCTAATCTGCCAAATGGTACCCCTGGTGAATTTAACATAGATTTGAATGTAACAGACCAAAATTGGTGCTTCTAGGACTATTTGTCATTTTTGACAGTACAGAATGATTAATGCCACCATTCCACATTTCCAAGGTGCTAATGCGCATTGCAGATGTAGCGTTGTCATTTCCTATACCCTCACTAACTAATCATGCCTTGCCTTTGTTTCCTGTTCTTGTTTCAGTTGATGATCGTCATGGGTCCTTCCCGGAGAACGATCCTGATTGTGGGCTGCTTCTTGACAGGTAACCACAGTTGAAATTGTTTGTCAAGCTCAATATTCTTCAGCAGAGAGCTGATAGTTAAATCAAAATTATCTGAGCCTAGACCCAAAGACACAACAGCTGAACTACTTGGAATCTTATATTTTTTTTCTGGCCTGGGATGGAGAGGTATCATCAGGAAGCTTGGAGAAAGGAGAGGCTAATAGCATGAGTTTGGTCTATACAGGTGACCAACAAAATTGCCTGATTTGTGCAATGGATCTTCTTCTCCTTCTCCTTCTCCTTCTCCTTCTCCTTCTCCTTCTCCTTCTCCTTCTCCTTCTCCTTCTCCTCCTCCTCCTCCTCCTTCTCCTCCTCCTTCCTCAGTGCACCCACAAATCTGTTCTGGGGCAGAGTTGTCTCTGGAGCAGAGTTGTCAGGGAGAGGGGAGGAAGGGGAAGTTCTGCTACACAAGCAGAGGTCCTTGCATGAATGTGATGACTTCACTGGATATGTGTGTGGCTTCATAAAAAAGGATGGCACAGAAACAATCACCTTAAAATGAATCAATTGTGCTTGAAATACGGTCTCTTCCTGGCCCCCAGCTGGGTTCCCCATCTCTGGTGTTCTGGTATTCTGAACTAAAGATGTGGCCTGCTGTACTAAATTGAGTGCTCCACGTCCTGCAGAACTATGGTTCCCCCCCCCCCCCAATAGAAATGGCCATTGTTCAGAAATGAGCAGATGATCATTTCCTCCCCAAATTCCAATGTAAAAATATTATACTTTTATTTTCACAGGGCCATGGCTAGCCTCTTGCCAGTCTTTGCTTCCGACTATTCTGCCAAACAACGATGAAATGGTTGTGCAGCTGAATTCCCCCTTCACCCTGAAATGTTCTGGAGACAGTGAAGTCAGCTGGCAACATCCAATACCCGATGGCAACCATACCATAGATCTCAAAAGCGAGGAGAACAACAGCGGCCTGTTTGTGACCGTGCTTGATGTGGCAAATGCTTCTGCTTCTCACACTGGATTGTACACTTGCTACTACAATCATTCTCAAGAGGAAGATGCTGAGGTGGAGGGGAAGGACATCTATGTCTTTGTGCCAGGTGAGCTGATTCCTTTCACTGTATCTATGATAAAGCCTCCATGATAGTGAAACCTCTTTGACAGAGAAGGTTGTGGAGCAACTGAACGTTACAATGCTGGTCATTTCTATTGATCAAAACACACCATTTTATTTTATTTTTATTTTTTAATATGATATTTATTGAAAATTTTTGAAATTACAAAGAAAAAATAAAGCAGGAAAAAAGAAAATAGAAAAAACAAAGAAAAAACAAACCACATCAAACAATACAAATTTTAAAAAACAAAAATACATCGCAAACAAACAAAAATAAGTCCATCATTCTCAAATCCTCAACTCTCATTACCTTCTTTCTCATTACCTTCTTTACCTCCCTTTTTTTGTATCCTGGTTAATAATTATGCAGCAAATCCTTTCCATATTTCATAGTATTCTGTCATTACATTACCTTAATCTATTTTCATCTTATCTTATAAAAAACCTTAAAAATTAAAACTTAAATCTTATTTTTACCGACTTCTCACAACCATAATATTCTTACCTAATTCTTTAAACATTTTTACTAGAGCCAAGTAATTTTGTCAGTCCTGACACCCCGCTCCAGGATCAGGACGGTGGAAAGTTACTTTACTTTAAACTCACTTCTGCAGGTTTAAACAGTCCAAAAAAAGATCCCCCTTCTTCTCCTGCTGCCGAAGGGGGGTTCAACAATTATAAATGATGAAAGCCAATCCTTTAGAAGCGATTTTCTAAGCTCTAGTTTACGTTGTCTTTGCTTTATTCTGTCTACAAAGAAACGGAAGGCTGACTTCCTGTTTAGACCTTCCCATTTCAGTACCAAATTAGAGTAAATTTTTAAGTCCAATTCCTTTCTTCTCCCAAGTCCTTATTTAAAGTCCAATAGTTCAAAGTTTAAGTACTCACGGGTGCTTATTTTAGAAGCCAAATTGTCCCAGGAAAAAGGCAGCGCTCTCCGGCAACAGCTGTGCGGCTTCGCTCCACGGAAATAGCAGTTGACTCACAGCACCGCGCCACTTCCCCCTCTTCACTTCGGAGCCCGTTAGTGGGCTCCTTTGCGGGTTAGGGGGGCGCTAAGGGTGCCCGCCAAGTCCCATGGTCACAGGCTTCATCCGCCTGTGATTTTTAGCAGGGTCCCCGCTTCGCCGTAGCAGAAAAGACCCGTTTCACGCAGAGCTAGTCCCTCCAGTTCAGAGGGAGTCCGCCATTGCCGATGGCGCCACCCCAGAAGTCCCAAAACATACCATTTTAGAAGCTGCATATAAATCCAGTTAAGAGCCTTTCCTATGTTTAGATTTTCAAACCTGACCTGGCCACAGATCACAATCAAAGAACATACCGCACTAACCAAATGGAGATGAATTTTGTGGAATTAGCCCAAACTTGACTTGTTCCAATGGAAAGTAGCTTCACACTGTTCTAACAACAGGGAACTCTTTCCATATCAACTTTTCTGCTGGTAATTCCTGCATGCAAATTCCTGTGTGTACTGCAAAAGGAACCGAACAATGCTCAGTTTGCAGTTCCCAGAATTTGCTGGGCTTTATTTGTACCCAACAGAATATCCAACAGTCCTCTGTGGCTGTGCATGACGTGTGAAGGTGAATAATGGACAAATGATCTTCCAAGAAAGCTTGATGATATTAGAGTACTACTAACATTCTCATCCATTGAGGAGCCTTTGACAAAGCTTCCTAGGAACGCCAGGATTTTCTGGACCACAGTGCAAAAAACATTCCCTTAGATAGATTTAGAATCAGAGAATGCATCTTGAATCTTTTCAAAACTATTTGGGGTATGCGCTTGAAAATGTTTAATTTAGTTTCGCTTTCTAAAGGCCACAGTTTAGTTTCACTTTCATTTCACTTACACTCATCTCATTGCACGTTGGTTATTCTCAGTTTTAATTTCACCTTTGTTTTTGCATTGATTTTAGCCAAGATGCATCCTCTGTTCTGCGACCTATGACATTGGTGCATCCGATCTAAATGGCAGAACATTCACAGGCATTCTGCTATGCCTCTGCCTACAGCACCATACCTGCTGGATTTGGTACAGATTGGCCAAAGGGGATCCCATTTTGTAGGCAATAGAGAGATCCAAATGTTTTCCTCTTGTTTTCCCCCCATGTAAATATCATGATAGTTGTGGGCATTCTGTCCCCCAAGCCATCAGACAGAGGACAGTTTGGAAAGGACATTCTGTTTGATCATTGGAGACTTTTTGTAAGATACGGAACTAATGTTTCTAAGCTTCAGGTTGGAGAGTTGGCGCGTCTTTTCAGTTCCACAGTTTTCTCCCTCCACTTGTTCCTTGTACCATTTCAGGAATGTTATAATTTTCAATGCAATGCAATGCCTTCTAGGTAAAACTAGCATGTGAAACTTTTTTTAAAAAAGGGTACTCTTGTTAGTTTCTCACCTTTAAGTTTTTGCATTGAAAAGTAATGTGGGGTAATTAGTCTCACATTACTTTCTGAAGCTAAGGCACACCCCAATGATCTATATAGACAAGGGACTTAGTAGTAGTTTGAGAACCACAAAGCATATGCATTGCATTCCAAAATTTGTCTTCCAATGAATGAATCACGATTGATTGGCCTGACAGACAGAGATACCCAGGGCTTCATCCTGTTGAGTTTAGGGCAGCCTTCTTGCCTTTACCAAATCAACCAGCAAATATATGCTGCCGTTTTGCCATTGTTTAATGGGGTAGTTACAGTGGGAATGATTGTGGCATTTCCCTTTGCCCAGAGAAGCGATTCCTGCTTGACTGAGATTTTCCCCATAGACTAAAAAACGAGCTGCCAGTGTTGCAGATCTTAAACTTCTTCTTTCTCTATTATTCAAATTAAAATGCCTCTTTCCATCACGAACAGTATATTTTCTAAGAAACCCATATATTCCCTCCTCCCACATAAGAATTTTGAAAGCACAGGTGGAAGCCATTTTCTTTATTAGAAGCAGAAAGCATTAAAAGACTGTGCACTGGATCAATCCCAAGGCAATGTGGGGGGGGGGGAGCTGTGAGAATCCCATTTGTGGGGGGAAAGCAAATGCACTGCTTTTGTGGAATGCAAGTTTATGTGCTGCTAGGTTTGAATGATTACTAGAAGGTCTCACAGCGCACATTACAAATTCCTTTGTCGGCTGGGTTTGGATTTTCTATATAGTCAACTGCCTGCCCCCCAAAAAAACTTGATACAAGACATCCCAGGCTTGAAGTACCATTTTCTTTATTTTTACAAGATAGATTTCAATAAGACCTGGATTACTAAGCATAATACTGTATTGTGGTAAAATGTAAAACACTGGGAGATGTGGTTTCTTTCTCTTTACACCAAAGGGTGGTTTAAAAGTTAATGGCCTATAAACCGGCCTATACATACTCTGCACTAAGGGCCTGTTCTGTCACCCCCATTTCTGTGGCAAGAAAAAACTTGATTCTGATTTGCGTAATTTCTCGTACATTCAGTGGAGTAGCGTGGGGGGTGCAGGGGGGGTGGGCCGCACCGGGCACAACATCTGGGGGTTAGGGTTAGGGGGCGCAAATCCACGGGTTAGGGGGCACAAATTACTTGCCTTGCCCCGGGTGCTGACAACCCACGCTACGCCACTGCGTACATTGCATTCTTCATTCTGAGTTTTTTTTTACCATGTGTTATTTCTGAGAATAGTATGCAGCTATCCAGGGAGGTGTTGAACTGAAAGTTCTCCTGAGGGGAACTTTCAGCTTATATTTCAGGGCTTCGGGGTGTGTGTGTGTGTGTGTGTGTGTGTGTGTGTGTGTGTGATAGGGCAGCCAAACCCCCTCTTTCCAATTTGAGAGAAGGGAAAATTCAGAGGTGAAACTCATCACTGCCACCCAGAGTTCCTCCTTGCTCCTACCATTTTCTTTTCCCCAAAGTCCCCAAGAGTGACACTACAAAGGCCAAGTTTGCACATCACACTAAACAATGGTTGGTGCAGCTTTCGTTTTGCACTCCAGACATTTCAGACTTCATTTCCCATCATCCAGTGCCTTGATTATGGTTGTAATGTGATTGGGTTTTGTTTTTTTAAAAAATGTTGTTAGCTACCTTCAACTCCTTTGGGAAAAAGGTTGGGATTGGAATTTAAATCCTCACCCTGAACAATGACAATGGCAGCTGGGGCTGAAGGAAGTTGAGGTCCAAAACATCTGGAAAGCACCAATTTGGAGAAGACTGGTTTAGCACTACAAGGACAGGCCTCAATGTGCCTGAGCAAAGCATCAGACTCTCACACTCCCCTCTCCATCTAAGATTACCTTCACTTCCAAAGAAAATTGGCTTAGTGTTACATACGGACTAAGGAACTAGCTTTGAAACAAACTCTGCGTAGTTTAACAAGCCAGCTTCATGACTCATGGTTTGAGTTCCTTGTGACCACTATTTTGCTCAGCCTTAATACAGGGCACTACAGCTCCACCCTCTGGCCACTGCAAATCTTATTCAGCAATTCTCTGGCTTTTGAAGTATTTTCCAACTACTTTCAACCATGCCTCAAAAATAAAAAGAAACCTATTAAAAGCAATTGGCTGGCTGTTATGGAAAACAGGGTGCTGGACTAGAAAGACTTTGATCTGATCTAGAAAAACAGTTCCTAATGGCTTCAAGTTCCTTCCTTACAGTTGCCTGCCTCTGTCCGTGACTGACAGAAACTGTATTATTCAAATAGGAAAATGTTTTGCAAAATAAACACTTTGCGAAAGAAAGAAAGAAAGAAAGAAAGAAAGAAAGAAAGAAAGAAAGAAAGAAAGAGGAAGGAAGGAAGGAAGGAAGGAAGGAAGGAAGGAAGGAAGGAAGGAAGGAAGGAAACTTTGCACATTAGCAATCAAAAGGGCTAGAAACCTGCTTGTGGAAAAGAAAAGAAATAAAGCTGTGATTCTTTGGAATCTAAATACAGTAACCTCTACCACATCTGCAGTGTTTATCTGGAATTGCAGCATGCACACACACACACACACACACACACACACACACACACACACTTTACAATCTGGAACTGAAAACTTTGGCTGCTACTGAATTTGGACGTGTTTAGCAAATGAACACATCCTTTCCCCAATCCTTTCCCAACCTGAAGGGAGGGTTGCACTGCCATGTTATAACGTGAATGCTTTTGCCCTCTTAACAACTGTTCTGTATGGTAGCAGAGGTCCCATTCACGCTCATGTGCATCTCTGAGACTGCATCAGTTTGCATGAACATGATAATGACGAATTACAGGACCACCTAAGATTGTTGCTGGTGTTGTTGTTTAAGCTGGCATATTTATAGGAGCTATCGCTGGAATTTTAAAGCAACACTTCTCCATGCTATGCGTGCCGTTTCAACCACATTCTGAAGATGACTGAATGACCATAGCTCAGTAGCACAACATCTCCTTTGCATATAGGAGGGGGGCTGGGAGGGCTGCCTCTCTGAAATCCTGGAGAGCCACTGCCAGCCTGTGTAGACAGTATGGAGCTAGATGGCCTGATTCCAGCAGAGCAGGAGACTCTTAATCTCAGGGTTGTGGGTTCAAGCCCCACGTTGGACAAAAGATTCCTGAATTGTAGCTGGTTGGACTAGCTAACCCTTGTGGTCTCTTCCAGCTCTACAATTCTATGGTTCTAGCTTCCTATGTCCCTGTGTCAGCAGCTTGCCAGTGTAAGAGAGGGTTTTAACAGAGACCTGTGGGAGATATTAAAGTCACTTACTCCTCTAGCCTGGTTGATGGTTCAACATATCTCCCTCTTCACAGATCCAGCTGTTCCCTTTGTTCCGACATTCCCAGAAGATGAGTTCATTGTCATCACCGAAGAAGAAGAGTCCTCCACCATCCCTTGCCGGACAAGTGACCCCAACACCCAAGTAACTTTGATGACCAACGAAGGGAAAATCGTGTATGCCTTTTATGACAACAGGCAGGGCTTCATCGGAAACTTCTCCGCAGGCTCCTATCGGTGCAAGACCACCGTTAAGGGAGAGGAGTTCCGGTCCAGTGAATTTGTCATCTATATTTACAAAGGTATTTCTTTTCACCTTTTCTCTATGTAAGGGACAAATGAGTTTTTCACTCACGCTCTTGAAGCATGAGTGAAAAACTCATTTGTTCTTTCCATAGATCGCTGCAATGCATTATATGTGGGGCTGCCTCTAAAGATGTGGGATGTAATCCACTGAGAGCAGTCAAACACAACATTCCTTGTTTTCCTAGAGAAGACATGCAGGGGAATGTTTGGTCCAGTCAGTCAAAAACTTCCTGTTTCCTCCTAGCTGGAACATGCTTCCTTTGCATGTGACTAGAGGTGGGCGTGACCTTACCTGTCCAGGTAACAAAAGGACAAGGCATGCTGCCACACTCTCTCTTTTTCACTTCCTCCTTCGTTGGACCAGCTTCTTAGCTAGAAATGGGGTATTGGGACCAAGTCTCCCATATGAGGTAGATCCACATGTATCTATTTGTAACTAAGTCTGGCTTCAGGGATCCAACTGTGAACTGATGTGAGTAAACAAATTTTATTGACTTAAATAAGATTGTCATGTGTTTCTTCTTTTATAAAAGGGAACTTACCAGGAACATACAATTCAGTACTGAATTGTATGGTAGCGAGAGGCTTACACAAGCCTGCAGCCAGCTATCTGCTGTGCATTTACAGGGGGAATGTAAAACTCTGCCACGTTATAGAACCTGCTAACGCTAGTTAGGAAGGATATTAAGAAACAATATATTCTCCTCCCTGAACATTCCCACAAAAGATAGTTCAGAAACTTCAGCTTTTGCAGAATTCAGCGGCCAGGTTGCTCACTGGGACAAGATGGTTTGGGCACACAAGGCCAATCCTACTGGAGTTGCCAATTTGTTTCTGGGCCCAATGCAAAGTGCTGTTTTTGACCTATAAAGCCTTAAACAGCTCAGGACCACAATACCTCAAGGCCCCCCTCTCCCCATATGAACTGACCTGGACCCCACCGCACCTCCTGGTCTCTGAGCTGCTCCCCACCCCCTGCCCCAAGAGAGGTGTCTCCTCATGCTGCCCCACAGGGGCCTGGAGAGATTATACCCCCAGACTGAGACTGGCCAAAGGTGAATGTGAGGCCAGCAAATTACCTCACCTTGGGAGGCAGCAGTGACAGCAGCGGGTGCTGCTGGCCTGCATGGTGGAAAGGCTCTCCTTCAGTGCTGGGCACTCAGCTCCCAGGCAGGCACTGCACACAGCAAGCACAAGAAAGGCTAGCACAACGCCTGCCTGCATGCCCAGCCTCCTGTTTTCTGTCCATTCCCATCAGCAAAGGCTGGTGCACTGGCTGGCTGGCTGGCTGGCTGGGCTCCCTCACCCACTTGCCTGTTTACTCTGAGGTCACCTCAGTTCCTGGCAACCAGAACCCCCTGGCCAACCCCAGAGGCACCATTCACCTGGGGAGCTTGTAGCCAGGGCTGCTGCAGCAAGCAGCCACACAAGTCTTTGGAAGGCAGAGATATGAGAAGGTATCACAGGAGGAAGGGAAGGAAAAAGGGACAGAGGCCAGTGTTGCCCACAGCACCCCTGAGTATCATTCAAGGCACCCCAGGGTGCCACGGCACACTGGTTGAAAGCCACTGCCTTACATTATGGAAGACCTGACACGAATCATGTCAATTGTTGAATGCTGGTTTCTGGAAGCACCACGGTTTATTTTAATGGACTTATCCCTGTGCCTTAGTGCAAAGGTCTCCCTCAACAGTTACTCAGAGCAAATTGTTCAAAAGAACCTCTGTGATGTGCAAAACATTTCTTAAATGTGCAAATTCTCTTTTTCCTCTTCCAGCTACATCATATATTCATGTTGAGATCGAATCCCCCAAGACCGTGTATAAGACAGGAGAAACCATTGTTGTAACGTGTGTGGTCTTGGATAACGAAGTCGTGAACTTACAGTGGAATTATCCAGGGAAAGTGGTAAATATCTCTCCCCCCCCTCCCCAAATACTTGTTGTTGAATAAGTGACCGAAGAAGACTGTGGGTGGGGTTGTAGGGGGATTTCTTTTTTTGTAAAAAAATAAAAATAACAAATAGAATAAAGACAGATGAGAGAGCATTTTCTTGTTGTGTTAGCTGGGTATCATGAACCAAGACTTTATTGTTAGTAAATGTGCAGAACTTTACAAGATGTTAAGAGGAGATGAGTGACATATGAGGTTGACAGGAAGTGGGACAGTGGTTATAAAGTAATAACACTCCCCTCAAACCTGGAAAACATAATAGAACAAAAAATGGAGTGTTTCTGGAGCTGCCCACATGTTACACTTCTATAGATGTGAGAATATGACTCTCTACAAATGACTTCAAGTCATAATCAGATGGGCTGATTCTTCTCTGAAGCACAGCACACCAGAGTTAACTGGGAGCTAGTGCAGCAGAGGAACTTAAAGTGCTGGATTGGGACTAATCCCGCTTCAGAAAGTTATTGCAGAGATAAAAAGGAAGAGTGGAAGAGTGGATAATTAATCATAATGGGCTGGTGCCAGACGACGGTAGTCACACTAAGGTCCCATTGATATCAATGTGAACAGTTAGTCATGACTACCTGAAGTCCCATTGATTTTGATGGGAAGCAAGTGGATCCAATCTAGTGTTTATCACAGCTACCTCAGCAGAAAGACAAGAGAAGAATAAATCTCATAAACTGTCATATTGGGCCAAAGTGAACTGAGAATAGATCCCATGCATAGATTTATGATAGTGTATTCCTAGTCCCATTCATTCTGATTCTGCTGCTAAGATTTTACTTTTCTCCATGTCCATAATGTGCCATGTGGTTAAGTAGATAAATGAGCAATACCATAAATAGGATTTCAGTTTTTTAAAAAATGTTTTAATCTCATTCTTGGCATCTATCAAACCCACCAACTGTCCTGTTTTAACCTGGACATCACGGATCACAGAAGCCAATCCTGGCATCTGTTTTGATTCCCGGTTGTCCCTTTTTCGGCCTGGCACTCTCGCGATTTCAGAAAATAAAAAGTTGGGCAGTGTGCTTCTACTTAACATCAATTTTATTCTCAGAAAAAGTCTTTATTTTTGTGTAGGCCCCCATTTTGTTAGTTTCCATATTCATCAAGAGCTCTAGCTATTCCCACTGCTTTCAATTTTTTCACCACCTTTGAGGAAGGCTGTGCTGTGGTTTGATCTATTAGATCAAAGAATCCTTCTTTTGACAATTGCCTAAATCACAGAAACTGAGGTGTTTGGGATGGGTTTTTTTGTGGTGGGGGAGGCATTATGAATTAATTTTGCTTTCTGAAAACCTGAATAAGTAATCGGAACAAAAATCAGTAGCATTGCCACTCGAATGGAAATAAATTACCGTGATCCCAGTTTGCTGACTTCCTTTTCAACCTCATTAGCATTCAGCACTGTGGACATGTTGATTTTCAAATGTACTATTTCTAGGTTTGGGCCCAATTTTTTAATATTCACGGTATAAAAA
Source organism: Podarcis bocagei (assembly GCF_964188305.1). Lineage (NCBI taxonomy): Eukaryota > Metazoa > Chordata > Lepidosauria > Squamata > Lacertidae > Podarcis > Podarcis bocagei. Next base: position 25,013,132 of record NC_138134.1, on the reverse strand, counting down.
ATAATTTGTAATTGAATTCCTTTGGCTGTTAGAGACAGCATGTATGACTGCAGTCTTCAGCATTCTCAATAGGTTATGCTCAGGGTCACTTGATTGAATATTCACACAACCACTGTGCTCCAGCTAGGGCCCATGTGTGCATATAAGCTGTCATTAGTATATCCTTGGCTAGATGATGAATTTCACAGGCAAGCAAGGTACTGTGTGCATGATTATTCCCAATCTGCAAAGAAGAGGTGTGTATGCCTCCTGTGATACAGATATGGAGCCACCACCTGTCTACTAGTCTTTGTCCATTTGACCTTGAGATGAAGATGGGATCTACTATAGGGCTTTCTCTGAGGGTCTTTGTGAAACCTGGAAACTGATAATGGATCTTAAGGGTGCCAAGTTGTTTTCTGTAGCCATGTTGTTTGACCAAGTATTCTGATACTTTAACTATGCAGAAGAACAAAGGTACAGTTTCACTTGATGACATCAAAATGCCAACCCAGAAGCTGGTTTACAACCTAACCATTCCAGATGCTTCAGTTAAGGACAGTGGAGATTATGAATGTGCTGCTCTTCATGTGACCAAAGATTTTAAGAAAACGAAAAGAGTCGTGATCACAGTTCATGGTACAATCTGTTTCTAGTTTCCTTTGTTGTTCTCAATTGAGCATGCCGACTATCATTGAGAGATACTCATGGAAACCTTTGTCCTCCTACAGATAAAGGGTTCATTCATCTGGAACCCCATTTTAACCCCATGGAAGCTGTCAATCTTCATGAAGTTAAAAAATTTGTAGTTGATGTGCATGCATACCCAGAGCCAAAAATGTTTTGGCTGAAGGACAATGTGACTCTGATGGAAAATCTCACGGAGATTGTCACTAAGTCCAAGCAGATCCAGGAGACGAGGTAAAGAAAATGCTTGCCAAGGAATTTGTAGGTTTTAGTTGTCCAGTTCTCCATTTGCAAACCAGAGTATCTCCTTGGAAACAGATTGATCTCTCCTCTAGAGAATCTGCAGCCTGCTCTGTATCTCTATGAAAATTCCACTTGGCAGATTCTTGGTTCTCCAGTTCCTCTACTATTCCTATCTTTGCACATTTTTCAAACCTTTATTTGGCTTCATACAGGTTTTAAGAATTATTACTTGCTTCTCCTTCTGATTTATTATAAGATGTGCAGGATGATTCTATGCACGTTTACTCAGACATCTCTTCAGGTGACTTCAATAGGGTTTACTCCTAGGGTTGCCTGCTTGCAGTTTGTTGTGTCCTTGTCTACTCAAAAGCCAAGTCTCCTTGGGTTGCGTCCAACAGTGTCACTCAGCTGACAGTATGGGTGAATGTATCTGCTCTGGAGATTCTCCCACCCCTCCAAGGGATTGCATGGGGAGGGGGAAATTGCTTACCTCCCTATTCCATTGTCAGAATCCTTACTGTCAGCTTTTGCAACTCTGTTGGATACAACCCACTAAGTGCACTGGGCTTACTCTCAGGTAGGTATAATAAAATAAGGCTACAATTCCATGCATAGAACCAGGCTGTTAGAGAAATAGGGTGTGATTCAGAGAAATTTGAAGATTACCATGTAAAGTGTAGCATACATTTCCCCCCCTCCCATAGTACATTCGCTTTATCTACTTAAGTTTTACTGAAGTAAAGTATATTCTTTAACACGGTAGATTGCCTTACATTAAACATTGGTTTAAAGCATTTATCTCATTCTGAAAGAGATAATATTTCATACATTTTTTCAGTCCTCCCTCCAAAAAGCCCGCAGAAGAAAATGGAATCCCCCCCGCTGTTAAATTTTACTATACCCCTCGCAAGGCCTTCACTTCACTAATCAGATCACCTCATAAATGTAAATGTTCTGGTTTTTGTTTTGTTTATTTGTTGCTTCAGAGCATTACACACACACACACACAAACACACACACACCATAGCTGTCAACGTTTCCCTTTTTAAAAGGGAAATTCCCTTATTCCGAATAGGATTCCTCGCGAGAAAAGGGAAAAGTTGACAGCTATCACACACACACACACACACACACACACACACACACACACACACCCCTTCTCAGGCAAGCAAAAAGGGGACAGAACTATCCTTGCATTGATAATGTGTGAAATTAACACAGGCCAAATTTAGTCTGATCCATTTGTCCTTACCATATACTAAGCCTGTCTTTTACACAGAGAGAGATTGATTTCCAACAAAGCTATCAGTTTGCTTTGCTTATATTTGTACTGTTCCTCTTGTGGGAAATGATCACAATGTTCTCTTTCAATAGGTACCAGAGCCTATTAAAATTAATCCGTGCCAAGGAAGAAGACAGTGGATATTATACTTTTGTAGCACAGAATGAGGATGAAACTCAAAGATATATTTTCTCCCTGCTCATACAAGGTAAACCTGTAAAATGGGTAAGATCAGTATAAAACTAGAGGAGTTAGGTAGATGTGGAAGTGACACTACAGAGACTGATCCATAGGCCAACAAGCAAATATGAACTACTGAGGGTTTAGTAGAAAGTTTAGAAAGCTAGAAAAACTAAACTTGGAAATGCGGTTGAGGGGAATCCAGGAATCAGCTGTGAAGCTTGCTGGGTAACTGTGGGCTAGTTGTTTCTCAGCCTAATCTTCCTCATGATGTTGTTGTGATGATAAAATGGCAGGAGGAACATGTGTGCTCTGCAGATGAGGAGGAATTTGAACTGTGCTCTCCCAGTTGTTTAACCACATTGACTTTCAGGGAGATTTAGGTAGCCTAAGGCCTGGTGTACACAGACAAAAACAGATGAGAGGATAAGATTGTTCCTATCTTGAACCATTCAGACTGCAGGTGGTAGTGCAAGTTGAGACACACACACATCTGGAAAATAATCACCACACACAGAAATCAAGCATGGTGGGGAAAAGGCAAAACTGCAGTTATTCCCCCGGGGGTGAGGTGGGGTGAGATTCAGTCATGTGATTCCCACCCGTCTAGCTGAATTGATGCGGCCCAAGAACAGTTTGGCCACCTCATTTGCTGTTTGTGTAGGTCACATTTGGGAACCTGTGGCTATCTACTATGGTCAATGGTCAGGGGTGGTGGGTGCTGTAGCAACTGGAGAGTCAGAGTTTCCTAAGCCCTGGTGTAGACCAAGCCTAAATGTTTAAGAATGCAGCCTAGATGGCTAGAACCAGGTTACTTCTTTCATGTGACCCCGTCCATATTATTTGTACATCGAGTTCTTGCTCCTAGAAGGAAAATTCTCTTGCCATTCATGTATCCAGCATTTGCAAGAAACAACATATGGTACGGATAATACTTCTGAAAATAGGAGTCAATAATAAGGCAAATTATCTAGGAACAAACTCGCTTGCTTGCCGCTGTCCATGGAAGATACTTTGGAGATTAGTTCAGCCCCAGATGCCGACAAACTTAAACATCTGCTGTGCCTGGCTGAGAGTCAGAAATGGTCCCTTCCACATGGATTTGATTTGGAGAGAGGAAGGAGTACATAAAAGGGATGAGGAATCACAGCACAAAATGTGCATTTAGTGTAGAACTTATCATGGCGACCATTGCTCAGAGATGTTTTGAAAGAAGAGTTTTGGAAAGAGTTCATACAGATGTCTACTCCACCCACCCCCATCTATCAATCACTTATCCTAATTTATGCACCATACTTGTGTGTAACTTTTCTCCTGAGCTGTTTACATATGATTCCCAAGCAGCCCCTTATCCAGATCTGCTTAGCTGCAGCAGCAGAATGGCTGTCATGTCATCTGCCTTTAAAGCATTCTCTCATAGCTGGGACAGTAGCTCTGAGTTAGAGAACATGCTTTGCTTGCAAAAGGTCTCAAGGACAATCCCTGACACTTACATATAAAAGGATCAGGTAGCAGGTGACGTCTAAGACCTCTGCCTGGAACCTTGGAGAGCCACTAAAAGTCAGCGTGGACAATACTGAGCCAGATGGAATCAGTCTTCATAGGAAGGCCATGTCTCCTACTTTGCAGAGGACAGTCCTCTATTGGAAGGGCTTCCAAGAACCGTAAGAAGGGAGAGTAGGGACCTTGGTGTTGCTTGTCAGTAGCGTGTGGACAGTAGACTGAGCAGGCACACCAATTCCTTGGTCACTGTCTTCCCCACTATGGTGAAGACACAGTGTATTTCTGTTTTAATTATTTCTAAATTTGCATGCATCAATACATATAAATCAGCATATCCACATCGTATCCAAAACACGTGGTTGGCAAAAGATGAATGATCCAAGTAACAGTCAAAGCAGGGCTTAAATTAGTCAATCAATCGACTCAAGCTTCAATCGATTAATCAGTGAGAGTCAACTTCCTAAGTGCAGGCCATTTTGATCTGTGGGATGATGAACTAAGGGCATGCTGCTGTTGGGCTTTTAAAGGCTGTTTGGGTTGTGATATGCTGCTGTAACAGAATGAAAAAATATCTTGGAAGTAATCTAAAAATGCTTCAGCCCATTGACAGCCTTAACTCAAAGAGGAGTTCTGAAATGAGCAAATGAAGAGTTCATTCTTCTCTTGACCGTGCACCCCCAGCTTGCTGTGTAGCTGCCTTGTTGTGCCTGGATTCCTTTATTCCACATCCCAAAAGTACTGCCATATGTTCTTCTCTTGAAGCCAGGACCCTACTAAGGCCCTACAGGATATGAGTCCCAATTAAAGCCAGTGAACTAGTAATTCCCAATGAAGACTAACCTTCCGTCTGATCCTATGCATGTTTATTCACCTGACTTAATTGGGACTTTCCTCAAGAAAGTGTGCAAGGTTTTGCAGTAGAACGATCCAATACTACCCATCTTTACTCAGAAATAAGTCATCCTGAATTCAGTGGAACTTACTCCAAGGAATGTGTTCTTAGGATTGCAGCTAACAGCCTAATCCAGGGGTCTGCAACCCGCGGCTCCGGAGCCGCATGTGGCTCTTTTACATCTTTGCTGCGGCTCCGGGGCAGATACTAGCGAGGGGAGGAGGCGCATTGTGCACCCGAACACTCCTCACTGTGGCGGGCGCTGTACTGGCTGTGACGTCGCATGGGGGCGGTGCATGCGTTAGTCACGCACCGTCCCGACATCACCTTCCCGCCCGCTCTCAGATCGTGGCTCCGGAGATATATTTGTTTTAAATGTCGCAATGGTTTTGCGGCTCCCAGTTGTTGTTTTTTCTTCGGAAACGGGTGCAAGTGGCTCTTTTTGTCTTAAAGGTTGCAGACCCCTGGCCTAATCTTACCTATGTTTAGTAAAAAGTAAGTCCCACGGAGTTGGATGGTGCTTGCTTCCAGTAAGTAAGTACAGGTAATCTAGATACAGGAGAGGATCATGTGTTAGTGAAAACAAGCAAAGAACTCCAGAAAGTCTGAATCTAGATTTCCCCAAGGAATGACTGAGTTTGCCAGGCAGATGGGAGTTCAAAACTATGCTTCTGCTGCTTCTTTTCAGTAAACAGAATTTCTTCAGCACTGTAAGGATCTAACATGCTCTTCCCAAATTATCCCTTTTCAGTTCCAGCTTTAATTCGAGATCTGGTGGATAGTCATCATGACTCTGCGGGGCAAACAGTGACATGCTTGGCAGAAGGGACACCACTCCCTGATGTGGAATGGCTGGTTTGCAAGGACATTAAAAAGTAAGGAAAGTTGATTCTGACCGTCTTAGAATATAATCAGTGTAATTATAAATGGATCACATGATTATAGATCAATAAGCTTATAAATTCTTTATAATACATAGAGACTTGCATTTTTGGAGATGGAGGGGATATTATTTCAGGTACAGTGGTGCCCCACAAGACGAATGCCTCGCAAGACGGAAAACTCGCTAGATGAAAGAGTTTTCCGTTTTGGAGGTGCTTCGCAAAACGAATTTCCTATGGGCTTGCTTCGCAAGACGACAATGTCTTGCGAGTTCCTGCTGGTTTTTTCCCATCCCCCCCTTTTTCTAAGCCGCTAAGCCGCTTATCAGCTGATCCGATCAGCAGATAAGCCGCTAAAAGCCGCTAATAGCGCTAATCCGCTAATCTGTCAATGGGCTTGCTTCGCAAGACGAAAAAACCGCTAGACGAAGAGAATCACAGAACAGATTCTTTTCGTCTTGCGAGGCACCACTGTAATAATAAACCGCTGCAAGTTACTGTATATTGCTGTTGTAACATAGTCTTCTCAGTGGGTAGGTGTGATGTTAAATGACTTCAATGTGTCTTATTATTATTATTTGGGGGAGAAACCACAACAATCATGTGACTACCCAATGATGACTGGATCTCAACATATGGGCAGGGAGGGGTCCCAGCAAAATTACCCCCAGCTGCTGTTTCCTTTGGGAGGGAAGCTGCCAGCTTCTACTGCAGTATGATTTATAACTAGCACCCAGGTGTAAAGATTCCTAATAATCTGGTCATATCCATTGTATGTCGTCAATATTTTCTAAGCTGCTTTGTAGTCACTGGTTATCATCACTGGGCACGACCTTTTCTTGAGCCTTCATGCTCATTTGTTTGCCGGGAGCATCCTGTATGTTTAATGAGCGTTCATTCTCATGCGTTTGTGGGGAGTTTAAATGATGTTGCATAGTTCATCTTCCAGTGCATTTTTGCATGTTGGGGTCGTGGGAAGTGGGTTCGTTGCGCAAGACCATCCATCCAACTGAATTTGATGGTTTATGATTGAAGTCTGTCTGAACACGACAACAGCCTGGAATTGCCCAGTGAAGTTTCCAAGGCAGTACCTGTAATCAGCATGAAAAGCTTGCGAATTCTTCAAGGAAAGTCTTTTCTTTTTAAAAAAAGATTTTCTTGTGCTACAAGACAGACAAATAAATGGGGGAAAGTACATCTGTCACCTCCGCTTTTAATTCATAGAGTGTTTTTCACAGTTCGTTTACACGTAGTGAGAGACACTTTTGTCATAGGCATCTTGCAGTGGAAGGAAAAGAGGAGAGAGAGGGAGAGAGACGGGGTGTTGTTCTCCCGTTCTGTTTCAAAATGTTAGTGTAGGAGTTTGTGTTGGCATCACATGGGTATGTTGTGTGTGTGTGTGTGTGTGTGTGTGTGTGTGTGTGTGTGTGTGTAGAGAGAGAGAGAGAGAGAGAGTTTGCAAGAGGTTAGGGGGTCGAAAGCTTGGTTGGTTGTGTCCAGTTGACATTTCTAAGGCAATGTGTCTTTATACAAGGGGTTGCCAATGTTTTGGACTTCATTTCACCACATCCCTGATAATTGGTCATGCTGGCTAGGGCTGATGTGAGATTGAGTCCAAAACAACACACTGGCTACCCACTGATGTATGTATACAAAGTTGTTTGCTCATTGAGCAATTCTCAATAAAAGGGAAGTGTTTGGTAATCCTCATTTATATCTATACTTCTCTTCAGGTGTAGTAATGACACCTCGTGGACCTTCCTGACGAACAATATCTCAGATATCACCATGGAGACTCACCTTGATCAGAAAAACATGGTAAAAAGCCAGGTGACCTTTCAGAAGGTGGAAGAAACACTGGCTGTTCGCTGTATGGCAAGGAATGACCTTGGAACTGTGGCACGGGAACTGAAGCTTGTGGCTCCCAGTGAGTAAACATGGTATATGGTTGGCACAGCTGCTATTGGCTCTATCTCCTTAAAAGGGACCCAAGGAGTCATGAAAAAAATTATGCTGTGTGGATGTGATCTCAGCAGTGGCGTAGCGTGGGTTGTCAGCACCCGGGGCAAGGCAAGTAATTTGCGCCCCCTAACCCGTGGATTTTAGAGAGCTGTGAGTGCGAGCGCCCCCCCCAGATGTTGCGCCCGGTGCGGCCGGCCCCCCCTGCACCCCCCACGCTACGCCACTGGATCTCAGACCTTTTAACATGGTGGTGCCCTCAGGGCAGCACTTTAGCTCAGAAGTCCAGGGCTTCACTCTGCAATGAGAAGGAAGCTCCTCAAATGCAGTGAGGCAGGCTTCACACATTTTAAAGTGAGTGAATGGATACAAATTGCCATCTAAAAGAGCACATGATAGAACGATTAAGTCCAGAGTGTAAAATTACCTAGCTGCACCACTGTTTTAACAACCAGATAATATTGAAAACCACAGTCTTGCATGATTTACTGCATCTTTTGCATTTACCATCCTGGTGCCTCCAATCTATATTCTGATGGCTTGGGCAAGATATGCAATATTGTTTGTCTGGTGTGAAGCTGTTTAGAAATATTTTCCATTCTGCCATACCCGAGATCACAGAAGCCACTCCAAATAATTCCCCTTAGTTATTTGCATTTTTGTGCTCAAGGGCCTCCAAGCGACTGGCACGGTAAAAATAAAATAAAAGGGCATTAAAATCAGGTAAAAGCAGCAATGAACAAAGAACTAAAATACTCATATGACAATATATTGAAAAGGAAGAAGTCCTACCCATTTAAAGAACATGCCTATTCAATATATATATAAGTATAATGGTATGTATATTAATATCCTGAGTGGGACGAACCTGTACTTGCTTAAATAATTCTTAGAATATTGAAAACAGGAGTTGATGGAGAGTTGTGTGAAATATGGAGCCTTCTCTTCTCCGTCACACTTATGCCCCCCTCCAACTTAACTATAGCTGAACCCACAAAGAAAGGGTGTGTGAGAGGAATTTACAGAGGAAATAGTGGTATCATATGGATCTTTAATCTCAAGGAAGACAGGAAACAGCAACTGGTAATTAAAAGATGGATGCATACAAATCAAAAGGAGGGCATAATTCAGCTAGAGTTAAGGAGTTTTAATTTCCTTTGATTTCAGTGGGAAAGACTTAAGGCATGCACAAAACTGATTTATCAGAAGTCCATTGAGTTGAAAGGGATTTACTTTGAGATAACTGTGTATAAGGAAATCCCATTGAACACAGCTGGACTTACTTTTGAGTAAGCATGCATAGGGTTGCACTTCACTGCTCATGCTTAATTCTATGGGATTTTCTGCCTGTTATGCCAAAATAACCAGGCCAGACTTGGATACTACACACCTTGAATGAGGAAGAAGCACAATTTAGTGTACTGTCCCAAGCCTGCCTGGGATCATGGCCACCATGACTGCTTTTGAAAGTAAGCACCTGCTGGCGAGAGAAATAAACCTCAACTACACATTTCCTTTCTCCTACAGCTTTACGATCAGAATTGACGGTGGCTGCTGCAGTCCTAGTGTTGCTCGTAATTGTAATAATTTCGCTGATTGTCCTGGTAATCATATGGAAGCAGGTAATGTAGAAACACACTTCTTTAAAACTGTCTCCATTCACGTGTTCAGTAGGGATGAGTTTAACATGCTCCGTTCCATTCCTTGTGCGCTGCAGAAACCAAGATATGAAATAAGATGGAGAGTCATCGAGTCCATCAGCCCGGATGGACATGAATACATTTATGTGGACCCTATGCAGCTGCCATATGACTCAAGATGGGAATTTCCACGAGATGGATTAGTACTAGGTAAGAGCCTCTTGATGCTACAGAGATAGCAGCATTCATTTCATGTAGAATGTTAGTATCATTGTTAGCAATGTTGCATAACCATTGAGGAAGGAAATGCTTTGACTGTGCGGCTAATAGCAAGCTCCTTCTGTGCATGCAAATTCTTAATGTAGCCAAAATGGCACCATCCATGTGCAAGAGGGAGCTATCAGCAGGCTTGGGAGAGCCTGTTTTGCAGAAGTGTGGGAAGAAAACCCAGATTTGTGGGGGAACCAATAAAATAAAATACAATTAAAATGGCCCAGTGCAAAACTAAGGATGTTCAGTGGCCACAGAATGCTGCTGACAGCTGAAGTGAGAATGGAATGGCATATTCTGCATAAGGGCACAGCTGGCTGGAACCCTGAAAGGAGCAGTCCACACTGCAGTGGACATTTTGGGTGCTGTGATCTTGCATGCTGTTGGGCTGTGTCTAGTCACCAAAAGGTGCTTGGGGGGGGGGGGCTAGAGTGTGACACAGGCAATGCAACTTGTCCAGAAACGTGTCCCCGAAGACATGGGTCCCGGTTTCGGGTCCCCAAAAGTTGGACAGTATGACATGATCATTTACTGAAAAGCCACAGCCAATTGATTTGTTTCAACCCTTTAACTTAGTTTCAACCTCTAATTTGCTTACAATGTGTTGTATATGCAGGCACTGTGGGCCGAAGCCAGGCTGTATGCATGCAATGCAGGCCTAGGCGTTCAGGTCTCCTGGAGCTCAAGAGCTTCATCTGCATAACAAAAGACCAAGAGGGTTCTAAAACCCATCCATGACATTGTTAGTATCTGGCAGGCAGGCAGCCAACCCCTGCTGAGATAGGGCCAGTGTTGTGATTCGCTAATTGCAGCATTACGGCAATTTATCACAGGTGGTGTGTGTATTTTGCCTGGGCCGGCTTAAGGTATATACAGTGGTACCTTGGGTTAAGTTCTTAATTTGTTCCGGAGGTCTGTTCTTAACCTGAAACCATTCTTAACCTGAAGCACCACTTTAGCTAATGGGGCATCCTGCTGCTGCCGTGCCGCCGGAGCACGATTTCTGTTCTCACCCTGAAGCAAAGTTCTTCACCTGAGGTACTATTTATGTGTTAGCGGAGTCTGTAACCTGAAGCGTATGTAACCTGAAGCGTATGTAACCCGAGGTACCACTGTATACCAGGCCAAGAACCCTGTTTGTCATTCTTGCTCCTGATGTTCCAATAAATCCTTTCTGAGCTGAATCTTGGTCTTGGGTCATACCCAAACTATTGAGAGTGGAGGAACGCTCATGGTTAATTATGAGTTATGCATATGAAGAAGGTTGGTTTCATCCTAGCCAGGCATCACCAGAGGCCAGCCCTGGAACTGGCTTTCAGTGCTAGGAATTCAGCCATGGGACATGCAAAACAGTGCCTGTCATTGTGCGCAGAGGGCCCTTCAAAAAGATAAACTGTGGCCTGCAGAGACAAGCTGTGGATGGAATCATCTGATTCCAGACATTCATGTTGTAAAACCTGGTAAACAAGTCTTTTATCCAAATGAATGCGCACGAGTGCAAATAGGAGACCTACTAATAAATCCCTGACGTCCAGGAAGTTCTCCCACCTACCCTACACATACGGATCAGAGGTGTGGGCAGAGCAGGAAGTTTTTCTCATGTTGAATATATATACAGCCATGACACTGAGTCGAGTGGGCACTGGATGATGACTAGATTGAGCCACACCAGCAAATGTTTATGAGAGGCTGCATCCTGCCATGTGGTCCACAGACCTCAAGTCACAAAAGGCCTTTGGGGGTTTGGTGGAAGCTCAACATGTTGGCGTGGGTTTGACATGTTATAGGAAGCTTTCTTCATCCTGGATATATCACAAGAAGCCAGATCAAAGTTTTGTTGAACTGCAAGAATTTCCTTGTGGGATTTTCAGAAATGGACCTGACCATGCTTGCACTTTAATGGGGGAAATATTAGGTCAAGCTTCTCTCCGAATCATCTCTGAATTTTCAGACAGGTTCTAACAGTTGCATTAAAATCCCTGAATTGTGACACAGGTTTGAAGAGCCTTGAGTATACATGCACACTGGACAGTTTTAATAATTCCCATAATCTCATTTGGGCATACAAGTCTGGGACTAGTGTTGAGACTGATTAAAGTTTTCGTGGAACACAGAAAGCCAGAAGGGGAAATGGGTTGCAGGTGGTATAATAATTGAGAAGGACCACAACTTTTGCTAAGTGAGAAAGCCCCAATCTGTCAGTCTGAAAAAGCTGTCCACCTATTTTCAGAGGTTTCTCTGTAACCATGAGGTGCATAAACTTGCCCTTTTAAATGAAACTGGAGGTGTTGAGGACCCTGTAGAAACTGCTAGGACAGATCTTTCTTGCAAATACAAAGTCTTACGAAATCAGTTTAAACTTCTATGTTTTCAGCCAGACTGAATTGTCAGCTAACTGGAATTTGTAGCTGTTCAGGGTGCTACCATGTCTTTGTTATAGACTGTTAGACTAATCTCCTCATTGAGGGATCCCTGAACTGCTTCATTTCTTGGGGGATGTTTTGAAAACCACTGCTGTGAAGACTCAAATGTAGCCCAGTTTAAGCAAAGCATTCAATGCCATATTGCTGGGATGAGATAAACCAAACTGCATTTGACTGACCAAAGCTGTTTGCTTATAAATGATTTACTCTAGAACAATGCTATTAATGTTAGTGGAGTCGTCTTGGAATCATGATGTTGTAAGGCTGTAGAAGAAATGGGTTCAGTCTAAGAAATGGGCGTCAGAACTCTGATACATGCTCAGATTTCTCATGTGAGTAGGTATCTCCCATTCATTCAGTTGGAGGAACTGGCTCATCATGTGTTAATGGGTTTTTAGAAATCAGACGGACAAAGGAACACATACCTTCCACTCTCAAACGCATGCCATCAGCAGGATCTCAAGAATGCTAGAAGCTGTGAAATAAGATATGATAGGTTGCCTCTCAGTAATTAGCAACACTCTGTTGTTTACAGGACGAATCCTTGGCTCTGGAGCTTTTGGGAAAGTAGTTGAAGGAACTGCTTATGGATTAAGCCGGTCACAGCCTGTGATGAAGGTGGCTGTGAAAATGTTGAAGCGTAAGTGTTTCTTCAGGTTGTAAGTACTCCAATCCATCTCTCTGGCTCATCTCAAATCGTGAGAATGGCTGAATTAGAACTTAAAAGCAAAATTAATGGGCATGATATTTACCATGACAGTTTTCCTTCTGGATGCTTTTGATTCCATCAAGTTGTGTCTGCTTTTATGCCTTTATTGCCACTGTGCCCATTCCGCTGCTTCAATCTGTGGAGATGGCACTGTGAAATGTACCACATTCCGTAGCTGTGAGAAATTGATATTTTAGTGTGGTGGCACTTTGGTGCTCCCTTCCTAATGACATTTCATTGTACACTTTTTGGCACCTGCTTAAAACATTTTTGTTTAGGGAAGCCTACCCAAAAATGTTCATGTTGATGTGCTTTAATATTTTAAACACTTGTAATGGTTTTTTAAACTGCTTTATTGATAATTTTAATATTTCTTGTAAATGACTTGGACGTTTTACTACAATCAAGTGTTGTGTAAACCTGGTTTAGGCCCGGTTCTGTCACAGAAACTGTTTTGGTCAGCCTGAAAGCATCATATGAGACCCTTCTTTGAGTGGTCCCCTCCATGAGATGTCTGGAGGACATGAGAACAGGCCTTTTCTGCAGTGGCTTCCCAGTTGCAGAATGCTCTCCTTAGGGAGTCTCACCTGGTGCCTTCATTACATATCTTTTGGCACCAGGTGATAACATTACTCAGTAACCAGGCCTTGGGCTGATTAAATATTCCATGACCAAAGAACCAGTTGCCCTCCATCTGTTGTTGGATTCCAACTCCCATCAGGAACTATGGGATGTGCAGCAGAATCTGAAGGACTGCTGGTTCCCTTGCCCTTGACATATTCTGCAATACTTAGCATGATAATGTTATTCATTGTTTCAAAGCAATGCTTCAGTTCTGAGCACATTTGCTTGGAATGGAAGTAGATTCAATTGATTTCAACAGAACTAACCCCAAAGTGAATGGGTGGAATTCAAAGCACCCCCTGAGGCATTTGTAAGAAAGTCATGCATGCTACTGGAGTGGTTGTCGCTGTCTTGAAACTCCCGTAACAAGCGATCAGAAGCTTCCCTTCACTGTGGGAGGCAAACTCAGTTAAGACTACAAAGCACACTTCTGTCTTCATGCATGGCTTACTTATACACACATGCACAGCTCCTTTGGAACTTGTCCACGATGCTTAGAATCATCAGAAGCTGTGATCGTCAGAGACCTTAATGCTAGAAGTTGCCAGGGATAAAGCCAATGGGTCTACTTCAAAGGTATGCCTTTATAGGACCAGAATACAAGCTACTACTCATGGTGGCTATATGCCGCCTTGAAGATCCCAGCAGTAAGTCTCCAGATATCAGATTCTAGAGCTCAAGGGCAGGAGAGTGCAGAGGTTTCCCAAAGGCATGTGGTTGACCAGGGGCGAAACTAGGCTTTATTTCACCTTGGTCAAAGACCCAGTTTGGCATCACCCTCACACACTTTTGTGTACACACATACACACAAGATGGGAGCCTCTGGAAGCTTCACCCGGGGCAAAAAACTTACCCTCCGTAGCTACAGTACTGTGAGAAACAGGATCATGGTCTAGATAGGCCTTTAGTTTGATCCAACAGGGCTCTTCTCACATTCTTAAGACTTTTACTTAGTTGACATTTCTTTAAGTTAATAGTAAATAGCAAGTTTCACCATCTGTGCCCACTTCTTGTGCAAGTGAATCCTATAAATAAATGGAAGGGTTTGTTGTGGGCTGCTGCTGTGCACTCTGGCTAAGGAAAAGGCGAGAGCTTTGATAGAAACGAAAAAAATAAAATTAGCGTTCAGCGTGATTTTGAGTTTCTGTGCTGTTCCTCCCAACTCCCAAATAACATTTTAATGAAACCCTGAGGTTGCAATGTTTGACACGGGTAGTAGCAGAACAGAGAACAATCTGTAACTAAAAAAATGTGAAGCTGGTATAAAATGGTGCCAATTAAACCAAACCAGACTGAACCCAAGCAAGTTCAAATTGGTTTATCTTGAAATTAGGCTCATGTTAACATAAGCTGATTCAGAAATTGACCCAGTTTGATGAATTAAAAATGAATCATCATCATACAAGTGCACCTTTGTTTGTTTGTTATACAATACATGCCTTCTAGTTGAGAAACCAATCATTTTAGGCTGCAATGCTATACTCATTTACCTGAGAGTAAGTCTCATTGAACTGAGTACAAGAGCCGTAGGTTCTACTGTCTATGTATAATTATTTTATTTCCCAGCAGCTTTTACCCCTGACAATACTTTTTCCTCACAAAAACCCGATCACAATTCCATAATTAACAGCATGTTACTGTAATGATGTATAATCTTATCACTTTATTATCCTTTGTATGTTATCTGTTCAATATAAATTCTAATTAGCTGCTCTGTTCATTTTTTCCAACAGCCACTGCGAGATCCAGCGAAAAGCAGGCTCTTATGTCTGAATTAAAGATAATGACCCATCTTGGACCCCACTTGAACATAGTGAACTTGTTAGGAGCTTGTACGAAGTCAGGTAGGTTTGGTTAAGAGTCTTCTCACACCGTTGAAATAAGGAACTGAGCGGCTCCTTGATGTTTACTTGATCTCACTGACCTAGTATTCAGACAGGGAGGCAGACTCCATAATTTGCCAGGTCAAAAGGTAGCTACTAGACTAGATGGCTGCTGAGAGTCATTCCACCGTAATTGATCTATACTTATTTGCCCACATCGTATAAACATCTGCCTGCTGTAGCCATCATAGCATCTAGGTTATCAGGCCTACACAATCTGTGACCCACCAAGAATGATTAGCCCTTGATGGAAGCCCACCTGGACCTTAAAAACAGCAGGGTTCTTGTACATCTGGCGTGTCACAATTCACAGCAGATGGGACACGAATTGCAAAGGCCTTATTCAGATTGTCAACCCTTCAGGACAGGGTTTTAAAGGTGTCAATGCAGGAAAGCTCAGACCATAGCTGTGAATTAATTAAAATGCATTTCCTGGCTCCAGGATTTGGAGGGCCCTCAGGCAAGGACCCTCAACAGCCTGCTTTAATCTCAGAAGGTGGGGCGTGCATCCCAGGAATTCTCTCAGGCCATCTCTGAGACAGTGGGAGAGTGAGCTCCTTGCTGATATTAGACCTGACCTCACCATTCTGTGGAGATGACACTGGCAAGAGGCTAAGCGTTTTGATTCAATTTTTTTTGCCCTTTTTATCCCACCTCCATCAGGTCCAATCTATATCATAACAGAATATTGCTTTTATGGAGACTTGGTGAACTACCTGCATAAAAATAGGGACAACTATCTGAATCGACATCCTGAAAAGCCCAAGAAGGACCTGGACATCTTTGGGATGAACTCAGCTGATGAAAGTACTAGGAGGTAGGGTTTATTTTTCAGGTTTGGAAATGGTTCTTTCTTTGGGTAAGTTGCATAGAATTGGGAAGTGGGGCGCAGTAGGTCATGTACCTTTTGTGATGGCAAGAAAGTTGAATATGATGTGAAATTGGGGGGGGGCATTTTGCCCAATATTAATGGGGGGGCAGTGAAATTGTCCAGCAGTTTTTCACAGAATTCCCTCCCCCTGGAAAATGTTGGTTTGTTTAATGTTGGAGGATGAAATGGGCTGAGGAGAACTGGAAGGTGTAGACATTGAACCCAATTAGTATTCAACTAAGTTTTACTCATAATAGACCTATTGAAATTAACTAATATGGCGAAATGAGGTCTATTAATTTCAGTAGGTCTGCTCTGAGTAAATACCAATTTCCTGACAACAGTATTAAAGTAGATCCACCTTTGCACCTAGAATAAATCTGCCTTTTCCACCAAATATGCTCCAGAAGAAAGACTGAAATTCTCCAACAATTCAGGTGAAGCTCAAAAAAACAAAGAGTGCTATTCAACTAAGAACAGAACTGTTGAAATTAAGGGACCTAACTTACTCATGAATTTCAGTGGGTCCACTCTGATCAAAACTTAGTCGAATACTACTGGGAAAGTTTTTTAATTTGATAGAAATTTCTTTTCTGAGAAATTTCAGGTCATTCTTAATTTTGAGGGAAAGGATCATATTATAACTACTGTCGTACCTTGGAAGTTGAACGGAATCTGTTCCGGAAGTCCATTCGACTTCCAAAACCAAAGTGTGGCTTCTGATTGGCTGCAGGAAGCTCCTGCGGCCAATTGGAAGCCCTGTAAGCCCCGTCGGACATTTGGCTTCCAAAAGAACGTTCAAAAACCGGAACACTCACTTCTGGATTTCGATCGTTCAGGAGCCGATTTGTTCAGGAGCCAAGGCATTTGAGATCCAAGGTACGACTGTATATCTACTCTGTTTTATGAGTAGAGATGAATGTGGCACAAATCCCCACCATAAACTTATTTCTCTGTGTTGCTGTTGTGCTTTCATTCCAGCTATGTAATCCTATCCTTTGAAAACAATGGTGAATATATGGATATGAAACAAGCAGAGACGATGCAGTATGTGCCGATGCTAGAAAGGAAAGACAGATCGAAATATTCTGACATCCAAAGGTCATTGTATGATAGGCCTGCTTCGTATAAGAAAAAATATGTGTCAGGTAAGTTAAGGTGCATTTCTAATAATAGCCTAATATTCTGCCTTAATCCCAAGTAGTCATGGAAAGCTTCCCACATGATACACCACTTATTTTTATCTGCTTTTTAAGTGAGATGCTGAGCTGAGTTTGATTATTTAATGGTTTCCTGCTGCTAGTTTTTACATTGTTTCCCTCTTCGCTGATTTTTTTATGGGCGTGTGGAGCTAGTCCATGCCATTATTTAGGCAGCTGGTTTAGTTCTATTGTAATGAGGTGTTTCTGTTTTCATGCTTTTACTATGTATGCAAGTTCCCATGGGGAAGCTTTGCCCTGAAAGACAGCACAGAGGGGCAGGGGGAGGAAATAAATAAATATGAATACATCCTCTCAAAGTAGAATGCCCTTGTAATGTTTCTGTGACAACTGCATTTAGCCAGTACTGCTATTTTATTGATTCCTCTTGCATAAAGTTGTAGCTCACGTTTAGCTTGTTGTGAAAGGCGTCTTTATTCAGACTTTGCTTTGGTTCCTTTGGTTCCTCAAAACTGAAAACTTTGACACAGAAAATAAATCATTAGATTATTATTTCCATTATTCTAAATAAGCAGAGTCCAAAAGTAAACTGAGTTGTTGTGGGTAGTGATGGAGGAGATATTTGATTTGGTTCACGTTGAAAGGTGGATTTTTGTACCCAGTATAAAATTACAAGTTCACAAGGTAAGATAAAACATGGGGGAAAATTGTTAAGATATACCCATGTAAAAAAATAAAATATAAAAATCTTATAAACATTACATGATTGTTATTGTATTTTAACAATATTTGGAAATCATTTTTTATAAACACTGCATTAGGTTAAGTTTAGGATAAGTACAATAACAAACACAGCCAACCTTCCAAATTCACACTCAATTTTGCAGTGCAATTCTCCCACCAAGTAATGCACACGATAATGCATGTACTGGGGTAAATGTGCATATAAATGCACATATTACTGAAAATAACATAAACAATGCATATGTATATTGGGCAAAATTCCATTAAAAATGTGTATATTGGGAGAAATTTGCAATAAATGTTGATGGAATTTCAGGAGGCCCTTTTAAAAAAAGAATCACAAACTGACGTGGAATTGGAAAAATGAGAAATCAAAATTGATATATTCGCCTGGCCCTAGTTGCGGGCCCCTTGCAACTCGCCCTGCCAAATATACTTGAAAACCTGAAAGAAGATAGGTTTTACAAGGAGAAGAAAACTTGAACTATGGGTTTCTGCAAGCGGAATCAATGAATGGGCCTACATCTAAGTTGCGGGAGTGGGTGACAGGGCAGCGCGGCAGGGCTTACTCGACCTCCAGTTGGTTAAGTTGCTATTGCTTCCTTAAGAGGTAGAGGGAGGCAGTAGGTTCGCTGTACCTGTGTGCAAAAACATTGGTGAAGATCCATAAATAAAAATGCTGCAGGAATTCAGAGATCCTCTGAAAGTAGACTGCTCCTTTCACCTTGCCACCACCACGCAGCACCACAATGACCATTCTTGCAGATGTGAAGGAAGTTGGTCGGCGGAATGGTACCAAATTATTATTATACCTAGTAAAAAGCCAGTGTCATACGTGGCACTTGTAGTAGCTTTGATACCTTTCTGGATTCAGCAGAATTTTGAGCCATTTGGCTGGGCTATTTGTTAGGGATTCATTTCCAGCAGCCTCACTGCCCTCATATAGAACACTCCCAAATGATTTGTAGAGTATTAAATTGAGGGTTAGGAAAGGCCCATATGGCTAACTCATCCCTTTTACTGTCCTTTGACTAAGAAATCTGATCTGCGGCATTCAAAACAGGTTGGGTCACCCCTGGCTTGTGGTCTCAGAACCTGAATCTTTTCCAGACCCGGGCTTAAGAGGCTAGTCAACTCTCGTATTTCACTGAGCCAACAGGGTAATTGAATGGCTAGGTTTTAGACAGTTTGCTGCCATCATTTTCCAGGACAAAAATAAGGATAACTGCCCCTAGAATCACTGGTCTTTGGATGGCACTGAAAGGTCCCCATCAAATAGTTAACCAAGGAACATGAGAATTCTGCGGGGCTAGAAGAGACAAAAATGGATGTATATATAAAAAAAGTTGACAAGGCTATGCCATCTCTAAATCATTGCTTTGGGTATAAACCACAACTGGAATAAAGTACAAAAACAAGCTGTATAATATGTAGGTGGCACTTTTTTAATCCTACAATTTCTTGGAAAAAGTCTATAATCAGCAGAGAAAGGACAGCTATATTTGGTTTTTGTACCATTTTTTTACGGCAGTGTCTATCGCTGATTGATGCAAATGTACAAGTGAGCCGCTTGTTTTGAAGAAATGTTTTGGAAGGAGATGTTGGAGTGCTGGTACCAGGAAAAGCGGAGAAGAATGCCATTGGCTATGTGTAGGAAGACAGCAGCAATGCAAGAAAATACAGTATCTGTTTATTCTCTGATGTCGGGGGTGGTCAGTATGACGCCCTCCAGATGGTGTTGGACTTCAGCTCCTATCATCCTTGACCACTGGCTGATGGAAACTGTAGTTCAGCAACCACAATGGCTGCCCTTGCTCTGCGTAGTTTAAAAACAAACTTTCCCTCAGTTCAAGTGAGTTCCTTGCATACAGATATGTTCTGGAAAGATGATGGACTGAAGCAGATTGCCTGTTTGATGTATGCTTTCAATGCACCTTCATGTTTCAGATGGTTTTTTCTTTTCATCTTCCCTACTCAGAACTAGATGTGAAGAACCTCCTTTCCGATGACAATTCAGAAGGCCTCACTTTGTTGGACCTCCTCAGCTTCACTTACCAAGTTGCACGGGGAATGGAATTCTTAGCTTCTAAAAATGTGAGTGTCTAAAAGGAAACAGTGAAGGGATTGCCTAGCTTTAAACCATGATTGTTTTGTTTGGGGAACTTTGAAAATGTGTTTGATAAAAGAGCAGCCTACAAAGTTTTAGGGTTTAGAGTTTTAGGGTTGCAATACTGAATGAATCTATCCCAGGGTATCCCAATTAATCTTTTTTTATTACACATGCTTTCTGAAGTTCCTTCCAACATGAAATATTACGTATTCGTATTCTATGCCTACATTCTACTCATGTAATTTATGCATCCCACAGTGTGTTCACCGTGATTTGGCAGCACGGAATGTCCTTCTGGCTCAAGGAAAAATTGTGAAGATCTGTGACTTTGGTCTGGCTAGAGACATCATGCATGATTCAAACTATGTATCTAAAGGCAGTGTATGTACCTTTACATTTATTACCTTAGACTACATCATTAGAAACCATAAACTAATGCAAACAGTGCTTTGGAATCGTGTGTGTGTGTGTGTGTGTGTGTGTGTGTGTGTGTGTGTGTGTAAAATGAAATTAACTGACATTCAGATAACAAACACCCATCCAGTGTCTCCAATCAACCTATTCATGCCAAACACAACCAGCATCAAAGCACTCTTTACACATTACAGAACAGTTGAATTTTGCTGCACAGAATTCCCTTCCTTCTCTGCAGGCAAATTATAGTAATGTATGGTGTGTCTTGTCAGAGCTGCAATTAGAATGGGCAAGATTTGCACAGGACTTCACATTTACTATAGCATAAGAAGCATATAGATTGATGATATATATCTCTCCCCGCTCCCACTTACTTGCCCATCTCATACAAGTTTTCTCAAAACCATTGGAGCATTTTTCAGTATTTGCAAAAAAAATTATCAAACCAGTTATTCCTGGATTAGTTTCTACTCAGAGTCAACAACAACATTTGACTCATTCAGTGGAAGTCAATAGGTTGCATTGGCACTGGTCTCCATAATGACAAAATGCCACGCAAGGCTCATAATCACACTATTTTAAATAATATTACTGGAAATTACTTGAATAAAACCAAAATATGGGAAATTGTATCACCTCTTCAGACAATACTACTGATATGTGGTACTGTAAACCATTTTAAAGTCTCAGTTGTGTTTGGGTGGCCAGGGACAATGTAGGATGCATTTTAATATCTCCATGGATTTTTTTAATGTTGTCACCCATCCCAAGCTTTTGAGATATGCTAAAAATCAAATTAAAATATATTTATTGGTGAACATCTCCTTTTATGATTGTTTTAGTAACTACTCTTATTGATTTTTTATATTCTTGCAGACCTTCCTTCCAGTGAAATGGATGGCACCTGAAAGCATTTTCGACAACCTGTATACAACATTAAGTGATGTCTGGTCTTATGGCATTCTGCTGTGGGAAATATTTTCTCTTGGTAGGCATCCTCATTACTTTGGATCATAAAAGAATGGAACTTCAATGAATAATTGGAGATCTGCCAATTGTGCTGTGCAGGCAGGTGGCTAGAGGCTAGCCGAACCCCTTCAAAATGTTTAAATCCAACGAGAAGACTGACTACAAAGATACATATAGAAAAGCAGAAGGTCATATCCCTAATGAGGCAGAAAGGAACACCATGTTCTCCTGACTAGATGATACCTTGCATATCCTGATTCTTATCCAAACTACAAATGATATAATCCCCCCACTAGACGATGTTTCTTCTAAGAGATGTTTAAGGGCAGGTCTTGGCTTAAACCAAATTTCACCACAGGAGAATAATAGGTTTGGTGCCCCCATTTGTTCAGTATTGGTTTTTTAATTACATTTGTAGCCCCATTTTATAACTTGGATGCATGGTTTGCAAACATGATTTATCCCTGCTGTTTAAGGTGATCCTGGAACGTAACCCCCACGAAGGTTGCAGGCTTACTGTACTTAATTCTTACATCTCACTCACTAACTGACTGGTTGGCTGCCTCACCCTTATGTACATCTGAAAGCTTGACTGAGAATATTCTAGAAGGTTTGAGGAACATGTAGTTCTCGGAAAATCTTGAAAGGTTCTATATGGTCCTAAACATTCAAAAAACAAATCCATGCATAGAATTTATTTTACCCCAACAAACATTATAACGACATCTATTTCCCCTTGACTTTCAGGTGGGACTCCATATCCTGGCATGATGGTTGATTCTATGTTCTATAATAAAATTAAAAGTGGCTACCGAATGGCAAAACCGGACCATGCTACAAGTGAGGTGTACGTATTCTTTTCATCTCATTCTTCTACAACACCTCAGGGAAATTATGTACAGAGCACTTGGACTGATCTAGAAGCGCCCTCACAGCATTCAATCCAAACATACCTAAACCTCTCCAGGTTTAACTTGGGAACCAAACAGGCACAGCCCTGCAAGTTTGCAGCAGAACCTGGCTGTCTATGATGCTGATTAACTTTCCTCCTACAATGCGTTCCTCTCCCAGGTGATGGGTCTCATCCAGATGGGGATCTAGCCTGAGCAGGGTAGTCAGATGCTAGGCTTCTATAAAAGGGAAGCAAGGCAAACTCAAGCACATCCAAATTCAGGTTCTGATAAGACAACAACCAGGAGGACAAGTTTTAGGTAATGTCAAACAGAGATCAGGTTCCATTAAGGTGGGAGTGGGGAACATGTAGCTCTGCAGAGGCTGCCCTGACCATTGACCATACTGGCTGGGTCTGACGGTGTCTAGCTACATCTGGAGGGTCCCAGAGATCTGGTTCTGGTGAAGCAATATCCAAACTCTTCTGGTGAGGGAAGACCAGGGACGTAGGAGGAGGCTCAAACATGGCTTCAATGGCAAGCAAATACAGACCGAGGTTTAAATATTTGAGTAACTAGCTAAGGCTGGAGTAATCAGAGCTCACAGATGGCAACACAGCCTCCTCAGGCTGGAGAGATGTTGAAGGCATGGGGTCCAGCTCAGATATTCCTTGGCAATGGGACATGAGGCAAGTCTATTTCCCACTACAAAACCTCTTCTGAATCTCCAGCATTGGATCCCAATATCATGCCACAACATCACTCAAAAGTTTCCTTTCTAAAACAAGGTGACAAATATGCAGATAAATGCATGGCTGGTCATGCGGCACTTTTAAGAGTAAAAAAGGATAGACAATCCACCCGAACATGGGGAACGGAGCAAGACTGATGGCTGAGCCAATCTCTAGTTCATCAGTTTGCGCATTTGTCACAGCACCTGCAAAGCTAGGCTTCCTCTATGGCTCTCTTCCCCTGCATTATGTCTCTCTTTATACTGTCATCAATTTGCTTAAACATCACAAATCATTAAGATATTCCCTCCCGCCTCAATACTGTTCACAGGTATGACATCATGGTGAAATGCTGGAACAGTGAACCCGAGAAAAGACCTTCTTTTTACCACTTGAGCGAAATAGTTGAGAACCTGTTGCCTGGAGAATACAAGAAGGTTTGTCCTTTTGGAAACTGGGTTGCTTCTAGGATTTCAGAAGAAGACATTGCTTGGTTGTGCCATTGACTCTTGGCTCTTAAGTGGGGTAAATAAAATGTTGTTTCATGATGACACTGCAGAGAATGGTGAAAATGTGGAGACAGAAAACCCCACCATAAGATCCTATTTGATGCTTGACCTATCTCAAGCAGCAGATTTTGAAGGTAGCCTAAGAGGGTGACAAATTGTCAGTCCTATTCCCTCTCTTTTCAGTTTGGCCCTGTAGCTTTCTCTGTCCTGCGCCTGATGTCATGTGATGTCAGGACAGGTGGGTGTGGTTTGGGCCTAACCATGCCAGAGGGCAAATGGAGAGGCCTAGTGGCCTTAATTAGGCTCACGAAGGTCAGAACTCCCACCCCACTGCCTTAAAAGATGCTTCTGACCCCATGTGACACAAAACACTACTCATGTGCAAAAAAAAATTGAAAGGAAATCTTACCAGGTTCTATAGAGATTTATAAAGATCCTGTTTTGGGGGAGTGTGGGATGGAGAGCCTTAAACAATTCCAACCAATTTTGTTATATATATATATATTTCAGAGCTATGAGAGAATTCACTTGGACTTCTTGAAGAGTGACCATCCCGCTGTCACACGCATGAGAGCGGACTGTGACAACACCTACATTGGAGTCACTTACAAGAATGAAGACAAACTGAAGGACAGGGAGAGTGGATTTGATGAACAAAGACTCAGCGCCGACAGTGGCTACATAATCCCCCTGCCGGATATTGACCCTGTTTCAGAAGACGAGCTCAGCAAAAGGAACAGGCACAGGTACACCTGATTAAAGTTCACTGTGACCTAAATCCCACATCATTAACCACTAGGGCTGGATGGATCAGTCTATTTCTGTGCCATTGTTAATTTTATGTCTGTCACTGTTTTCACATTGATCTGCAACTTAAAAGAATATCTACAACAAAGTACATATTTAAATAATGGTTTCCCACAAAGCATGACAGCGCAGTGTAGTCAGCATCACGTTTGTCACCCCAAATGCCAGCTGGGGCAGAAGATGGAGGGAAGCTATGCAATGCCAGTGACTGCAGTAGGGCTGGCTTGTGATCTGTCCCTCTCTGCTCCCTGTGTGCCCAATTTGGGTATTCCAGTCTTATCAATGGTGGGAATCCTTCTGACTGTGTTTCCACCTGCTCACAAGTTTAGCACAAGTGGAACAGAGAGCTCTGTTCCAGAGGATTCCTGCTGGCACCACTCTGCTGATGGAACTGTTTCAGTTGGTAAGATCTCTATCCCACCTACATAATCCCCCACACACACTCACCTAGCACAGCAGACTAGGGGTCTGAATTGAAGCCTAGATGTATTTTTTCTTCAGAGTATGCATTTCTAAATGTACTTTTTTATAATAAAATGCCAACATTTTTGTTGACATTTTGGTACCCTTGGTTGAGCCAAGAACTGTTAAAAATTCAGTGTGAACTCTGAGGGATCACCACATTGACATTAGCCTGGGAAATGCTGATCAAGTCACTACTGCAAAGAAGAAGCCCCTCAAATATCCCTGTTACCCACTCGAGGCAGCATATCCAGAATGTTGATTTAAAACACGTTAAGTAATTTGTCCTTGATTAGTGATTTCAGTGCTGAATATAGGAAGCTTTTTACCATTATAATTTATCATTATGTGCACAGAACTAGTGGCTGATCTGATCTTCAGTATTGTCCAGCGAGTGGTGGAGTCCGCATAGTATTTTACTACTCTCATGCTTTCTCAGACTTATGATTTGGGGAGCTATGTGCTCCATTCATCCCTTGTTTCCTGAGATTTGTCATCAGGTGTAGACCTGTGCTAGAACCCCCTTTAGTCCCGCACATGGTAATGGTGAAGCTCAGCAAAGCTGACCTGCATGAATTTAATGTGCTACCTGGGATA
Source organism: Podarcis bocagei (assembly GCF_964188305.1). NCBI lineage: Eukaryota > Metazoa > Chordata > Lepidosauria > Squamata > Lacertidae > Podarcis > Podarcis bocagei. The sequence continues at coordinate 24,987,713 of NC_138134.1, read as the reverse complement.
TGCTCCCAGAATCCTCTGCAATGAGCAGTGGTTCTGTGACAAAAGCAAAGGGATTCCTCAGCAAGCAAGCTGATGTGGAGAAGTTTCCCCAAAGATAGAGAGCTGGAAAAACTGCAGCATTAAAGCATTTCATGTAAGAGTGAGTCTCTTTGGGGAACTTTTCTTTTGGACTCCAAAATTATGTGGCATGTGCCTTCTGATGAATTCCTAAGGAGGATTTCTGTTGCCCCAAGACAATTGAAGAATGTGTTCTTCACAGTGTGTTTTTAAGTTCCTAAATGTTTCCCCCTGTGGTCTTCTTACACAGTTCCCAGACTTCTGAAGAAAGTGCCATCGAAACTGGTTCCAGCAGCTCCACATTCGTAAAGCGAGAGGACGAGACCATTGAGGATATTGACATCATCGATGACATTGGAATGGATTCCTCAGAACTGGTTGAGGACAGTTTCCTGTAATTCCCGAAGGAAGTAGTGGACATCTTTTGAGGGGTGCGAGACAAGAAAGAAAGAAAGAAAGAAAGAAAGAAAGAAAGAAAGAAAGAAAGAAAGAAAGAAAGAAAGAAAGAGAATCTCAACACATAACTCATGGATTTTTGACTCTCTAAGGAAAACCACTTTAACATAGATGGTCGAGACTTGCAATCCTAAGTGTCCCCACAAGGGACGCAAAGATCTCACCCGGATTTGTGAAACAAGAAGACATTTAGAAACCAGCTTTTAAGCACTTCCATAGCATCTCAGTACCATCTGCTGTTCTGATAGGTGAGTGGATGAAGGAAAAGGCCATGGACAGTCCAATTTGTGTTTCAAGGGCATTCACAACTCAGATGAATAACATTTCCACTATGGTGAAACATCACCCATGTAATTATGTAAATACCTTACCAAGATGTTTTGTGGCATATGTGGAATAGGCATTTTTTTAGAAGACCACTCAAGACTTCTTTGTATTTTCTTCCTTCAGTCTCATCATAAGCTGCTGTTGAACTATCACATGAGATGAAGTACATGCAAAAAAAAGAAAGAAAACCACTTTTGAAACTCAAACTAATTGGTACTAGGAAACCTTTTTACCTTTTTTGCAGCTAATACAAATAAAACAGAATTACAGTAATTTCTAACCTTATACGATAGCTTAGTAAATCAAGTGAGACTCTTCATAACCATAGAAGAATAATTGTTTACCTACTGCTGTTTTCAGTATCACTAAGTATAGTTTATAACTACTCCTTGCCCTTCCTTAAAAACACAGTACTGAAAAAAACTAATGAACTAAAGCATTTTAGCATTTATACATTTACAAGAAACAACTGTTCTATTTGATAGTTAATGGCTTTGGTAAATTAAAACTAGTTTAGGAAGTAGGGAAAGCTAATGTATTCTATGGCATCCACCCTTAGCAGAGTAGCTATCCTAATGCAATGAATTTATGTGCTGGTGAATCCTTCTTTGATTCAGTGGAACTCTTCAGAAATTGAAGTTTATTTTTAAACCTTCGTTTGCAACCAGGTTCCTCAAGTTATTGCACAAAATATGTGTGGCTAATCAATCAATAGTAAGGCTGCTTGGAGCGGTTGAGAAAAAGAGCACATCGGGAAGTTTGTTTGGGGTTTGCATGTGACAAATGGATTGGATGTACCAAATGCTCTTTCTGAAAACGCTTCTTCCCGAGCCTGAGATTTCCAATTAAGTATGTAACTACTTTGGAAAGAAAGAAAGAAAGAAAAAGTTCTACTTTTGGTATAACAGAAATGGAACCGGATCCTTTTGCCCTTGTCAAGTTTTTAGCTATAACATTGGACGTTAACAAGGACAGCAGACGCTCAGGTTGTGAACGTGATCCGTGCGGGAGGCACGTTCGCAACCCGCAGCGCTGCGTCTGCGCACGCGCGGGTTGCGATTTGGCGCTTCTGTGCATGCGCAAAGCGCAATTTAGTGCTTCTGCATATGCGCGACCGCCGAACCCGGAAGTAACCTGTTCCGGTACTTCAGGGTTCGGCGCGGTGCGCAACCTGAAAACGCACAACCTGAAGCGACTGTAACCCGAGGTATGACTGTAAAGAGTCTTTTTCCATCCACACCAATGGGCACTGAATTGGGAGTGAAGCAATTGTTTCTAAACAATGTTCCATTTTTGAAGGAAATACATTTAAAATATAGGATTAGCTGTGACCTCTGTGGTGTGTATATTCAAGTGGCACATCTGTCTCTGTAATGTGTAAAATGGCCCCAAGCAGTTGCTAATCCTTCTTTTAGTCATTCTCACACAATAGTTTGAGATCAGTCCTTCCTTAATCTGAATATAATGTGTCTGTCAGTGTTTCTGTGATGATTTACAATGCATTCCTGGATGAGCCTCATTCAGTTCTATGGGACTTATTCCCAGCTAAGTGGGCATAGAGTTGCAGCCCTAGGGTGTGATTTTGTTACACTCTATGGAAATCATGAACTGGAATCAGTCTATGACATACAGGGAGCATGAAAGTACGGTGCACAAAAAGAAATTCCATGTTTTTCATAAATCCAGAGCTTGAGTTTCATTAAAGAGAAATGTCACAGGGTAAACTTGCAAAAGAGCTGTGCCATTAGCTCGAAAATTCCTGTTTCTTAATCCTAGACATGTATGTGGCAGGCAACTGGTGGCGAAAAAGGAACTTGACATATTCCTGCCATATTCTGTGTAGTTATAATAAAACATACCGAGACTCAGACCTGGGTGGAATCTACACAAATATAAAAAACGTTCTGAAAATGCTTTTTAAAAAGCGTTTTTAAAAATACATTGAATTTTCCATAAGGCTCACCATCCCCATCTAGTGTCACATTGTATATTACACTTAAAACACGCTTAAAACATTTTATTTGCAGCTGTATAGCTGAGTCCCTGGTATTGAAACCAGATGGTAGAGCATTAATTGATCTGTCATTTCCTTCGTGCAAATGTGGCCCAATGTGGATGTTTGCTGGATTTCCTATGATATCACTAAGAGCAGCATAGGGTAGCAATTGGCCAGTGGTGAGCAACCATTTTGAGCAATACAACTTTCTCTGTGCCAAACTCGCAGGCTTACCTACCATTACAGCTATGGCTCCATACTTTACTGATGTGATAGTTAAAGGACAAACAAATGAAGGCAACGTGTGCTAGAGACAGTGCTGTGTTGGAACTAAGCTCCACAGCAGTTGATGAACACCTGGCAGGATTAAAAATGCAGCGTAAATCAATGCTTTGCACCGGACTCAGAAGTACACAGCCATCTCTTTTGATGCTAAATAACTAACTACAACTTAAACATGAAGCATCAAGTGATGCTTCAGTGGAACGAGTGAAAAAGAACTCAATTTGATCTCCCCAAAAAAGCACAGAACCATATCCCATTAAAATTAATGGGACTTAAATGTGCTTCCTTGTGCACATAGGGATATCTGTGGTAAATAATTATTTGAGGTTCTGAATGCTAAAACGCAATGGGCCCAGTATAAATCTGTGCAAATACTTGGGCCAAATGAGTAAGTCCAAGCCTTTGAGATATTCTTCTCTGCTAGATCCAATTTATTACAAATGTGCCGGTGAAATGGATGGAAATTGCAGACACCTTACTTGCGTGTGTGTGTTTTGCATTACTGCACATGGATCAGGTCTTCTCATGTTTCGCAGGCTTTCCTGTTTCACTGGCCACTAAAGAATAAGCTACAATAATTCGTACCTTGGTTTTTCTTTTTCTTATTGTACTTTTTGTTATGTATCTCACAAAACAAACTCATGCTAATCCCATATCTTGCTTCAGGTGAACACAGATCCCATTGCAATGCACATCTGCCCATATTGCATGTCATAGATGGGGCTCCATTTTAATTTCCTGTCTACGTTGCAACGTGGATGAGCACATTTATCGCCACCTACTCTCTCATGTTAGTTATGCCCAACATGTTTTTGGCAAGGAAACTATAGCTGGACTGGGACCAAGTTCTAGTTGTGGACCAAAATATGCAGTATATTTTTTTAGATTTATAATCCTATGAAAAGTTCCTGACGCTGCAATGGACTGCACATCAGAAAACTTTACAAAGGCAACACATTAATGCAGGAGGTACCTGTTAGACTAAGGCTTGCAATCTTGTATTCACTTACCCAAGAGTAAGCCCTATTGAATTCAATGGGACTTACTTCTGAGTAGACCTATATAAGATTGCAATGTTAGTCTTTCAATATTAGCCTGGGGAAAAACCCTGGATTTTGTTACTGTCTTGATGTTTTGTTTTAGGACAGGCTTCTTCAACCTCGGCCCTCCAGATGTTTTGAGACTACAATTCCCATCTTCCCTGACCACTGGTCCTGCTAGCTAGGGATCATGGGAGTTGTAGGCCAAAAACATATGGAGGGCCGAGGTTGAGGAAGCCTGTTTTGGATCTTAGTGACTATTTCTCTGTGGCTCAGTTTTGAGAAGCTTTCAGAAAAGAAATACCCAGCCTTTGTTTGTTCTGTATTTGTATCATGACAATCGAACCTTGCCTGTGAAACACAACTTTCTCATTTTGAATGGCCCTGTTCCTTACAATGTGGTCTGCAAATGTACAAAAAGTCCTATGATATAATGAGGGACATAAGATAAGGTGATGTTATACATCAATATGTATATATGTATTTTTATATCAACTTTGAGAGTACTGCCAAAACATTTATGACAAGCTGTATCACTGCCTTTGTTTATATTTTTTGTTTTTACTGTGATATACTCCACAGGCACGCTAACTGTTGCACTTTTAAATGTCCAAAATTTATATTTTAGAATGATAAAGAAAAGCGAGAAAGAGTTTCCATAAAGGTGGTATTGTGAAGTGTTTGAGAAGAACCAGTTGGAACGAGTGACCATAGGTACAAAATGTAATACAGGTGCCCCTGTTCTTATTTTTGTCTTTTTAAAAAAACCATGTAAATTAAGATCTTTATATTTCAATAAATGATATATAATTTAAAGAGACCTAGGAGGGTTTTCTACTCTTGGCTCAGAGCAGGACCTTTCCTGTCAAGCAGGCCTCTCCCATGCAAGTCTCAGTTCAGTTTGTCTCTTCTAAAACAAATGGTAACTGGCAGCATCACTGTGTGATCCTATACATGTCTACGCGGGAGTAACTCCTATATTTGAATTCAGTGAGATTTACTCCTAGTTAAGTGATTTTGACCAAACTGCAGGAGGCAGTGGAAGACAGGAGTGCCTGGTGTGCTCTGGTCCATGGGTCATGAAGAGTCGGACACGACTAAACGACTAAACAACAACAAAGTGTGTCCAAGATTGCAGCTTCAGAGTACAATCCTAAACCCTCGTGCCTATTTCTGAGGGGGGAGTTGGGGATATTGCATAGATTTCTCTCTTGCTAATCTCTGCTGGTGGAAACCTGCTGGTCCAGTGTGACAGCGGCCCTGAACTGAGGTAGGAGGTAAGATGCTGAATATTTCTCCCACCGGACACTGAACAGGGAAAGCCTCAGAACGAGGAGTTGCAGGATACCAGATACTTTGGATCCACTCGATCTAAGGTCCTTTGGATCCGCTGAGGGTCGGAATCCTTTGGGATATGGCAAAAGAGCTACAGTGAGGGGGGAAAGTATTTGATCTGTCGACAGGTGTCTTTTGTACAGGTACTGTAAGGAGCTGGGATTACAGGTAAAACCTCTCCCTTACAGCAGGTGCTTCTAATCTCAGCTCATTACATACAGTGAAGATACCAGGTAGCCTGACATCTGGCTGGCTGAGAGGGGATTAAATACTTATTTCACTCATTATAATGCACATCCATCTCTGACTTTTGTCTTCTGGGTTTCTGGGGGTTTTCCTGTTGTTATTCTGTCTCTCACAGCTACAATAAACCTACCATTAAAATTATGGACTGGTCATTTCTTCGTCAGAGGGCAAATGGGCAAATTTAGCAGGGGATCAAATACTTTCCCCCCTCACTGTAAAAGCAATAGAATTTTACACACACACACACACACACCCAAACAAACAAAAAACTTTTAATACTGCAGAAGAGTAAGAACCCAAAATCCTGGCTTCAACAGAACCAAATTGTTTTGGGAGAGAAAATAAAAATATCTTTGTTGTTGTTGTTGTTTAGTCGTGTCTGACTCTTCGTGACCCTATGGACCAGAGCACGCCAGGCACTCCTGTCTTCCACTGCCTCCCGCAGTTTGGTCAAACTCATGCTGGTAGCTTCGAGAACACTGTCCAACCATCTCGTCCTCTGTCGTCCCCTTCTCCTTCTGCCCTCCAGTCTTCCCAACATCAGGGTCTTTCCCAGGGAGTCTTCTCTTCTCATGAGGTGGCCAAAGTATTGGAGCCTCAGCTTCAGGATCTGTCCTTCCAGTGAGCACTCAGGGCTGATTTCCTTAAGAATGGATAGGTTTGATCTTCTTGCAGTCCATGGGACTCTGAAGAGTCTCACCAGCACCATAATTCAAAAGCATCAATTCTTCAGCGATCAGCCTTCTTTATGGTCCAGCTCTCACTTCCATACATCGCTACTGGGAAAACCATAGCTTTAACTATATGGACCTTTGTTGGCAAGGTGATGTCTCTGCTTTTAAAAAAACCTTGGTTAGTTGGATAATAATGCTATCTCCTCTGCTTGTAGTATGTGCCTCTGAATGCCTATTGATGGGAATCACAGATGGAGAGAAAGCTGCTGAGCTTAGGTCCTGCTTGAAAGCTTCCCATGAGCCTCTGCTTGGCCACTTTGAGAAAAACGTGCTGAACTAGACCAGTGTTTCCCAACCGGTGTTCCGCGGCACACTAGTGTGCCGCGAGATGTTGCCTGGTGTGCCGCGAGATGTTGCCTGGAGGGAGGCGGGCGAGTCCAAAAAAGGTTGGGAAACACTGACTTAAGTTTCTCTTTCAAAAAGGAAACGTGGGTTAAAGCGGCGGCGCCGCCCCCCACTCACTTTCCTGCTCTGGCTTCCCTAACAGTTTTCCGAGTTGCGTCACTGGATCCAGCCCCCTTTTCCACAGGTGACACGGGGCTGGAGGGAGGGAAAGAGGGCTTTACGTCGCGCACAAAGGCAGCCTCCTAGAAGCGCTCTGGTCCGAAGGCGCCGGAGGACCCCCACCCTCAGCTCCTTCAGAAAGGAAGCCCCGCCCCTCGGCTCCCTACGAGGCCAGCTGCTGCACGCACGCGCCGGCTCGTCATCAGCTCCGTCTGTTTCCAACCCCCCTGCTCGCCTTCGCGCGAGCTCAGTCGGGTCCCTCAGCCGAAGAAGCGGAGCCTCTCTTTGCCGCCTCTTCCTTCTTCCCGGGGTCTCACTCCGGTTTGGGGCCTCCCCCGCCGCCGCCGGCCACCTCGGCCCCGCCGCCGCCCCCTCCTCCGCCCGCTATCGCCGCCACCACCACAACAGCCGCCGCCGCCTCAGCTGGGCCAATGCCTGCCGGGAGCGGCAGCAGCAGCAGCAGCGCCCCAGCGCCCTTCCCTCACGGCGGCGACCCGGCCCTGAACGAGCAGGAGAAGGAGCTCAAGCGGCGCCTCAAGCGGCTCTACCCGGCCGTGGACGAGCAGGAGACGCCGCTGCCGCGCTCCTGGAGCCCGAAGGACAAATTCAGCTACATCGGCCTCTCACAGAACAACCTGCGCGTCCACTACAAAGGTAGAGGGACGGAGGGAGGGCGAGGCCGAGGCCACCGCCATCCCCAGGCCCCCTCCGCCTCTTCCTCCGAAAGGCAGGCTGAGAAACTCCCAGGGAAGCTCTGAACGTCTCCCCCGAAACCGTCGGGAGGCTTCGGTTGTTGCCTTTCTCCGCCGAGGTCGGTGGACCCCGAGCCTAGGTTTCCTTCCCGCACCCCGCTTTCCGAAGACCGCACACCAGTTGGGCCAGTACATATTCCCCTCCCGTGACTGGAGCGGAATAGCCCTTTCTCTTCTTCCCCAACCCTTGTCGTTGGAGGAGTCCCTCAGTCCCTCGCTTTGCTGCCTCCTCCCCCCCCACCCCCAAAGCTTGGAGGTTCCCCTGCAAGGGGGAGGGGAAAAAATTGAAACTTTCACTTTCGTGCGTCCCTCCCGGCGTGACGCTGCGCGCTGACGTCACAGGGCTGTAATGGTGGTGTGCCTCGAGATTTTTTTCATCAAACAAGTGTGCCTTTGCCCAAAAAAGGTTGGGAAACACTGAACTAGACAACCCATTGGCCTGATCTGCAAGGCTCTTTTTATGATCTTAGCTTTTCTCAGAGTCGGCCACAAGGTGGAAGTATTGTTCAAGAATCAATTAAGCTTAAGGCACTAATTCAGTTTTTCACCGGCATCAAAGAATTCTCTGGAAAACAGCTGGTGGTCTCAGGACTGCAATTTATTTCCTATTACAAAGTATTTCCTGGCTTGCTCAGTGTTCTGAAACCATTTTTCATCCGGACTCACCATTTTGATGCAGTAAAAAAGAATGTGTGTGTGTGAGAGAGAGGTTGTTTTTGTTGTTTTGCTAAGAGGAATTCAAGGTATCATAAATGGGGAAAGAGCAGAAATGGGGGAAAAGAGAATTAATTCAAAAGTTGCACATTTTCATGTGAAAAGATATGTTTAGCTTCTGAATGTGTACTTAAGGTCAAACCCACCTGATTTGGACTGAATAAAATGCCTCTCAAAAACTCAGGCTTATGGGTTGGGGGTTCCTCCTGGGGCCAGCTTTGAGCATGAATTTTCGGGTGACAGCAGTGTACAAATACAAGCCCGCACCCCAGTAAACCAGTGGAGATCTTCCCACCACATGGCATGTACATGTATGCTGTTCCCACAAAACTATGGTTCTACCTCACTGTTTGTACTCCTGACCTGAGGCATTGGCCTCAGAAGAGTCATGTTGTGTTGGACAGTCAGCTCTAGCAGCTGTTTCAGTTTTCTCCTCACTGTTCCCTTGTTTTTCTCCTGCCCCTTTCTGTCATCTCGTCAGCATTCTTGAATCTTCTCTCGCAACACCTTCCAGCAAGTTGGATCCTCCTAACAGAGGGTCCATGTTGTGCTTGGCCCTGAAACTCTTCCCTAACCGGCTTGTGGGCGGGGCTTGCCCCGCTCCAAGCCGGTGGTGCCACAGTTATGCCAATGGCCTTTAGCCAATCAGCAGCTTGGCAAGGTTGGGGGTTGGGAGTATTTATTTGGCAGCACGACGTGGGGACCTCCTTTTGCTTCGCATTGCCAAACACCCACCCACCCACCCATTAATAAGGTTGTGTTTGGCCTTGCCTTGGACTTCAGTTGGTCGCCTGTTTTGGAATGGGGGCCAGGTAGGAATTTTTTCCAATGTGGCAGATTGGCTGTGGCCACTTGGTTTTTGCCTACCTCTTAGCAATCGTCACAACTTTGTAAGGTTTGGCGGTTAAGCGTTGGTTTAGGGGAATGTGGGGAGAGGAGGTGCGGCCATCACCTGCCCCTCCAATGAATAGGGTATTCCGTTAAAGGAAGTTGTTTACCCTTCCAGGCTTCCTGCAGGGTGGGGCAGGAGCCAGATATAGTTTAACGCCTAAACCAATACCAGTCACATTTGTGTATTTTAATAAAGTTGTGGCCAAAATTTGCCCATTAACATTTAAACTAAATTTTGTCTCCACTGTGTCTTTATTTCCATGGGGGATGGGTTTTGAGGCTCGAAGCACAACAGCCTTCAACTTTGTCATGCAGAGAGACACTTCTCTTTGGAAGCAATGGCTCTTTGGCCTTCTGCCTTCTTTTTAGGTCTCCACCGCATCTACCATCATCTTCTTTCAATGAGTCACGCCCATTTTGAGAAATTCTCCCAACATGCAAAATCAGTTGGCTCTTCTCTCACCTCTGAGCCTTCTTCAGAAAGAGCACGCTCATCTCACCTCTCACTCAATCACACACCTTCGGACCTTTCAGATTCTCAGTTTAAGTTGTAATATGTTTGCCAGCCTGGTTCATTTGTTGGAGGGAAATCATGGCGCAGTTATACTACAACTCATTTAAAAGCTGTTTTCTCTCGTCAGGGAATCCCGGGGATGGAAATTTTCTGAAGTGTTGGGAAAGGGATTGCAAGAGAAAACTGTAACTACTAGGATTCTTTCAGAGAATCCATGACAGTTAAACTGGCGTGAAACTGATAGGAGCTTGTAAGATAAGTATATTGTCCTCAGATCCTGCCCCCTCCCAAAGCAAAAGTGACAATAGAGTCTGTGGCACCTTTAAATTCTAAGGCATTTATCATACTATGAGCTTCCACAGGCAACAACCTATTTCATCAGATGCGTTTGATTAATGAGTGTAGTTTCCCCCATGCTGCTCTCCTGCAGCTCCAATTTGCTTGTGTTAGATATGTAGGTTTTGAAACAAGACTCTGTTGATCGGTTTCATTTGGGTTTATCCTCAGAGCTGCCTGTAGTTTACCAAAATACTACTGCTAATACTACTACTACCACCAATAATAATTCTTCCCTGAAATTCTACAAGTTTTGCAACGCAAACAAATTGACACGATCTCTGCTCTTTCTGCAATTAATGAAGAACAACAACGATGCAATGACACAAAAGCACCGCCCCCTTCCTACTAAATCCTGCACAAGCCGCCCACCTGACTTCTGAGATTTAGCTGGACAGTTGACCAAAGTTACCACAAGGGCTAGAAACTGGATTTAAAAATGAAAACCTGAGATTCTCAGAATGCAGAATTCTAGATCCCACACTTATGGAATGCGCACATCCCTGATATGGCTGGGATTTCCACTCCCTTCCTCCAAAACAAGTTACATTTCAGAACTGGGAAGGGACTGCGTGACGGAGCTTTAAAGACTGAGATGGGCATCTCTTAATACCATATCCCTTTAAAAAAACCACCCCACCCTATTGCATTTCAGTTCTATGGACATTAATCTCATATAGCATTCATTCATAAGTGTCCTTACTGGAAATGAACAGTTTGAAGAGCACAGACAATCTTCTTATGTGTAACCTGACACAACTGCCAATAATTAATGGCCCTAATAGCAACATATTGTCCCTTGAGTGACAGAAAGAAGTGTGGTCACTGGGCTGGTGTCTTTCAATCAGAAAGAAAATTAATAATTAGAGATGCTGCAGAGCTGTTCTAGTGTCACAGGCCATATGCCAGCTCTCAGTGCATATTTTAATATCCGTGTTCCTAAGCATTTGAGGAAAAGAAAAACATTATAGTCCCAAGCACTTTCCTGGCATGAAATGTCCAAGGCAGAAGTGATCGTACCTTAACAGGCCAGTTCTAGGCATGTCTACTCAGAAGCAAGTCCCACTGAGTTCATTGGTGCTTACTCCAAGGTAAGTGAGTAATGAATGTCAGCCTAAGTAGCCTTGGACTAGAATGGAAGTTGTCTCCTTGTATTGGTTCAGCCAAGGAATGGGTACAGTCGTACCTTGGTATTCAGATGTTTTGGCTCCCAAATGCCGCAAACCCGGAAGTGAGTGTTCCAGTTTGCAAACGTTTTTTGAAACCTGAACGTCTGATAGGGCTTCCGTGGCTTCTGATTAGCTGCAGGAGCTTCCTGCTGCTAATCAGAATCCACACTTTAGTTTCTGAATGTTTTGGAAGTCAAACGGACTTCCGGAATGGATTCCGTTCTACTTTCAAGGTGCGACTGTATCAGTACGAGGAATGGGTAAGGCTACAATCTGTATTCATACTTGGAAGGAAGTCTTATTGAGCTCATTGGGACACACTTCTGAGTAGGCATGTTTAGGATTGCCACCATAAGACTGCGTTCCTAAGCATGCTTCTTAGGGAGTAAGTCCTAATGAGCGCAGTAAAGTCAGGATTTATTATGTGCTGTTCTTCAGCTAGGCAATTTGCGTGAGGAATAGGGCCTACTCTCCAACAGATTGCCAGAAAAACACTTTCTAACACAAAAAATGTCGAGCAAGATGTGCTCTGTTTGCAAAGCTCCCTCTTATCCCCTCGACTACTTCCCAGCGTCTCAAAAGTCTCCCGGAAAGGCACTCTGTGGAAAGCCCCCTCCCCATCCTTTTTTGTCAGTCATCCTGTTCTCCCACTTATGTTCTTATATTTAATAACATAAGGGGCCTTTCCTTTTTGGAAGGATTTGAAACTGGGATGATGTGGCATTACTCGAAAAGATGCTCCATTTAATATTAATTCAGAGGGAGTTTTATAGCATTTTCCCTGACGATTTATTGGTTTTTATGACCCCACTGGGGCTATGCGTTTACAGAAAAATGAGGAAGAAATATACCAAATTTCTGGCTCCATCTCCCTCTTTCTCCTGAAAGATTCCTTGTACTCACAGAGGTAACGATAGAAAGTTTTATTATTCTTAGCCCCTTTTACCTGCATAAGCAGCAGGAGAGCAGGATAAGAACTGTGGCATAGCATAGTGGGTCTTAATCCTTTGCCCATACTGAATAAGAATCACTCCATACCTCCTATTTTCTGTGGGAGTAAAGCTCCCATTGCACCAATGGGAGCTTTCCTCCCATTGACAGCAGTTGGCATTAGACGGGTCTGATTCCAGTCAGAACCATGTTTGCAGTGGAAGGAAAGCCTCTCAGGTGTTGAAATGAGCACAGTATATTTCCCTGATATTTTCGAAATGGCCAACAATTTGAGACAAGGGACCCCTGAAAAAAGAACAAAACACCTTAGCAAATTCTCTTATAAGAAACTTCAGTTCACTAAATACTGAATAAAACTACAGTGGTACCTCGGGTTAAGAACTTAATTCGTTCTGGAGGTCTGTTCTTAACCTGAAACTGTTCTTAACCTGAAGCACCACTTTAGCTAATGGGGCCTCCTGCGGCCGCTGTGCTGCCGTGACACGATTTTGGTTCTCATCCTGAAGCAAAGTTCTTAACCTGAGGTAATATTTCTGGGTTAGCGGAATCTGTATCCTGAAGCGTATGTAACCCAAGGTACCACTGTATGTTGTTAGTTAAGACTAAGGGATGAGGGAAGCTAAGAAATAGCTAAAAGAGGAAGATATGATTCCATTGATTGATTCCATCAACAATTATATCAAAATATGTTGTGCCGTATCCCCAACGTGAGGCAGCCTCCTCAGGTGGCATCTACTGTGAGGCAGAGAGTAGACAGAGCTGTGTGTGTCATACGTCACTTGCCCTGCATCCCCTAACATACTGCTGCCCTCAGGAGTAGTGGAGGGCGCCGCCCCATTGCCTATGTTGAAATAACTTGCTTTGGTACGTGGAATTTTGTACATCTTGCCTGTCGCCTCAGGCAGCAAAATGTCTTGAGCCAGCCCTACTGTGATTCTTTCTGTCTCTCTGGGTTTCAGAAGGACGTTGCTTCTGAACTTGGCTGTTAATTACATGTATTGATCATGGATAATAGTCGCTGGCAGATCACGATTCTCCCTGTCTAATCCCCTTTTTTAAAGACATCGAAACCCATAACCATCTTGTGGCAGCGAATCTCATAATTAATTGCATGCTATCTGAAGTATTTTCTTTTGTCTGTCCTGAATATGCTGCCAATCAGTTCCATTGAGTGCTGCCAGGTTATTAATCAGAATACTCATACCAGAATCTTCTTCTTTTTTAAGCACTCATATGGTGTTTGGGGGGGGGGTTGCGAAAAATCCCAACTGTTTTCTCCTGCACCATCTCCTCATTCTCCTTCATGGAGGATGGATGGCGGCTAACAGATTGAGGTTGAATCCTGACAAGACAGAAGTACTGTTTTTGGGGGGCAGGGGGCGGGCTGGTGTGGGGGACTCCCTGGTCCTGAATGGGGTAACTGTGCCCCTGAAGGACCAGGTGCGCAGCCTGGGAGTCATTTTGGACTCACAGCTGTCCATGGAGGCGCAGGTTAATTATGTGTCCAGGGCAGCTGTCTACCAGCTCCATCTGGTACGCAGGCTGAGACCCTACCTGCCCACGGACTGTCTCGCCAGAGTGGTGCATGCTCTGGTTATCTCCCGCTTGGACTACTGCAACGCACTCTATGTGGGGCTACCTTTGAAGGTGATCCGGAAACTACAACTAATCCAGAATGCGGCAACTAGACTGGTGACTGGAAGTGGCCACCGGGACCACATAACACTGATTCTGAGAGATCTGCATTGGCTCCCTGTTATGTACTGAAGTTCTCACCCTGGGCCAGCAGGGGGATACTGTAGATAGTTATGCAAATGAAGGATCGAAAAGTGACGTTCAGTGATTTCGCTCAGTGATTCAGCTCTGCTCAGAGGGTGGCTGCATCTGGCTGTGCTCTGATGTCCATCGATCCCATCATCGTCGCCAGTGTTAAGTTGTGGGCAAACATGTCAGACGACACAGTGATTCTTTAAACAGCTCTTCTTTATTCAGATGCCAGAACAGAACTAGGCTGAGGAGCTCAGTCAGCCTGCTTATATAGAGCTCCAGAACAATGCAACTGTTGCCATTTTCTAAAACTATCCAATCACTGAATGTCACTTTTCGATCCTTCATTTGCATAACTATCTACAGTATCCCCTTCATTTGGATAACTATCTACAGTATCCCCCTGCTGGCCCAGGGTGAGAACTTCAATACATAACACTCCCAGTATGTTTCCGAGGACAATTCAAAGTGTTGGTGCTGACCTTTAAAGCCCTAAACGGCCTCAGTCCTGTATACCTGAAGGAGCGTCTCCACCCCCATCGTTCAGCCCGGACACTGAGATCCAGCGCCAAGGGCCTTCTGGCGGTTCTCTCATTGCGAGAAGTGAGGTTACAGGGAACCAGACAGAGGGCCTTCTTGGTAGTGGTGTCTGCCCTGTGGAACGCCCTCCCTTCAGATGTGAAGGAAATAAGCAGCTATCCTATCTTTAAAAGACATCTGAAGGCAGCCCTGTTCAGGGAAGTTTTTAATATTTAATGCTGTACTGTTTTTAACACTTAATTGGGAGCCACCCAGAGTGGCTGGGGAAACTCAGTCAGATGTGCGGGGGTATAAATAATAAATTATTATTATTATTATTATTATTATTATTAATAATAATAGATAGCAGCTCTAGACCAGTGTTTCCCAACCTTGGGCCTCCAGCTGTTTTCGAACTACAATTCCCATCATCCCTGACCACTGGTCTTGCTAGCTGAGGATTATGGGAGTTGTAGTCCAAAAACAGCTGGAGGCCCAAGGTTGGGAAATGCTGGTCTAGACGACAATTCAACTTTTGTAGAGGTATTTTGGACAAAAGCAGTTGCCACTTGCTGCAGAATGTCTCACCACAGGCCAAAGTGACCTCCTCAGGGACATCTTCTGTCCCTCAGACCAAACTTGATTCAACAGAGTGCAGCTTCTCCTCTTCCCTTGATGTTTGGTAGAGCCCTCAGCCTCTTCAAGACCACTTTGAAGCTATGCTGCAAGAGGACAGTGACCCACTGCTTACCTAGGCAGAAAGAGGCAGGTGACCTCTCTCCTAGAGGAGGCTGATGCATTGGGACAAGTGGGGCACTGCCCCACCAAGCTCAGTCTGTCTTCAGCTGGTCCCCACCTGCATCTTCTCTCATTGCCTCCTTCCTTACAGCTATGGACCGGGAGAAACTTGATTCAGTTCACATTTAAAAGCGAACCTACCTAAATGGCATTTTCCAAAACAGTACAAAAACCAAAATACAGCCACTCTTCACAATTTGCACTTCTCCAAATTTTGGCAACACAGTTCGCCAGCCAAGGGATGTGTACCAAAAATGCATTTACTAGGGCAAAGGGGGCATTAAGAACACATATCTTGGTGAAAATGCCGTACAAAAATGCATTGTATTAGGGGAAATTGCTTTGTTTTGAATATCAGCCAATAAACAAGCCTGGACACAAGGATCCAGTGGCAAGCATCAGAAAAGGGGTTGTGTGTGTTTTAAGGATAAAACCATTATGATCGAGAGGGGATGATAAAATTGTGTACCTCCTTCCCTCAACTCCGGAAGCAACCAAACTAAGCTGCTCTTAGCGGACTCCCAGTGTTAAGTTGTGGGTGAACATATTCAGACGACACAGCGATTCTTCAAGCAGCTCTTGTTTATTCACAGGCCAGAACAGAACTGAACTGAAGGGTTCAGCCAGCCTGCTTATATAGAGCTCCACTAAAACACAACAGTAACCATTTTCTATAACTATCCAATCACTGAACGTCACTTTCAATCCCTTATTTGCATATGTGGACCTGAGTGAAAACTATCTACAGTATCCCCCTGCTGGCCCAGGGTGGGAACTTCAGTACATAACACACAGCAAATATTTCCAGCTGATGCTCCCCCTCACAAATCAAATCCCATGAAGAGCTTCTTGGTTTGGTTCCTGCCCCACTCCACCCCCTGTTTTAGATGGCAACAACTTGTCCTGATCAGATTGCTCAAATTGGGGCAAAGTGTCCATGTGGCTGGTCCTCATTCTTCTTCTCTACAGAGCTTATTGCTGGTGATCTCTTGAAGCCTTGTTTACAGTCATCACATTATTTGTCTTGTGTTCCAGGCGAACTGGAAGATAAGCTGGATGAAACTAGTCAGACATGTTGTCAAAATCAAAGCCAAGGCAGCAGTCGGGCTTCATTCTGGCTATGCATTTGCAGCACAGATATGTAGGGATAGGGAAGGCTCACTCAGTTGCAGATCTACCGGCGCCACAACTATTGCAGACCTGTTCTGCAGTTCAGTGGCAGAGCTTGTGCTCTGCATGTGGAAAGATCCAGGTTCGATCCCCGTCGTCTCCTTTGTCCGCCCCCCCCATTTTTTATTGATTTTCATACAATTTAATAAATTCAATTCAGTTTCAATACAGTATTCCCTTAACATTTTGATTTACCATCCTTATCTCCATGATGTTTCTGTTCAAACCCTTTATCTACTGCCTTAAATGTAATACTTATTTCTATAACAGTACATTCCTTTAACATTCTCATTCCTTTGCTTATATTTCCAGTCCTGCCTGGAATTTCATTTGTCTATGCTATTATCTCAGATTGTCTGAAAAGGATCTCCACAAATATTTCAGCTTTTTGGTCTCTTATTATTTTGCCATCATTTTCACCATCTCCATATACAGTGGTACCTCGGGTTACATACGTTTCAGGTTACATACGCTTCAGGTTACAGACTCCGCTAACCCAGAAATAGTACCTCATGTTAAGAAATTTGCTTCAGGATGAGAACAGAAATCGTGCTCCGGTGGCGCGGCGGCAGTGGGAGGCCCCATTAGCTAAAGTGGTGCTTCAGGTTAAGAACAGTTTCAGGGTAAGAACGGACCTCCAGAACGAATTAAGTACTTAACCCGAGGTACCACTGTATAGTCCAATAGTTTTAAAGCCCAGTCCTCTTTGGTAGGAACTTTTCCTTTCCATTTATGCACATGCAAAATTCTGTGGTGGTAGCAGACAATTTATCCAACTTTTTTAAACAGGCTCACACACACACACACACACACACACACACACACACTACCTTTGCTTTCCCCCAGAATGACCCTCACAAAGCTACTTAAAAGAATTGGCTGCACCATTGCATCTCTGGGCTGTAAAGAGGGGTAATTTTATTTAAATGGGTTAGGAGAGAGGCTTGATAAGAGGGTGCTGCCTGGCAGTTCAGCTGCTCAGAACGAATCTGGGTTGCCAACACAAATAACAGTAGTGAAATGGACATCCTTTACCATCTGTCAGCTGTTCAACCTATGGGGAGTGAATCATTGTCTACGTCCGATATTTTTAGAGCAGCCATCACTGTTGTTAGTGTGCAGATGTCTCCGTCTCAAAGTTGTTTTCACTTCCAGGTAGGTAGCACATCCCCATGTTCACCATCTCGGCGTTTACAGTGATGGGATGAGTCTTTGTTTAGCGTCGAAGCATTCTGTTAATCCCAGTGCAGAGGCACAGCAGAAGTACCCCTCAGAGGATCTTGCCCATTGCAACTCTGCATGAATATGTGCTAGTAAAGTTAAAGGGACCCCTGACCATTAGGTCCAGTCGTGACCGGCGCTCATCTCACTTTATTGGCCGAGGGAGCCGGCGTACGGCTTCCGGGTCATGTGGCCAGCATGACTAAGCCACTTCTGGCGAACCAGAGCAGCGCACGGAAACGCCGTTTACCTTCCCGCCAGAGCGGTACCTATTTATCTACTTGCACTTTGACGTGCTTTCAAACTGCTAGGTTGGCAGGAGCAGGGACCAAGCAACGGGAGCTCACCCCGTTGTGGGGATTCGACCTTCTGATCGGCAAGTCCTAGGCTCTATGGTTGTAGCCCACAGCGCCACCTGTGTCCCTTCCGAATATGTGCTACCCTGCTTCTAATCAGGGTATGTGTCAAGTATGGTGATTCACGCAGAACCATAGGCAAAGGCAGTGGTGATATCAGGGCCACACTTCAGAACTGAACTCCAGGACTCTGCTTAGCAGAATGAGAAGGGGGGGGGGTGCAGTGCAGCAAGGTTGGCTGATAACACTTTGAAGTGTAAGACTATTAAATCCAGAGTCTAAAATTACATAACTGCATCAGTGGGTGAATAAACAAACATAACTGTGAAGGCTGTGAACAGGAACAAGCAGATTTCCCCCTCCCAGCTGAGTACTGGGTTCTGTCCCTCTTCCACCACCTCTGATCCTATACACTGGTACCTTGGTTTACAAACTTAATCCGTTCCGGAAGTCCATTCTTAAACCAAGGTGTTTTTAAACCAAGGTGTGCTTTCCCATAGCAGCGGGGGACTCAGTTTACAAATGGAACACACTCAACAGGAAGCAGAACATGTTCTTATTCCAAGGCAAAGTTCACAAACCAAAACACCTACTTCCGGGTTTTCAGTGTTCTTAACCCAAGTTGTTAATAAACTCAGCTGTCCTTAAACCAAGGTACCACTGCACATGGAAAGGCTGTGGGTCAAATCCTGATCGTCTTTTTATATACACACACAAGTGGTCTGCTTTGTTTGTTTGCTTGTTCTTTGAGTGCCTTGCATGTTTATGTGGTCAAATGTTTGCTCAGTGCTCAATTTCATTCTTTATGGATTGATCAAAGGAAAGAAGGTTTGGCATTGTGGTTGACACAGGCCAATCCAAACTGTGCGCAGCCCAGCTCTAGGGCATCAATATGTCTGCTTTACAGAGAGCAGTTCTCTGACTGAAGAGATGTCCAGTCTACATGTATTTCAAAGATTAAAATAAACTCCTAAGGAGGGAGAACAGGGGCCTTGAAGTTCGCACGTGGACAGCAGACTGAGGAGGCACGCAAATCACCCGATCACAGTCTCCACAGCGAGATGTTCTGCATTTTGATTTAGATTATAATAATTATTTCTATATTTGCATCTGTATGTACGAATTGGCATATTCAAATAACATGCAAATTGGTCCTCTTTCATCTTCTTTCTCATGGATGCCCTTCATCTTTTTTGGTGATGCAGAAGCGGCCACCCTCGTGAAACAAAAGACTTCAAGCGAAACAGTCCTGCCTCTTCTGGGCTTTCTTTTTTGTGAGCTCGGCTGCACGTCCATGCGGCATTCAGACTGGCTCCGGTTCAGCCCAGCAGAGAGTGAGCATCATAAAGGCTTGCCTGGGGGCCAATATCATGCCATGTGTGTTCAGTAAACAATCAGCAGAAATGTGAGCAAGTGCTGGGTGGGTGGCGAGGCTGGCTTTGGAATTGTGCAAAAAAATAAAAAATAAAAAATGTCGCCACCTGCCTGCCATCTTGCCACTTGTTTAGTAAATTAGACAGGGCTTGACAAATTGCCCCAGGCAATTGCACCCATACAGAAAGGCAAGGAAAAAAGTCACTTTAAAAGAGTTATTAAAATTAAAATAAAATTGAATGTAGGCCTCTAATGGAGTTGTTGTGAAGACAAACTACAGTGGTACCTCTGGTTACGTACTTAATTTGTTCTGGAGGTCTATTCTTAACCTGAAACTGTTCTTACCCTGAAGCACCACTTTAGCTAATGGGGCCTCCCACTGCTGCTGCACAATTTCTGTTCTCATCCTGAAGCAAAGTTCTTAACCCGAGGTACTATTTCTGGGTTAGCGGAGTCTGTAACCTGAAGTGTATGTAACCTGAAGAGTATGTAACCCGAGGTACCACTTTAAAAGGTTTCATTCTGTCATTACAGTTTGTGTGGGATTTCCACTGATCTCTTAAGCATTAAAAAGTGGTGCATTGGAAAAAAAGGAGAGTAGAACCTCCCAAACTTTTACATTTCTCTTAGATGCTCTCCAATATACAGTAGATTAGAACTGTCCACTGATGAAAGATTTTTGTGCTTGATTAACCTTCCCTTTAACCAATTAATTAGACAATGGGCCTTAAATAAATGTGGATCTTACAAAAGTCTCAATCCTCTGTGAGATATCGACAGATGTGCGAGAGAACGTACAAGTTAATGGGGAGAAACTGCCACTCCTCGTTAGGAAGGAAAGCCAGCTTCAAAATATATATTTTAACAAGCATTACTTTAGAGTACAATAACCCAAACAACTTACAAATGTTGTCTGGATGTAGACTCCTAGGTAAACTTACTGGAGCTTATAGAGGTTGAGGTGTAAGGCTGGGACCATAGAGGTGCAACCCTGATCCCTTTCACATGTTTTTACACATAATTAATATTTTGCAAATGCCCTGTTCTCTTGTTCTTGAAATCAGTGGAACAAATTAGTTTTGATTAACCTAAGTCCAATTGATTTCAACACAGCCATGATTAACTATCTCTGGATTAGAGCTAAACCATATATTTCTTAAGATTTACATTCAGCTAGCATTTATAGGACAATAACGTGTGTCTTCCTCTATTAAAAATAGCACACCTTAGTTTTGCCAATTGGAGTTCTGCCACGTTTTAACCATATCCCATCCACATGATTTATAGGTTGAGGTGTTTCTCACACGTGCATATAAAATAAAATAACAACTTCCCGATGGTCTTAAGTGAGTTACAAACAAGCTGAGGAAGTTTAGAATGTATTTTAAACACTATTCATCAAGTTTCCTTCTCACCCATTGCTGTAGCCTGAGCATGGATTTATTGTATACTGTCTTTCCATCCATCCCCAAAGCATTTTTTTGGCAGAAATTTTCTGGTTATTCAGGATTAGATGCCTTGCTGGCATTTTTTTTTTTAAATGAAAGGTTCAGCGCTCTCTCAAAAAAAGAGCACCCCATTAATCTATTTTGGAAGTGAAACACGTATGCCCCAGTTCAGAGATATAGGCAGTAGCTGCAACAAGGGCCAGTAGCTAAAGTGGTGCTTCAGGTTAAGAACAGTTTCAGGTTAAGTATGGACCTCTGGAATGAATTAAGTTCTTAACCCGAGGTACCACTGTATATCAAAACTCCTATCTACATTGTAATGAAGAGCTAACACAAAGTTCACTGGGCTTCCTCCAAATATCTATGTTGTACAAATTCTACCTGGTCTTATGAAAAAGATGGCGGAAACATTATGAAGATTCAAATGAACAGAGTGGTTGCAAGTTTTAAGTTTTACTTTCAATGCAGACCCATGCTATTGACAAGGGAAATCAGGGTTCTTGGAATGAATGTTAAAAGAGCCCTTATTACAGGCAAAGCAAAGAAGCTCAAGAGAATGGCAAAGGGTTATTTCTACTGCATTTGTATCATGTATCCTGCTTTACATGAGCATCTGCCTCTTGTGTCCTTTAAGAGAAGAACTGCTCTCAGGAGAAATACCGGTCTTTTGATTTTTGTCACAAGCTCCAACGGAAACCATCCTCTATCTCTTTAGGAGACCCTTCCCCTGGGCATTCATATCAGTTGAGGTAATCATTTCCAAATACAGCAAAGAGCATAAATCAAACCATAGATTAAAGGGGGGCGGGAGAGAGAGTTGTGGATTCAGTATCTCCAATACAGAAAATTCAGTTCAGACTTCCTGTGAGATTATGAACTATCTCAAAGGATCAAATGTTATAGTAATCAATACAGGCCGAGTCTCTTTCCAGGCTTCCTGTGCTGCTTATCTGCTTTTCAAGTAGCAGTAACAAGTATAACCCAGTAGCTCAAGATCACAGGGCAATGAGCCACAGAAGGAAAACAGCACTGTGGAGCAAGTGGCAGAAGACGTTATTAGGAAGGGAAAGGCTCGATACTGCTAACTGTAAAGTCCTAGCCCTAGACCCTTGCTAAATGCAAGACACGGATGGGGAACCTAGATATTGTTGGACTACAACTCCCATCATCCCTGACCATTGGCCATGCAGGCTGGGGCTGATGAAGGTTGGAGACCAGCAACATCTGGAAGGCCACAGGTGGGAATGGATGAATCTGTCCATTTTGGTTTCTCTCTGTTTCTCATTTTTCCAGTTGTAAATTCCGTTCTCTACATTTTCACATCAATTTGTGACTCTGTTTGTTTACTTGAAAATCCACATGAAATATCACCAGGATTTTAGGGCAAACTTCTAATATACACATTTATGTGTACAATTTCCTCTAATATACACATTTCCCCCCCAAATCAGTTTTCTATACAGTGGTACCTTGGGTTAAGTACTTAATTCATTCCGGAGGTCCGTTCTTAACCTGAAACTGTTCTTAACCTGAAGCACCACTTTAGCTAATGGGGCCTCCTGCTGCCGCCGTGCCACAGAAGCACGATTTCTGTTCTCATCCTGAAGCAAAGTTCTTAACCTGAAGCACTGTTTCTGGGTTAGCGGAGTCTGTAACCTGAAGCGTATGTAACCCGAGGTACCACTGTAATTATTTTGGTATGTTATTTTGACTAAAGTGGGCATTCACCTGCACACTTTGCCATAGTATATGCATTTTTGTACACATCATTTGCCGGCAGTGGGGTGGGGAACTAGGCTAAACAAGCAGAAACAAAACAAACTGGCAGGAGCACTCAGCTGCCTCTGCTGGTGCATTTGCACCACACCAACCAGTAGTGGATCGTATGCTACCACTTTCTGGGGAGGGTCACGGAGGAAGCCCGCTGCAGTCGCACCATCCCAGCCCTCACCTGCAACCCAGCGGAGGAGAGGGGAGGCAACGCTGCCGTTGTCTCTCCTCCTCTCCGCCCCCGGGTCAGGCCTGACCTGGGAGTGGAGCCATGCCTAGTTGGTGGAGTTGGGCCATAACAAAGGAAGCTGCCTCCATAGCTCCCTTCTGGGTCAGAGTCAGGCCCTGAAGGCACGGCCTTCCTTCCAGTGTGGTGTAGTGGTTAAGAGCGGTGGACTCGTAATCTGGTGAACCGGCTTCACTTCCCCGCTCCTCCACATG
Organism: Podarcis bocagei; assembly: GCF_964188305.1. Lineage (NCBI taxonomy): Eukaryota > Metazoa > Chordata > Lepidosauria > Squamata > Lacertidae > Podarcis > Podarcis bocagei. The sequence goes on along the minus strand of NC_138134.1, from coordinate 24,964,542 downwards.
CAGCTGCTGGGTGACCTTGGACTAGTCACACTTCTCTGAAGTCTCTCAGCCCCACTCATCTCACAGAGTGTTTATTGTGGGGGAGGAAGGGAAAGGAGATTCTTAGCCGCTTTGAGACTCCTTAAGGAGAGTGAAAGGCAGGATATCAAGTCCAAACTCACTCTCTCTCTTTCCTGTGGCTCCAGCCTTGATGAGGGAGCCTGTTGTGGGGGTGCCTGGTTGCGTCCCCTCAAAAAATGTGCCCAGGGCCACGGCCCCCCAGCCCTCCCACACTATGCCCTATTTCTTCCCAGTTGCGTGTCGAGGTCCCCAAGCCACCCCCCAAATAACTCACAACGCACACTTAATTTTTGTTTAAGGTTTTTGGCATAATTTTGGCCACAACTTTATTTAAATACAAAACCGTGAGTGGTTGTTTAGGCATTGGTTAAGACTATCTGTCCCCCTGCCTGGGGACAGAACTGACTTCCGGGCACCACCGAAAGACAGTGCGGGGGAAAGCAAGTCGGGGAGACATGGAGCTGAGTCACAGACCCTCAGTTCTCATCCGCATGCTCCCCGAAGGCTTGCCGGCCCTAGTCCCATTCCAGGGATTGGACGAAAAGATGGCAAGCCCCAGGATTCCTTTAACGGAATTCCCTTTCTGCAGCAACCATGGAGGGGCAGGCCCAGCCTATCCTAACCCCTCCTCCACCAATTTATAACAAATGCCTAACCGCAACCTTACAAGTTGTGACGATTTGCTACGCAGTAGGCAAAAACCAAATGGCCCAGCCAATCAGCCAGATGGACAAAATTCCTACCAGGCCCCTGCCCCAATGGCAGACGACCCCATGACAGGCATAGCAAGGTCAATGCAACAACCCCTTACTCAAGGGCGGGTGGGCGGGTGATCCATTGCACGCAGCAAAGAGAAAGCTTCAGGCTGCGTGCAGAGTATTTAAACATTTTACCCCTCCCACCAAAATTGCAACATAACTGTTACCCCAGCAACCCAGTGAACCAATCACTGTCCCAGGCCATCTTTAGAGACCCTGCCTGGTAACAGAGGGGTGGCTCAGCAGACCCCAACGCAACATGTGCTCTCCATGAAGGAGAACATGCTTTACCAACAGCAACAACTCAACAGTCAGGAGATCAGGTGAGCAGGGCCACCCTATCATGCAATCCGCTACTGCACATAACCCCGTTTATCTTAGAGATTGCCTTGTATGTCTCTGGAACCCCCAATGTTGCCAGGGCAAAGTAAAGGCCCAATCCATTAATTTATCTGCCACTGTTGGGGACCCTCCATCCATCCTGCACAGGAATGGAGATCACATGACAGCTGGGTGTTATGGCGAACCTGAGCAGTCTTATTGGGGATTATCTGTACAGTGCAAGGACCCATTCAGCCTGCAGAGATGGTGGAGTCTGAATGGGGGCCACTTCACTCCATTTCACAATGGTGGTTAAGTTTCAATCACTTGTTTGACTAAGAGCGCCACAGGATTAGCATCTAAAAATACATTAGATATAAAGCAGACTCCGTTATCTTAAATATACATCCTTTCCTGTTCTTTCTGTAAACTCAATCTAGACACAAAACGGACTTCTTTCATTGCGCCTCTTCTGCTTAGCTTAAAGAAAAATACCCTCGATATTATATAGCTCCCCAAAGTATCACCAAATAAACTGAACAAATCCATAGATTCCTACATACACCCTGAGTCTAGTAATGTGTTTGATACAGTGCAGTTGTCATTTTCATATAAATATTTAAAGCTGGAAACTTTTGCGTTGCTTCATTTTACATTAAAACATTGTTTCAGTGGATTGTTCCCAGGACAAAACCAACCCTTTTTTCACCCGTAGAAAAGAAATATCAAAACATCCTACATAAAGTCTTACATAATCAACTGTGTAATCGCCGCAGCTATTTCGTTTTTTCTCAAATAGCTAACAATTCCATAACGAAGCTTGATCTGGCTCAATGCCCACTGCCATATAGGACTTTGCCACTGTTGTTACGTTGACAGTGATGCAGACACCAGCAAGCAATAAACAGTATAGCTATACCACAAAGTTGTTTAATGGACATTATATGGGAAAGGGCAGTAGGGCAGTGGTAGAGCATCTGCTTTACATGCAGAAGTCCCAGATTCAATCCCCCAAATCTCCAGGTTGGACTAGGAGAGACTGCTATCAAAAACCCCGGAGAGCCACTGTCATAAAAAGTATTGATTGGAAAATGAACGAGGTCCCAACTAAAGAAGAATGCCAACTTAAACTGATAGAATATGCACAGCTTGCAGACTTAACATATACAGTGGTACTTCGGGTTAAGTACTTAATTCATTCCGGAGGTCCGTTCTTAACCTGAAACTGTTCTTAACCTGAGGTACCACTTTAGCTAATGGGGCCTCCCGCTGCCACTGCACGATTTCTGTTCTCATCCTGAAGCAAAGTTCTTAACCTGAGGTACTATTTCTGGGTTAGCGGTGTCTGTAACCTGAAGCGTCTGTAACCTGAAGCGTCTGTAACCCGAGGTACCACTGTAGAATAAAAGAAGAAAAACATTTGTTTAAAGATGATTGGAAAATGTTTATTGAATATATGGGGGGACATCGTGTACACGTGAAAATGTTGGCAGCATTAAGATAAATTCAACAGTGATGTTTTACTGTGGTTATATATTTTTTTGGAAACTGACCAGAGTGGCTGGGGCAACCCAGTCAGATTGGCAGCAAACAAACAAACAAACAAACAAACAAACAAACAAACATTTATTTACTTACTTTGCTAGATGAGCCTCTAGTCTGATCCATTAGGTTAATTATATTCTTATGATCTGGACTGGGATCCTGGTGGGAGACCCAAAGATTAAAAACCCCAAGCCTCAAACCTCTCTGCCAGAGTTTATTTATTTTTATTATTTATTTATTTATTTTAAAAAACACCAATTTTCGCAATCGCTAAATGATGCAGCAACCTTGCAGCAGCTAAACAGGGTCTGGTCATCTGCCTGGATTTGTGGCTACCTGAAACCTCTATGTGTGACACTTTGCATCCCATGGAAGAAAGGCAAGATTCATTGTAATAATATGTCCTATATTTCTTTATTCTTTATTTCTTCACTATATTAGATTCAGGTGCAAACATCAAACATGCAATAAAACACAAAGGAAAGATAAAGAAAAATAAAGCTTCATTCACTGAAGCTGTAATGATGGTTATAAATATTTGTAGGTAATGTAAAAAGGAAGCGATTCCTGCTGATTAAAAACCATGGACATTGGTACAAACTCTTAAATGCATCTGAGAAACAGAGAGAGATATTTTTGAATGGAGTCCAAAATTTATAAACTGCACAAGCCTCTTAATTCTTGACACTTGGAATTAAAAATTAAATAGGAAAAGTTTAAGCAAGCAAGCTCTTCTTGTTTAACTAAGGCTTTGCATCTTTTTAAATTGGCTTTTCTCTCTAGCATAGTTGGAGACTCCATGTGTATTAGCTTATTTGCTTTACAGCTTGTGGCTTTAGTGGTTTAGGCCTGTATTTTAAGATCATTGCCCTTTACAGGAAAGGGAAAGGTATGGAATGCAAAAGATCAGTTTAATAGAAATAAATACCACCTAACAAAAGCCCAAATGATTTAGTGTTTGTGTGCAAAAAAGACAAGGGCCTCACAATTTCAAAATACACACCAACCAATCTCAATAGCATTTTTTTTCTTCCCCGGAGAAGGATAGATACATGCTATCAATATTGATTTGTTGTGCTTATCTATGCTGTGCCTTTATGTAGCTGTCAGCAAGCACTGAACTGCAGAAATTATACTTTTAATGTGAAGTTTCTGGTTTTAACTCGTCTCCAGCCCACAAACCACCCAATAAATTGACACAAGTCTATCCGGCAAACCAATCACAGCTGCAAGGAAGAACAGGGCAGAATTAGCAACACTTGTCAAATAAAATAAATATTTATGGTCTCCCTGCTTCAAGTCTCTTACCCACATGTTACTTGGCCCCGTGCGATGGAAATGTTTTTCTTGGAATGGATAATTTGCTAGAGGAACTGAGTGGGGTGACATATATACACACAACACATCCTTTCGACACAGTTCCCACAGTCTATACTCACAGAGGGGTCCCGTTGTGGCAATGGTTATTCATGCAGCAGGTCCAACTCTGGCTATACACGGAGGTGTCCTTGCACATGGCTGGGCAGGGCTTTTTTTCAGCTGGAACTCAGTTCCGGCACCTCTCGGGTGGGCACCACTGCCATTGTTGTTATTGTTGTTTAGTCGTTCAGTCGTGCCCAACTCTTCGTGACCCCCTGGACCAGAGCACGCCAGGCACTCCTGTCTTCCACTGCCTCCCACAGTTTGGTCAAACTCATGCTGGTAGCTTCGAGAACACTGTCCAACCATCTCGTCCTCTGTCATCCCCTTCTCCTTGTGCCCTCCATCTTTGCCAACATCAGGGTCTTTTCCAGGGAGTCTTCTCTTCTCATGAGGTGGCCAAAGTATTGGAGCCTCAGCTTCAGGATCTGTCCTTCCAGTGAGCACTCAGGGCTGATTTCCTTCAGAATGAATAGGTTTGATCTTCTTGCAGTCCATGGGACTCTCAAGAGTCTCCTCCAGCACCATAATTCAAAAGCATCAATTCTTCGGCGATCAGCCTTCTTTATGGTCCAGCTCTCACTTCCATACATCACTACTGGGAAAACCATAGCTTTAACTATACGGACCTTTGTTGGCAAGGCGATGTCTCTGCTTTTTAAGATGCTGTCATTACTGCCACTGCCATTACCGTATAAGAGAACAAGGGAGATGTTTATGGTGAGTTCCAGCACCTCTTTGTCTAGAATAGCACTGGGATGGGGAACCTGACGCACTTCAGATGTTGTTGGACTCCAACTCCCATCATCATCATTATTATTATTTATTGAATTTACATACCGCCCTATACCTGGGGGTCTCAGGGCGGTTCACAGAATAAAATCAAGATATAAAACCACAAAATACATTAAAAAATGAAAACAACAACCCAATAGCCCCCCCCCAAAAAAAAACACATTTTAAAAGGGCATAGGATGTAAATCGGATCAAGCAAAGACCTGGTTAAAAAGGAACTTTTTTACCTAGTGCCTAAAGGTGTATAACGAAGGCTCCAGGCGAACTTCTCTGGGGAGAGCATTCCACAGATGGGGAGCTACTGCAGAGAAGGCCCATTCTTGTGTTGCCAGCCTCCAGACCCATCAAGTAGGAGACACATGAAAGAGGGCCTCAGAAGATGATCTCAGGGTCCGGGTAGGTTCATATGGAAAGAGGCGGCTTGGGCCGATGGGAAGTGGAGTCCATCATTACCACAGAGGAACAGGTTCCTCACACCAGGTTTAGGGCTTATTTATTTATTTATTTATTTATTTATTTATTTTATTATGTATTTATTTATTAAATTTGTATAGCCCTGGTGGGAGCATATTGCAGATATTAATACAGAGTCTGTGGTAAATCTGGCAATGGAAAATTTCTGTGGTGCCCCTACTCCCTTGATGCCCTAAGCATGTGCTCATTTAGCTCAGCAGTTAATCTAGCCCTGCCTATCAGCATGGTGATAGTTTCATCCCTATATGTGCCCATTCAGTCACCTCAATCTATGAAACTGGTTTGGCTCTGTTACAGGCGCCAAAGAATACTTGTTCCCACTTGTAAAATATCAGAATTTTTGCATGCGGCACCTAAATGGAATTCCCTGCCTATGGACGTCAGGCAGGAAACTTTGCTGTCCTCTTTTTTGTGTGCCCCCATTAAACACCACCGTTCATTTTAACCATCTCTTGAATGCTTTTGTATACTTGTTTTTGACTGTTGCTCGCCTGAGAATTTTAATGTTTTATTTTATATTTTTTGGAAACTCCTTATGGGTGGAGTGTTTACATATATATATATATATACCCTCAATCAGTGTATGCATTATGTGAAACAAAATATATAAATAAAATCCTATGGTGAGTAGCAGGTTAGACGAGGTGTCCTCTAAGGCCCTTTCCAACCCTATGATCCTATGTCCTTGCGCTGCTCCATTCAAGAAGGCTTGCTCAGAAAAAAATGTCACCGGAGGATTGTGCCTGATATAAATCAAGGTTTCCCTTAAGAACAACATGCCAGCACAATCCTACAAAAATCTGTAGCCAATGATACTGCTAATTCCAATAATAAGATTAAATGAACATTAGTTGGGCCATTTCCGGCAGAAATAACCTCACTTGACCTTGGCATTCACCTTGTGAATGATCATCCCATGTGATTATGCCCACCTGCAGAGCAATCCATATTTTCATATAAGTTCCTCTGGGATGCCAGTTTGAATAATTAGACTTGACATTTCACTGACCAGCAAAAGAGAGGTCTTTTATTTCCTAAAGGAAACCACAAGGATAGCAATATCTTTATACCAATCTGTGCACTGCCGTCAAAATCATCTAATTTGTTTTTTTCATGCATTTGCAATGTCATTTGGCCACCAGGCATATCCTTTTTCACTAAAGGTGAAGTACAAGGGAAGCCTCAGAATTGGTGTTTGCCTTTTAATACTTCTTTTTTAAAAATGTAAATAATAACATGCTGATTACGTAGATTCCTCCCCCCTGTTTTTGGCCAGTATTTTATCACTTGAAACATCTATGTCTTAGATTCTAAGACACACTCACTTTCCTTTCTTTGTTCATGGTTCAAATGTAACTGTGGAGTTGGGGCACCCGTTTTGAAACTGAAGAAAGATAATTGCTGCTGTTCTGAAAGTTCATTTACAACGTCCTGCAACCAGACGTCGAGCTTTTAACAGTAACAGTTGATGAAAACTGATAAATGTGCAGAATATGTGAGTGGAAAGAATAAGAGTTATGATAGCCTCATGTTATTAGGATTTAGCCTATCATGAATGTGCACACATTGTAAAAATGAAGGCGGTGTATTTTTCGTGAATAAACCAAAAACCCTAAGTAGAAGCAGCCTGCTCTGGAGATATTTGGATCCCTTTGGATCCAACCAAGGCAATGTGTGATGTCTGTTCAGACTTCCAAATAAAGTCAAATCCACTATCCAAGCCAATGAGCTGGGTTCTGAAACATTTTATAGCACTCTAGGTATATATGCACTGAACAGTTCTAGAGGATAATGAATTGTGCCTTCTGATTCATCACTCCACATAGACAACATTTAATTCTGAAAGAGGCTACACATGTCCAAACCAGGGGCAGCCTGTGCAATAGGCGAATGAAGCCATTTGCTTCAGGCTATAGACTGCCACCATTGGGCTGCTGTCAGACCCATCAAGGCTTTGCCTGGACCACAAATACAGCCCTGCCATCCCTCACTGATGTGTTAGGCAGCAGTGCAGACATGACAGAGGGGGCAAGGTGGGGCCCCAGATCTGTAGAGGGGTTGTGGGGGCAAAGGCAGCATTGAGGTGTTCTGCCTATAGTGGCAAAACTTCTTGGGCCAGCCCTGTTCCAAATTATATGCATGTAAAGAAGAAGAAGAAGAAGAAGAAGAAGAAGAAGAAGAAGAAGAAGAAGAAGAAGAAGAAGAAGAAGAAGAAGAGGAGGAGGAGGAGGAGGAGGAGTTTGGATTTGATATCCCGCTTTATCACTACCCAAAGGAGTCTCAAAGCGGCTAACATTCTCCTTTCCCTTCCTCCCCCACAACAAACACTCTGTGAGGTGAGTGGGGCTGAGAGACTTCAGAGAAGTGTGACTAGCCCAAGGTCACCCAGCAACTGCATGTGGAGGAGTGGAGATGCAAACCCGGTTCACCAGATTACGAATCTACCGCTCTTAACCATCACACCACACTGGCTCTATAACAACAACAACAACAACAACAACAACAACAACAACAACAACAACAACAACAACAACAACAACAACAATTTATTACTTATACCCCGCCCATCTGGCCGGGCCTCCCCAGCCACTCTGGGCGGCTCCCAACAGAATATTAAAAACACGATAAAACATCAAACATTTAAAAACTTTCCTAAACAGGGCTGCCTTCAGATTTCTTCTAAAAGTCAGATAGTTGTTGATTTCCTTGGCATTTGATGGGAGGGCGTTCCACAGGGCGTGTGCCACTACCGAAGAGGCCCTCTGCCTGGTTCCCTGTAGCTTCACTTCTCACAGTGAGGGAACTGCCAGAAGGCCCTTGGAGCTGGACCTCAGTGTCTGGGCTGAACGATGTGGGTTGAGACCCTCCTTCAGGTATACTGGGCCAAAGCTGTTTAGGGCTTTAAAGGTCAGCACCAACACTTTGAATTGTGCTTGGAAACGAACTGGTAAAGAGATGATAAGGCCAATGAACATGAGCCAGCTTCCTTGCCATCTGGGTTCAGTGAACACAGTTAAAATGCATATAGTTGTCTTCTCTGCTATGGATTAGGATGAGACATTAGGGTTCCTGGAACTTTCCTTCAACGCAGAGCACTGATCAAATAAGAAATGCTTTCTTTGAGTGATAATATTGAACAGCGTAAGATCATTTTGCAACTGATGAAAAAGATGTAGTATAAGTTCTCACACGGAGGCATCTTCATTAGTGTCTTATATTCTGAAGTAATGTTTTGAAGTGCTGGAGTATTGAGCCCTGTTAATGCATCATTACTCGTGTGTAGGGTTCAATACTCCTGCTGAAGGTGGAGTGGGGTTGTGCTTTCGGCTGCAACTCCTTCCTGCAACAACCACATGTTGCTTTTGTGTTCAAGATAACTGAGAGTTTGATTCCGTGGCTATTGCAAGAATTTGGAAAGGAACAGAGGAGGTAGCCTGTCTCCACCTCCAAGAGTGTTAGGTTGACCTTTATATAGCAAAAATCAATCACACTGACCAGGAAATTGGGAGAGAAGGACTGACACAGCATCCTCAAATGAATGAGTAGTGGAGCATTGCTAAACCTGTTGGACCTTTGCCCTCATAGAACCCCTGCAATCCAGGAATATGCAGCTGTCTCTGATGAGCACTAGAGTCTTTTGATTATTTACCTACTTGGAAATGTGTAAAAATATCCAAGCAGTGGATAAAATATTTAATTACATAACAGGTACATTTAAAATATCATTAAAAATACTAAACAATATGTATAATTCCTTCATATAACTGTATTAGCTGCAATCAAAACTATTAATAGTTCAGTTGACAAATCTCCTTTGTTTCAGCATGCAACATGTATTGGGGTGGTTCTAAGTAAATAGGTATTTTAAAACATCTGCAGCTGCATTTACACCATACTACATTTAAAGCACATTATCTCAGTTCCAAAGAATCCTGAGAACTGTGGCTTGTTAAGGGTACTGGGAATTGTAGCTCTGTGAGTGTCAAACTACAGTTCCCAGGATTCTTTGGGTGGGGTGTTCTTTAAATGTATGGTGTGCGCACACATCCCAAAAAAGTGGGAAAGATGACAGTTGGAGCCGTACCATCTTAAGGCACCAAAACACAGCTGTCAGTAGACTCAGAAAGAACACTTCTATTTGTTCTCCAAAAGACAGCCAGCCATTATCAACAGAATTTGTAACAGTTGTAACATGTTGGTAATACCTAAAAAGGACATGAAAAACCAGTGCACCCAAACATCTGCTGTGGTCATCATGACCAAAACCCTTTTATACAAACGGAGAAGATTTGGACGTTCAACTGCCTATTCTACTTGCTGACACAGATAAGTAATCTTGGATAACCGTAACATTTTATACACGGGTTTAATCTGCCCCTCTAGAATAATTCCCACAATATACTGAAACAAACAAACAAGCCAGCCAGCCAGCCAATAAAAGGCCAGTATTAATGCACTTGAATTCCTACAGCTTTCAGTTGTGTGATTCTAAGTTCCCACCGTGAAACCTGTGCATAAAAGCTTTGTCCCTCAACGGCAACCATGTTTGCTTCCTGAACTCATTGTTCTTCACATTTCTTTATTCTTGAGGCTGCTTATTTCCCCTGATCTTAGGGTATGGATGTGTGATTTACAGTGTCTTGAAACCGGATTCCACTAAAGACCCTTCTGCTGTGCAAGATGGCAGCTGTTTTCTTTTTTTAAGAAAGCAAATCTTTGAATGAGCGTCTCAGTCTCTTCCTGCACGCAGCTATCCAACGGAAAGTTCTTAGCCTGTCTATATGAAAGGGTGCTTGTATATTGAGCGTTGTTGCCTGCAGTTCTGTCCTTCACAGATGGGCCACTGGGAAATTGGTGAAACCAAGAAAATAGGGGCATTTAGCCAGGAATTTTTGTTTTCTCTCAATACACACAGCTGTAACATCGCTAGGTTGTTATTTCCTTCGGAACCCATACATGTCTGTGTTGGCTTCTTAGATGCAAGGCCTCATTCAAAGTACAATCCACCCTTTCTTTCTGCAAAAGCAAACAAGAAACCTGCCATCAGTTTTTCATGGAAACTACGCGAAGATGCTTTCAGAGAAGCTTTTTAATTAAAAATATGAATTAAGCAGACATATGTTATTGTCTAATCTGACTGAATGCAAGGGCTCTTAACAATGTGTTGTTGTTTTTCAAGTTTGGATACCTGAACTCTTTTGAATTGGAAAAGCAAGAGGCTGAAGGTGCTGTAAACTTGTTGGGAACTTTTGAGGCGTGTGGTAGAAGCTTCTACAGAATGACAAATCCCATTTGTTGTAATGTGACAATCAAACAGGCATACCTCTCAGAAGGGCATGGAGGGCGGACACCCACCCACCCCGAGAATCTTCCACTCATCACTGAAATGTCAAATGATGACTTCCCAAAGATGACACTCAGAGGTGTCAACATGCCATTTCTTGTGGCTGTTATTCCACTGAAGCCAATGCAAATATCAGGAGGAGGAAGTTTGCAAACTCCTAACCAAGCTTGCCTTGCAGCTGGTTCTGAATGCGGAAAACAGTATATGCAGATCAGCTTTCCTCCAACTGGTACCTTCCAGATGTTTTGGATCACAACTCTGATCATCTTCAGCCAGGTTGGCCCAAGGTCAGGATGATGGGAATTGTAGTCCAAAATATCCAGAAGGCAGCATGTTGGGGAAGACTGATATAAATCGTATTTTCTTCAAATGTAAATTGGTGCATCACTGGCCTGAATTTTCCTATACCAGTGCTTCCCAAACATTTGAGACAGAAGGGTGGTTTCTTTGGGGGGTATTTGCTGCTTCATGTGACAGTATAATGTAGCCAGCCTGGATATTATTTACCTTATTCTACTCAGGGACATGTGGAAGGAACCTCAGCTGTGGTTCCTTCTCAGGCACCAGAATGTTTTCATCATCCAAGACATTGCTTTCCTTAAGTTGCTTTCAAGAGTTCTCCAAAGATCAACACTCATGAAGACAATAAAACTGTCAATTAATTTGCAGCAAGCGGACTGAATTATTTAAGGCAAGAGATTTTGTGCTGTTTGTCGAAGATAGCCACATGCTCAGACAGAACGATGTTGTATACAGCCAACAATATTGTTCAAAAATAGAATATTGTGGAATAGTATGAAGGGAAGTATATAAGAGATTAATGACTATCTTGCAGTTTTATTATTATGGGGCATTTTGGATTCCACTATTGGATGCATGTAAACCTAACAGGAAGACACCTTGCAAGAATGCTGCAATCCTAATCCCAGTGATCTGGTAGTAAATCCCACTAAATTCAATAAGATTTCCGGCTGAGTAGACACGTTTAGGATTGTGCTGTTCTGATTTTCAGAGAAGGTGATGTGCTGCTGCTGGAATCAGCTTTGGGCCAGGAATTGCTGCGTCGGGATGTTGCCCAGACGTGGTCCAGATGGTTTGGTGCCTGCTAGGACAATTTCCCGGAGTGCAAAAGAGACTACAGTACAGAGAAATGGGAAATTCATGCACAGATCTGCTTCAACTCAAAGCTTTCCACTGGCTCACAAGGCCAGATTGCAGCAGCACCTAACTGTTTGGTATCGTTCCTTCATTCTTCCCTACCTAAAACACTACCACTTCTAAACGGGAGACGTACCATGGTGATGACAGGCCTTGCAGTGAACTGGACAATAAACAAGAAGTCCTTGTTTGACAGGGAACACTATTTCTATGCAGAGATATGCTGTGAATTAGAATTTGCCATACATTCTGTGCACAGGGAAAAACCAGAATGAAACGGTAACCAGAAATGTGAGGATCAAGCAGATTTTCAAGGGATTGATAATGACTTAAACCACAATGTGAACAAAGAGGGTCGCAGTTAAAAAAATAGTCCCTTTCCCACAAAATTACAAAAACCCACTGCATGGAGAAAACTAGCATTTCAGAGATCTAGATTAGAACTTGGGCAGCCCAAAAAGTTTTATCATGTGATGAGTTGTATGGTGAATTGGGCTGAAATCAGCTATATTAGCTGCCATTTGGTTATGCCATGTCATTAAATATTGCAAGAAAGGTGCCTGAATATTGAGACAGACATTTGTCATAGAAATATTTATTCCACACCAACCTCACTTGATGCGAAAGTTGAATCTTTATCTTCTTTCATTTATTTGTGGGTTTAATATTTGATTTCATCATTTGATGTGCTTAAGAGGTGAATAATAATAATAATGTGGGTTTTGCTGTTTTGTTTTTAATCATTTACTTGTTTTTATCCTGTATTTTATTCTGTGAACCACTCTGAGATCTTACGATGAAGGGCAGTATATAAAACTAATAATTTTATTAGATGAGGTGTGTAGATCAGCAAGAATAAGCCAGTCATAAAGCAAAGCAAAGAGACAGCATTTGTTCTATTTATTCACAGTTAAATTTCAAATTAAAACCTTCACAATGTTGTATATATTTTATACATTAAGTTGCTGTGCATCTTTGCATGCAGGATTTGGGGGAAGCCAGTAAGCCTTGACAGACAGCACAATGAGCATTTAAAACAGATTGCTCTTCCCACATGAAGATTTGTGAAGGAGTCTTTTCAATGTGCTTAATCCTATTTACACCCCCTAATTGGAGTAATCTGTTTGTTAAAAACACCAAAGTCTCCAGTCTTCAGGCAGGCTCATCAGTTTCAGAGGAAATAAAAGTGCTATTTGTTTTTATCATCCATCAAACCCAATCCCAAAAGAACATCATAACGATGTCAATTTTAATGATGATCTATTTCATCTTAAATTAGAATAAAGCTAGCCTGTGCTTGGCAAAACGACAATGGCAGACTCTGTTAAGAGACCTTGTAAACACAACCTAGCAAAGTGATTTTGAATCCTTCGTCCCTTTCTTCAACTGGGAAAAGAGCAGATTACGCACACCTCCTGATTTTCCAATTCAGTTTCAGTGCATGGAAAGCACACATAAAAGGATGGAACAGTATAGTACACACAGCTCTAGGATAGCTCAGATGGTAGACTCTTAATCTCAGGGTTGTGGGTTCAAGCCCCATGTTGGGCAAAAGATTCGTGCATTGCAGAAGGTTGGGCTGGATGAGTCTAGTGCTCCCTTCTGTTATGTACTGAAGTTCTCACCCTGGGCCAGCAGGGGGATACTGTAGATAGTTTTTACTCAGGTCCACATATGTAAATAAGGGATCAAAAGTGACATTCAGTGATTGGATAGTTACAGAAAGTTGTTACAGTTACGTTGTACTGGAGCTCTATATAAGCAGGCTGGCTGAACCCTTCAGTTCAGTTCTGTTCTGGCCTGTGAATAAACAAGAGCTGTTTGAAGAATTGCTGTGTCATCTGATATGTTCACCCACAACTTAACACCTTCAAACTCTACAATTGTATGATTCTGTGACAGATCTATGACTGAGCACCACCAAGATTGAAATGGGACAGAATCAGCTGCTCAGTCCGTCCCTATCTACATTTGAACTGGGCCAAAGTATTTTTTGGCCACTTCTATCTATTAGAGGAGTTTCAATGTGCAGCGCATACTTAGCAATCCTCCTTAGCAAGTCAATTTTCTCCAGCATTTCCAGAAATGATTGATTAGCATAATAGCATCTCCATCTGCATCATTCTGTATGATTAAAAAAGCACATTTTGAGTCTCTCTCTCTCTCTCTCTCTCTCATCTCCCTCCCTCTTTGAATAAGTATATACATGAATATGTGAGCCCTAGGGTTCCTGTGGCATCCCTGGGGCTTATTAAAAAAAAAGTGTGTAGAGTGTCCATTGATTTGTAAGGAATTCGCCATTTCCTTCTGTTCCCTTAGGAACCACAATGCAACTCTAAGGATTCTAGGAATATCACCTATCCCCACTTCAGACAACAGAGGAGCTGAAGAGTTTTTCAATAAGGGATATGTCTTTAAAACTACATATGTATCCTGTTATCCCATGTTACCTTTGCAAAAATCCCGTGAAGTAAGGAAGGCTGAGAGATTTCCCAATACTATCCAGTGACTTTCAGGAGACCTTCAAAAATTTGAACCCTCAACACCACCACGTTGCCCAATCTTTCAAACAAAGAACAGCCCCTTATACCACAACAAGAAGAAAGGGGATATATATATATTCATTAAATTTGTTTCCTGCTGGGTCAAGTATTATGCCACTTCTATTCTTGCTAAGATTTCTGAAACAAATGTGATATATATGAATAGAAATCACTCTCTGAAATGGTTTCATCATGGTGACAATACTAATGGTTGAGCTTCTAAAAGTGAAAACGCTAGACTGTCTATGAATCCCGGGGAAGAAATGGAACCACACATTGAAGTGCAAGTTGAACTTGAGGTTAAGCATGAGGTTTTAGTGCGTTGTTGGAAAATCTTTTGTTGAACTTAAGTGCCTTGAAACAGGCTCATTGTCTCTCAGTGTGTCTTGCCTGTTGCCTGGGAGCTCTGGGGTGCACAATACAGTTTCTCTAGCTAATTCTAGGATGAATGTGAGCTCCTAAAGTGGGGGGTTTATAATTAAAATTGCAACTGAACAGGCCAGAAGGGAATGAAGTGCTCCAATTAAACTCCTCCTAAAACGGGACTCAGCTGCTGTTACACTTCTTCCAGGCCAGAGGTGACTTCTTAGTAGCCTTGCTGGTAAATAAAGAATGAGGCTGTATTGTATGAGTCTGATGTGCTATGTAATTGGCTGTGCACAAGTCGGTTGTGATATGTAAATGTTCTCCTGACTCAGTGCTGTTTTGTATAACTAAAGGAGAAATCCTCGCGTGTCCTATTGCAGTGATTGGGACTTATTAGTCTGTGATGGGCGTCTTCTAGGTAGACTGACGCAGACCAGGGCAGGGGAGAATCGCATGTGGGGTTTTCTGCCACAGGACCATGTCTCCCCTTATGAGCCTGCCAGGGCTTTGAGATCTTCTGGGGAAGCTTTTCTCTCCATCCTGCCACCTTTGCAGGCATGTTTGGTAAGAACACAAGAAAGGGCCTTCTCAGCGGCTGCTCCCCACTTGTGGAACTCCCTTCCACAAGAAGGGAGAGGAAGTACCCTCTCTGCTTTCCTTTCACCAGCAGGAAAATACGTATTTTGTTCCAACAGACCTTTGGTCACTAATATCCATGATTTCTGATCGTTTGATATGCTTATAGGATGAGATGATAGTAGGTCTAATAATAAGACGTTTAAAACAAGTTGGAAGAAAAATTAGGAACCTCTTATTGGAATCTCATAGAGTTAATGGTTTTAGGAGAAAGAGAATTACAGCATATCATTGCAGTAGCTGGACAGTGCTATAACTGGCTATAGAATACCTCTTGCTTCTTGGGAAAGTGTGTTTTAAGGGAAATTAACCCGTGTGGTTCCTTCTTCCTCTCCCCTCCTTCTCCCATGCTCATTACTTCATCTACTTCTTGTGGTTTTGAGTTGTTTTGCGAGGACATTTGAACCGGCAAACTATGGTTTGGGATAATTTTTGATCCTGCTTCAAAGCATGGTTTCAATTTGCAGTTAGGAGGCAAAACACTTACCTTTTGCAGCTGAAGAATGAGATAAAAAGGTTTAAAATAAATAAATACCATAGTTTGCCAGTTCAAGCGATACAGCAAATGATGCTTAGTGGAAACCAGGAGGGGAAGAGGGGAACCATTTCATGTAAGGGTAGGTGACTGGGGACAGTGGGAGGGAGCTTCGTTTTGCCATTCCGTCTGAATTAGCCTTCATTGCCAATATGAAGCCTGCATCTACTTTTGCTGGCAAATAAGAGGTGATATCCAATTTAAGTCATACAGTGGTACCTCGGGTTACAGATGCTTCAGGTTACATACGCTTCAGGTTACAGACTCCGCTAACCCAGAAATAGTACCTCGGGTTAAGAACTTTGCTTCAGGATGAGAACAGAAATTGCGCTGCAGCGGTGCAGCTGAAGTGGTGTCTCAGGTTAAGAACAGTTTCAGGTTAAGAACAGACCTCCGGAACGAATTAAGTTCTTAACCCCAGGTACCACTGTACTTAGAGTGGGCCTATTGAAACCAATGGATTTACTTAATGATGAACACTGGATATCATTCATAGAAATTATATAATAAGCAGGAAGTTATTAGAATGTATAATACCAAAAGAGTAGGCAAAATTAGTGACGGGTGAAAAGTTCAGTTTCAGTTGGCTCAGAATCAGCTTTGTCATCCCTCTGGCAAAAACCTTGTTTATTCTGATCCAATCGGAATCAAAATTTGCTCTGTTGCCCGGTTGGCAGACAGTTCAGGATATGAACAGTTGTAAGTTTAGGGGGTTAGACTAGATGGTGCCCCTTGCCCCTTCCCGTTCTTGGGGTCCTTAGCCCAGCAAGGTTTGAAGCTGACAAGAGGAGTTTCCAGAACACCAATACAGTAATTGTGGGTGCCATGAGGCCTGATCCCTTCTCTGTTTCCCTGTGAGTCACCAATACCCTTCCACTTAAACACCTCCAAATTCCTACCCACCTACCTGCAAATCTCAAAGCCTCTTCTACCCATATGTTTACCTGGCTGTGAGGAAAGTTGGAGGTCTATCTCTCTTCTCTGGCTTCTGGTCCCCGAAGCAATGTAACAGAGCGCATCAAACACAACCCTCCCAGGGATACAAATGCCTGCAGCCGTTGTGGAAAAATTAAATTTTCCAGTATTAATTTGTGCCTGAAAGAGAAAGCCCAAAACAGAAGTAGCCAGGTGTCAGCGTTAGGCTAGTGGATTTTGAGGGGGAAGGCGCTGTGTTCTTATTTGGTTCCGATTAAAATCTAAGCTGAAGAAGAACTGGGTGTGCTTCATGCTTTTCATAATTATGGCTAGAAGCAGATGAGCATAAAACAAATGTACTGGTGGCAAGTAATAAAACTCCCTTTATCACAGATAGGAAACAAAGTGAGCAAGTATGGGAAGCATAATAAATGAAGACAGAAGATTCAGAAAAGATAAATAATTTCATAAGAAGAAGCACATGCTAGCCTGAGGAATATTTTTCAGCGCTGAAAAACAAATATACCCACACACATACGCATAGATATGGAGCAGAGGCTCATACAGATGTTTAGCAAAATGGAAGAAAGGAGACTTGAGGCTTTTGAGATGAGGGTCTGCAGAAAAACACATAAACTTTATTAGATGTAAAGGAAAACTAATAAAGAAATATTGGACAGGACTGGAGAGGGACGGAGGCTGCTGCAAAATGTGAAGAGGTGAGGTGATCAAATAGGATCAAGGCCTCCCACCAAGACACAGGCCGAGAGAAGGTTTCCATCTCTCAGGGAAGTGGGCAAATCCAGCTGTAATCCACACTTGGACAGCCCCCACCTTCATGCCATGGTCACCCTACCTTCCTGCCTTCATTTGCTAGACCCTGGCAATTTTCTGGGCTACATGGCACCCATGCTGGACAGAGTCAGCTGTCAATAAGAACTGACCTGGGTGACAGTAACAGTAGCATAGGGCTTGTGGTGTTGTTTGGTTTCAGTTTAGTTTGCTAGGACACAGATGTTATGTACTGAAGTTCTCACCCTGGGCCAGCAGGGGGATACCGTAGATAGTTTTCACTCAGGTCCACATATGCAAATAAGGAATTGAAAGTGACGTTCAGTGATTGGATAGTTACAGAAAGTTGTTACTGTTGCGTTCTAGTAGAGCTCTATATAAGCAGGCTGGCTGAACCCTTCAGTTCAGTTCTGTTCTGACCTGTGAATAAACAAGAGCTGCTTGAAGAATCGCTGTGTCGTCTGATATGTTCACCCACAACTTAACAACAGAGGTGGCTTCTCAGGTGTGCCAGAACTTTTACGCTGACTGTGAAGCTACCTTGAACCAGCTACTGAATTTGCAGCTGTATGCTAGCTATTTGTATCTGTCCACGTCCTACCACTTTGACCGCGATTATGTTGCCTTGTGTCACGTGGCCAAGTTCCTGAAGGAGCAGTCCCAAGAAAAGTGGGAGCATGCAGATAAGTTCCTGAAATATCAGAACAAGATAGGAGAGCGCATCTTGCTGAAGGACCTCAAGAAGTCAGAGAAGGATGAGTGGGGCAACAGTCTGGATGCCCTGCAGAGTGCCCTGCAGGTGAAAATAAATGTGAGCCACGCCTTGCTGGATCTGCACAAGCTCGCAACAGAGAAGGGAGACACTCATCTGAGTGACTTCCTGGAGTCTGAGTACCTGGGAGAAGAGGTGAAGGTCATCAAGCAGCTGGGAGACCACCTCACAAACCTGAGAGGCCTGGGACTGCCGCAGAACGGCATTGGGGAGTACCCGTTTGACAAGCTCACTTTGAAGAAGAGCAGCTGAATGCACTCATCACTTTAGAAAAAGAGTGAAATTTGTAGTCAAGTTTGTGTAGTGTATGTTCAAGAATAAGAAAGAAAGAAAGAAAGAAAGAAAGAAAGAAAGAAAGAAAGAAAGCGAGCCCACCTGGGTAAAGAGGCCATTAAATTGTTTGATTTGATATTTGCTTCTCGCCTTTCCAACAATAATGTCGACCGCAAAGCGGCTTACAATAGCACCATTAAAAATTAACAAATATTACAGTCACTATAATCATATCAAAAACACAGCAGCATAGAAATAAGGCAGAAAACAAACAAATTCAGCCAGCGATATACAATTCAATGCAAACTCGTAGTTATTCAGAATATCAGAAATGGCTGCAAGTCGTCTCCAGTCTCCATCCAGGCAAGCAAAAGTCATTATTAAAAGAGTCTAAGACATATCCCAGGCAGGCCAAAGCACTCAAGACAGGTACAAAACATGGCTGGTGAGCAGTGTGGCCTGGAAAAAATGGTGCAATTAGGGTTGCCACCTGTCCTGTATAATACAGGATTGTCCTGTATTTCAATGTAAATTGCTATGCCCTGTACTGATACAGTTTTGTCCTGTATTTCAGGTCTTCTCTATCTCACTCCTGTCTCCCCAACCCTGCCAAGTTGGGGGTCCTCTCCAAATGAATGTGTTTGAAAGGGTGTGCGAAAGGTAATGTATTTAAGTTCTGGACAGCCAAGCACAGAGAGATCCACAAATTAATGCAAATCAGTCAGATGGGTGGGGTACAAATAATAAAACTATTATTAGTTGTAGTATGGTGTGTGTGTGTGTGTGTGTGTGTGTGTGTGTGTGTGTGGCAAATTCCAGAGAGGCCATCCTATTAGGCTGCCATGGATTGTAATGGATTGCTTTGAAGTCACTTTGGCACCGGGGGGGGGGGGGATCTCCCACCAACTGCCCCGCCCTTTCCAGTATTTTGCCAGAACAAATGTGGCAACTGTTAAGTTGTGGGTGAACATATCAGACAACACAGCGATTCTTCAAACAGCTCTTGTTTATTCACAGGCCAGAACACAACTGAACTGAAGGGTTCAGCCAGCCTGCTTATATAGAGCTCCACTATACACAACAGTAACCATTTTCTGTAACTATCCAATCACTGAACGTCACTTTCGATCCCTTATTTGCATATGTGGACCTGAGTGAAAAACTATCTACAGTATCCCCCTGCTGGCCTGGGGTGAGAACTTCAGTACATAACAGCAACGCTAGGTCCAGCAGGGGAGGGGGCGCCTTGGGAGAAGCCTAAGAGAGGCTCTGAGGGATACATTTGGCCTCTGGGTCTATGGTTCGCCACCCCTCCTCCAGATGCTTTCAGTCCAGGCGCTGCAAGCTAACAGCAGATTGACACAGCTTCAGTTCACTATTAACTCATAATAAAGTTTCCAGTTGTATTTAAACTGATTTTACAAAGGCAACGGCAAAAAACCCCTTTAGCTAAATAATTATGTGTCATACTTCTTGATTACATTTTTTTATTTAAAAAAAATATGTCATGGGGTTGGTTTTTGTTGGGTGTTTTTAAACCACAGGCAGATCAGAACCTTTCAGTGTAAGTTACCATGGCAAACCCACTTGCTGTTATACTACTGAACTAGATAATGAATTAACCACAGCACCATCCGTATCTCTTCAACTAAGAACAGACATTGTCTGCATTATATCGTTTACTGGCTGGCCACGTAATACAACTGTGATCGGCAAGAAAATACGTTATCTTGCACTGATAGGACATGAATATCTATTTTTATGCCGTTTCTTCGACAGAGGCCCCCTTTCTTAACGATAAGAAATAATTATCTCCCTTGAAAGTAAGTCTTTGTGTTCATGTGGAACACATACATGTGGTTTTTCAAACAGAGTTGTCCCATATTGAATGGTGCTTGGTGCCCCAGTGAGGCCAGGGAGAGGGATCTATGGTTCGGTCACAAGGGGGCACTCAACGTTAGTTGTATCTGGGAGCAGTCTGGAGTTTCATATTTTTCGCCCTATAGGACACACTTTTTCCCCTCCAAAAATGAAGGGGAAATGTGTGTGCGTCCTATGGGGTGAATGCAGGCTTTCGCTGAAGCCTGGAGAGCGAGAGGCATTGGTGCGCACCGACCCCTCTCGCTCTCCAGGCTTCAGGAAGCTATCCGCAAGGCTTGCGAGCCCGGGGGAGTTCCCGCGGGCTCGCAAGGCTTGCGGGCAGCAGCCTGCAGCCCGAAGCACGGGGTGCCCTCTGGAGGACACCCCGTGCTTCGGGAAGGTGTCTGCAAGCCTCCCGCGCCCAGCGGGAGGTCCCGCCGGGTGCGCGAGGCTTGGGGTGGCAGCCTGCATCCTGAAGCACGGGGTGCTCTCCGGAGGACGCCCCATGCTTCGGGAAGTTGTCCGCAAGCCTTGCGCACCTGGCGGGAGGTCCCGCCGGGCTCGCAAGGCTTGCAGGCAGCAGCCTGTTCTGGGGGCTGGCGTCGGGGGAAGCTCGGGCTTCCCCCGCGCCAGCCCCGCGCCTGGGGGGGGGAATTCTTTATTTCCCCTCCCCAAAAAAACTAAGTACGCCCTATGGGGCGGTGTGTCCTATGGGGCGAAAAATACGGTGTGTCCTATGGGGCGAAAAATACGGTGTGTGTGTGTATGTGTGTATATATATATATGTGTGTGTGTGTGTGTGTGTGTGTATATAATTTCCAACATATCATTTCCAACAATCATTTAGCATACATTCTTATCTTATACAATATTTTAGACTTCCGTCAACCACCTCTGAAGATTTTCCATTCTTCATCACTTAATCTGCATTTCTTAATTTCTCTATTACTTTTAATTGTCCTTAACTAATAATTCTCTTCATAGTCTTCCTTGCAATATTTTGCATATTCCTCCCTCCTTACAAAACTTCTTGCAGTAATCTGTTTATTACGATTGCTTTTCATATAGTTCAAATATTTACTCCAGTACTCTAAGAATCTCTGATCCCGCAGGTTTCGATTCCTTCCTGTCAGTTTGTCTAATTCTGCATAGTCCATTAATTTCATTTGCCACTCTTCTTTCGTCGGCAGTCTGGAGTTTTCTGTATGTGTTTAAGAAAGAATCAATAAAGTTATTGCCTCAAATCCTTACAGGGTGTGTGTGTGTGTGTTGCGTGGCTCTTGCCTGCCATTTCTGCTCTGGTGTGAGGCAGGTTCCCAGACAATGGCTGTGTACACATCGTACATTTCAAGCACATCCCTCAAAGAACCCCAAGAACTGTAGTTTACCCCTCACAGAGCTATAATTCACAGCACCCTTAACAAAGGAAAAGGTGATAAAGTTCCACTACCTGCAGCCGTTAACTGTTCATCAGCTGCTATAGCCTATGTCTTACTCCTCCTCCTCTGTCCAGCAAGGTTTGGGCAGCAACAGCAGCAGCTCCAAGGCAATTCAAGGCAGTGGCAGGACCCTGGTCTCTTGGAGGAAGGTTCAATTTTGTCTCTTTGGAACCCAGTTTTCATCATGACTGTAATAATGGTTGTTCTTGTCCTGTCTTGTCAGTTTACAGAAATCAGCTGGGAGAGGATGTCTTCTCTCCCTTCCCCTCCATGA
Organism: Podarcis bocagei; assembly: GCF_964188305.1. Classification (NCBI taxonomy): domain Eukaryota; kingdom Metazoa; phylum Chordata; class Lepidosauria; order Squamata; family Lacertidae; genus Podarcis; species Podarcis bocagei. The sequence continues at coordinate 24,942,263 of NC_138134.1, read as the reverse complement.
AGAAGAAGAAGAAGAAGAAGAAGAAGAAGAAGAAGAAGAAGAAGAAGGGGGGGGGAAGAGTTTGGATTTGATATCCCGCTTTATCACTACCCTACACGGGTGGGTTAAAACCTCAGAGCCTATGGCGGCAGTTCGAATCCCCACGACGGGGTGAGCTCCCATTGCTCGGTCCCTGCTCCTGCCAACCTAGCAGTTCGAAAGCACGTCAAAGTGCAAGTAGATAAATAGGTACCGCTCCGACGGGAAGGTAAATTGGCATTTCTGGTTCACTGCTCTGGTTCACCAGAAGCGGCTTAGTCATGCTGGCCACATGACCCGGAAACTGTACGCCGGCTCCCTCGGCCAATAAACCAAGATGAGCACCGCAACCCCAGAGTCGGCTACAACTGGACCTAATGGTCAGGGGTCCCTTTACCTTTACCTTTAAGGAGTCTCAAAGCAGCTAACAATCTCATTTCCCTCCCTCCCCCACAACAAACACTCTGTGAGGTGAGTGACGTTGAAACGCTTCAGAGAAATGTGACTAGCCCACATGTGGAAGAGCGGGGACGCGAACCCGGTTCACCAGATTACAAGTCCACTACACCACACTGGCTCTCTCATGGAAACAACTCTGATTTCCTGCTAAAACCTGCAGGGCATGTACAGGCAGAGGAGCAGAGGGCAATTGAAAAGTTGGCAACACTTTTAACATGCATGAGGGTCTCCTTCTGTAGAAAAAGTTCAGGAGGCTCAGAGGGATGGTCTCATCTGACTATCAACATGCAAATTCGAGCAACTACTCCTCCACTTTCATTTGCGCATAGGAATAAATATATGCGAATCTTTTGCATACCCTCTTCTTTAATAACATGCAAGTGACCACTCTAACCCTATGCTTACTTTGCTTCCAAGGAAAATGTCAGAGAGAGAGAGAGAGCTGGATTGATATATCCCCCGCATTCCCTAGGAGAGGATTGAGAGCTTTCCAATCCTCAGCAGACACTGGGGCTGAGCCACTGTTGTAAAGTGAGTAGTGTGGGTATGTGAAGTGGCAGGCATTAAAAAGGAAAATAAGAAATTGTATCCCAGTCAACTCTTTATTGTTGAATGTGCTATTGTTATGCTGCTCATCATGAGATATAACACAAGATTGGGAGACAGAACGTTAACATGCCTTTGGCAACAAAATACCTGGGTTCAGACCTGGCCTATATAATTACAATAAAGCAAGGCTAGACGTTTGCACGGAGACCTCACTGTTATCTAGTGGTGGTTCTAGGCTAAACTATTTCACAACAAAGTAAATCAGTGTTTTGCAGAGTTGTAAGGTAAAAAGGTAAAGGACCCCTGGACGGTTAAGTCTAGGCAAAGGCGACTATGGGGTTGCGGAACTCATCTCACTTTCAGGCTGAGGGAGCAGGCGTTTGTCCACAGACAGCTTCCTGGGTCATTTGGCCAGCATGACTAAACCGCTTCTGGTGCAACGGGACACCGTGACAGAAACCAGAGTGCACAGAAATGCCATTTACTTTCCTGCCACAGCAGTACCTATTTATCTATTTGCACTGGCGTGCTTTCGAACTGCTAGCTTGGCAGGAGTTGGGACCAAGCAACGGGAGCTCACCCCATCACAGGGATTTGAACCGCTGACCCTCTGATAGGCAAACCCAAGAGGCTCAGTGGTTTAGGGCACAGTGCCACCCACTGAGTTGTATGCTAATAGAAAAGATGGAAAGCCAGGGAACCTTCTCTCCAGTTTAACTTCTGGGCCATCTTAATGTACCCTAGTTTAAAAATAGTGGAGTGGACTTGAAAGAGGATTTACTGAGTATCCAGGCTCAAGGAATTTGGCTGCAGACTTACTCTAGTCATGTTAAAAGTGTTCAAATGGGTAGCATAATCTCCCCCCCCCTTTTTTTGTAGGACATCCCAAAGGTATGTTGAGGGACACAGGGCCTTCACTTGGTACCAAGCAATCTTGATTGTGTGTGTGATTTTTCATCTTATGATTTTCCATCCTAATACTCTAATCCCATTCTAAAGTTAAATAATTAGCGGTTTCCCCCCTCATGTTTAGTGTTTTTGAATCCGCTTCCTTTTATCCTTATAAAATGGTTGATGCCTCTGACTCCGGCATTGGAGACATAAAACGCGAAAGAGCATTTGAAAGACTCGTTGGGCATAAATGCTTCACTTTAATCCTCCCAGACCCTTTGGCAACCAATAATGTCACAAGGGCAAGTGGACAATGAATGCTTTTAAACTTCCTCGTTTCCTCCAGCTGTTTAAGCGAAGTGAGAACCTACAAGGCTGCCCATAAATATAAGTCAGACTCACGCAAGGGGAAAAAATAAAGGAAGTTTGTAAGCAAACTCTATCTGTAACCACAGCAGATGCTCTTGAAATACTTTAGGTTGTATCTAGACAAAGGTGCACATAAGTTCTGCAGAAATCAACCAGAACAGTTGGCCATGGTTAGCACTGTAGCCTTTGCCTGGATCCGGCCCATTACTTTTAAAAACAGTGTTTCCTTTGAACTGGCCTTTGATCATAGAATCATAGAACTGTAGAATTCTACAGTTCTAGTCCAACCGCCTGCGATGCAGGAATACTGCCACAGCCAGCCTTCTGGTTCACAGCCAGACACACTGACAAATTTGTTGACATGAATCTTGCCCCCACCCTGTCCTGACATCTCTTCCCCGCAGCAGAAACTAGGAATGTTACCTTTGTTAAGCAGTGAAGCGCAGCACTATAAATATTTGGAAAGCAATGCCGAAAAGGTGCTGGATATTGAAAATTGCTGTTAGTGGGTTCATAGAATCATAGAATCATAGAATCATAGAGTTGGAAGAGACCACAAGGGCCATCGAGTCCAACCCCCTGCCAAGCAGGAAACACCATCAGAGCACTCCTGACATATGGTTGTCAAGCCTCTGCTTAAAGACCTCCAAAGAAGGAGACTCCACCACACTCCTTGGCAGCAAATTCCACTGTCAAACAGCTCTTACTGTCAGGAAGTTCTTCCTAATGTTTAGGTGGAATCTTCTTTCTTGTAGTTTGGATCCATTGCTCCGTGTCCGCTTCTCTGGGTTCAAATGCAAAAAGGTAGCATTTGGACATCTACAGGTGTGAGAACCAACAAAACACTGCAGTGTAGATTGCTGTTCAAGATTCTAGCCGTCTCCTTTCATTCATTCTCCCAACTCTATGCTCGATGGTCATTTCCCTATATTTCTTTGTACTTTTGCAAAACTTGGAGCCTGGTGATACCTGCCATTTGTGAGTTGTGCCGTTTTGGTTACCTAAGCAACAACACTCAGGACTTGAGCATCAGAAACCCATCTTACCAGAAGAAGGCAAGGGAACCCCATTTTCTGAAACCCAGAAATTCAACCCAAATAGCAAAATAAATGGTTTTATTTAGTTCCAAAGGTAATGAAGTTGTCGATGGAGGGGAGAAGACCTGAGTAGCCATGTGGGTGAGTTAGGGTCAGCCATCATCCCCGAGATGTGACAGCATAGACTCAGGATTCCCCTTCTGACTGGCAGATTGGGCAATATCATACATTAGAAAGGGCCAGACAGAAGCCCATCATACTCACAAGATAGTGTATGCAATTCACCAGGCACAGCAAGAAGAGACAGAGCCAACTGATTCAAGATAATAAAGGGGAATGTAAATACTTTCTTTAAAAGGTGAAAAACAGATGTATAATCGCTGCCTTGAGTGACAGAGGTGTGTCTGGGACTCACATTTATGCTTGTCACCACACTTCTTTCCAGACATATTTTCCGACATGTTGATGATGCTTTTTAAAATGCATTATGGGAAACTTTAAGGTAAAGGTAAAGGGACCCCTGACCATTAGGTCCAGTCGCAAACCACTCTGGGGTTGCAGCGCTGATCTCGCTTTATTGGCCGAGGTAGCCAGCTTACAGCTTCTGGGTCATGTGGCCAGCATGACTAAGCCGCTTCTGGTGAACCAGAGCAGCGAAGCAGAAATGCCATTTACCTTCCCGCCGGAGCGGTACCTATTTATCTACTTGCACTTTGACGTGCTTTTGAACTGCTAGGTTGGCAGGAGCTGGGACTGAGCAACGGGAGCTCACCCCATCGCGGCGCCACCTTTTAGGAACTTTTAAAAGTAGATGTTCTGGGTGCTTCTTCTTTGCTTTGCTTGGGAGTAGAAACTTTGTTGCAGCAAATAAAATGATCAGGCTTATTAGCCAATGTTTTGCTTCTTTAACTTGGCTCTCTCTCTTGAACCTGACTGGTTTTGAAGCCGCAGATCCTGACAAAGTTGGGAAACCTTTCAAGTAAGGTACCCCAAGTTTTGATACTTCCTTAAGTGCATCATCCTTCAGTACAAAGTTTTTGTACCTTGCAGCGGCGTAGCGTGAGTTGTCAGCACCCGTGGCAACGCAAGTAATTTGCGCCCCCTAACCCGGGGCAAGGCAAGTAATTTGCGCCCCCTAACCCCTAACCTGCGAGTTGCCGCTGGTGCTGCTGCCCAAACGACGCCGCTTGCCCGGAGGAGGAGGGGGGCAGAGAGGCGAGGAAAATGCAACGGCCCAGCAGCTGCAGCAGCACCGGCGGAGGCGGGGCTGTGAGGAGGGGCTGCCTGGCGCGTCCTCCGCGGCGAGCGCTGAGAGCCGCTGCCTGCCGGGTGCCTTCAGCCCGGACGCGCGCACAGCTCGTCGGTTCCGCGAGACATGCGGCTCCGCTACAGCCTGCGCCCGAGGCTCTTCAGCGACTCCGGAGGCAGCGAGCGCGCCCCCCCCCCAGATGTTGCGCCCGGTGCGGCTGGCACCCCTGGCACCCCCCACGCTACGCCACTGGTACCTTGTACCAACAGAGGAGGTAGGACAGATAGGATACCTGAGGCAGACACAGCTCCTGTGGCACGAATTACTCCTTGTTCTACTGCATCTTAAACTACTCCATAGTAGTGGGCTGCTGAACCAGTTTACTGACCTACATAAAGATCAGTTTCCTGTACCTGGTGTCTCTCTGCATTCACACTGTTATAGGATATACAGTCCTTGTTGTGCAGAGCAAAGGGGCGAACTCCTCTCCACATTTTGCCAAGTGAGGTAGGTGAAGGTGCTTGCTTAACAAGCTGTTCGGTCTCCTGAGCCAAAAATGCAAGTCACTCCCAGCTTCCACCTGGGTATGTGCATGTGGCAAGGAACGTGAGGTTAAGGGAGAAAGACAGTGACATCTAACAGGAGCTTTTATAGTTGGCTAGCAAGAGGTACAGTGCTGTGATAATAAAATAAGAATAATACATAATATATATATATTATTATATTAATATAATATATTAAGGATGGAATAACAAATAAAGTGAATAACACAACAATAACAAAAATAATAGTAGGTAAAGAAGATCACACAGGGGTGGAGGGAAGTACTGGGCTGTGGGGGAGGGAGGTAAAGGGATTAATTGAAATTGTTAAAGATTGGTATAGGATTTAAGAGATTTAAATTTTTATAAAGTTTCTATAAGGAAAGCAGAAAGCAGCAAGAAATATGAAGTAAAGGTATTGGAGGGGAGTTCAGTGTAAATGAAAACATGGTTTTGTTACATATGATTTTATTTTGGAATTGTCTGTTTATTTTGGAGTTGTTTGTTGTAAAGAATGTATATTATGTGAATAAAATAATAAAGGATTTGAAAAAAGGGCTACCACAAAAAAAGAGAGAATAAGACCTCCAAGCAGTAGCAGCTGGTACATGCATGGGGCTGCACCACTCTTTAGCCTTCCAAACACCATTTAGCAAGAGGGGAGGGGGGCAAGGCAGTGGGGCTCAGTATGTTGTGGTTGCAACATGGTCACAGCAACAGGATCACTGGGTTGTCTCTGCCACAATGCCCCCGCTGCAGTCCTCCTCCCCTGCCTGGCCTCTCAGTAAGCAGCAGCACCATGACAAAGCAACATAGCCCCACTGTCTCCTATAACCGCCAAGTGACATGTGACACATAGCTTCTAGGCAAAGGGCCTTCTTGGTGGTGGCACCCTAAATTATGGAAATCCATCCCCAGAGAGGTTCTCCTGGCACCTTGGTAGTCTTTCCAGTGCCACATGGAGACCTGCGAACATTGCAATCCACAGATTGGAACAGCTTGCTCTTTGGCATGGAAAATTTTCTGGCGAATCTGTCTGCTGGAATTTGAATGCTGTTTGTATTATTCTGTGACTTATTTATTTTTTAAAAAATGGTATTTTAAAATTGTATTCCTATTGCTCACAAGCGGTCCGGAGAAAACTGAGCAGCATGTACATGCTGAAAATACGTCTATAAAATAAAGGCCAGCACTACCTCTCCAAGTTCCTTCCCGCTAACCTTTCTATTTGTAATTAGCCATATATTATAGAACATACACTTTCCAATGGGGTCTCCTCGCAAGGACATGGATCCCTTTCAGGACTGCCTCTGAAAACTTCTTACAACCCAGAAAAATGGAGGGGAGGAGGCAACATCGTGTAAGACCAGAAACTGTGCACATTTAGCTTATTTTCCCTATTTATTTCACTGATGAATTGACCTTCTTCACTTGGAAGAGACCAATATTGTCTAGATCGGAGATTATCAAGTTTTCCGCCTATTTTATCCCAGCCATGGGTGACTGCCGAATTTTAATCAATAGACACAAAAAGAAAAGTAATCTGTCAAGATTTAAGGCCAAGACATAGGCTTGGGTCCTAAGAACAATTAACTAAAGGAAGTACTCTCATCCCTGCATCTGCCTATGATCCACTTTTCCACATATTACTCTATGGATTTTCTACAGATTTCCCCAGTCCATAAAGACTAAGAGGCCAGTTGTGTGGCAAATGTATCTATGACCCTCCAAAACCAGTGTCTGGAGAACAGTGGGCACCCCTAGCCTAGACAGCAGCACTTATCTGCAGCATGTCCTGCCATTAATTGAAAACACAATGTTCTCTCAGCTGTGCTGATGTTTATTGTGAAGTGCTGTATAGCAAGGCAGTTAAGCTAAACCCGCCCGTTCTGTAATTTTTAATATGCCTCTGTAATTAATAACTGCCAGCCTCTTATCTTGTGTTGCAGTTGAGAAATATTTTGATTATAACTAACAGCAAACTGAAAAATTGGTTGTTTTGCTTGTATGCTGCTACAATTCCTGTGACAGCAAAATATACAACCAGGAGACTAAGGGCCTGTCTGAAAATATATATGCCGTTGGAGCATCCTACAGTTTAAACAAGCTAGCCAGTGAAAAATAGAAAGTAGTTTGGGAATCCGTTAATTTCAGGGAATAAGGAAAACAACAACAACAAATAAAATAAATTTTTATTTGTTCTCTGCCCTCCCCAGCCGGAGCTGGCCTCAAGGCGGCTAACATCATAAAACTAACACAGTATACAAAGGGTAATAGTAGTATTATTATTTTTTTAGAATTATACTAATACTATTTGGAATACTATTTACTTGACTATTCTTACGGAAAGGCCTACCAAATCCTGCTTTAGCCGCAGGTATTTCCGGTCTACACTCTTCAACAACACAGCCTCCCCCGCTTTATGCTTCTTGTGTTTTGCATTTCTCATTTGTTCTTCTCAGTTGTGAGTGTTAAGCCTGTTCCTCTGCTAATTTTCTCCACGGGGCTGGATTTGTGAATTAATGGATTAAATTGTAGCATACCCTCCAAGTGTCCCTATTTTCCAAGGCCCTCCTTAATTGAGAAAAGCCGTCCCGGTTTCTGATTTGATCCCGGAATGTCTGCTTTTCCTTAGGATGTCCCTATTTTCATTGGAGAAATGTTGTAGGGTATGGAATTATCCATCCTCCAAGCTGTCTGAAGGCAATCCTGTTTTTAAAATGTTTTCATATATGCTGCAAGCTGCCCAGAGTGGCTGGGGCAACCCAGTAAGATGGGTGGGGTATAAATAGTAAAATTATAATTATGGAACGGGACGTCCCTATTTTCACCAGAGAAATGTTGAAGTACACTAGTAAGAATCTCCTTCCAGGGTAGTCAATGTCCTCCATATACGATCGCCAAATGCTTACTGTACAAGACAACAGTCCTCTCTTTGAAGGAGACCAGTCCAAGTCCACTTGAAAGATAAAGAACCAGAAGAAGGGAGAGTAGAGGCCTCAGAGCTGGCACACCCATGAAGTTGGGTGAGGTGGTCACCTCAGGAAGCACCTCCCAAGGGGTGGCACACCAGTTCCACCACCCAGCTCTGCCACTGGTCTCCTCAGCCTCCAACTCCACAAAATGCCTCCGCTCCTGCCGAGTTGGCAAGAGGGGAGGTGTTCCACCATCCAGTGGCATGGTGACGCCATGGGCTTTTCCTGCTGAACAGCAGCCTAAAGGTGGAGAAGGAGGAGTGAGTCTACCTGCAGCTGATCTGTCTCTTCAAGGACACGGAGGAGAAGGAGCTGATGAGAAGCCTTCTTGCAAAATTAATGAATGTTAGAATGATGTCAGAATGAAGTTAAGTGGTTTAAGCAGCAATGTTATAAAGGTGCATGTAAAAATGGATTGTAAACAGGTGAGAATCCAAAGTTATAATATATTATGTTAAAGGACTAAGATAAAAACAAAGAGGGAAAGAAATTGCTGAATTAACTAACTGAATTGGAATACAAAAAAGGGAGGCGTGAGGAGGTCAGGGAAACAAGGAAATGAATGTAAGGTATGGAAAGACTGATGTATTTTTTCTTAAGTGTTTTTTATCTTTTTTGTGTTTTGTATTTTTTCTTCTATTTTTATTTTTGTTTTTCTTCTTTTTTTAAATTCATGCAATTCTTTTCTTTGAAACTTTAATAAATATCATTAAAAAAAAAAGATGAGAAGCCTTCTTAAACAGAGTTTTCAGCAGCAGTCAGATGCTGGAAACAGCGCTTGTCGTTCCTGGCCTGACCCTGCTTCTTCTTGCTCCTCTTGAACTTTGATCACCAGATTCGCTGACCCCTAGCCATGTGAACTGCTGTTCTCCTAACCCTACGGCTGGACCTGACTTTGGATACGGACTCTGCCTACAGGCAAGTACACCAGTTGGTTGGCTGGCCTCCCACTCCACTGAGCTCACTCGTTGTTGCTCACCATGAGATGACGACAGGTGGGGCTTAGCATCAGCTTCTACTGGAGGGAGGAACCAGTGCAAAACTTCACTGGTGGTCTGGAGGGGGGTCTGGAAAGGATCCCACTCCCAGCCTGCAGGAGAAACTCCTTGTGGAGTTTGTACGCCCATCATGGGGTAGCAGGTGCTGAGGTTCCTTGGGCTGCCCCTAGGAGGTCTTGAAGTTGGCCATCAGCAGTTAGGATTCGGACAGCAGACTTAGGCACACAGGTCACCTGATTACAGCGCCCCCCCCCATGTATTGTATTTCTGTTTTAAGTATAATAATTAGTTCCATCAACAATTAGAGACATCACCTTGTCAACAAAGGTCCATATAGTTAAAGCTATGGTTTTCCCAGTAGTGATGTATGGAAGTGAGAGCTGGGCCATAAAGAAGGCGGATCGCTGAAGAATTGATGCTTTTGACTTATGGTGCTGGAGGAGACTCTTGAGAGTCCCATGGACTCCAAGAAGATCAAACGCATCAATTCTTAAGGAAATCAGCCCTGGGTGCTCACTGGAAGGACAGATCCTGAAGCTGAGGCTCCAATATTTTGGCCACCTCATGAGAAGAGAAGACTCCCTAGAAAAGACCCTGATGTTGGGAAAGATGGAGGGCACAAGGAGAAGGAGATGACAGAGGACGAGATGGTTGGATAGTGTTCTCGAAGGTACCAGCATGAGTTTGACCAAACTGCAGGAGGCAGTGGAAGACAGGAGTGCCTGGCGTGCTCTGATCACGAAGAGTCAGACACGACTAAATGACTAAACAACAACAAGTAATTGTTTAGCTATCCATACAAATCAGCACATTTTATGCAGATCTGTGTCCCCTTTTGGGGGGTGATATGCTAAGTGTCCATCCTACCTGCATATGCTTCAGGAATCAATGTATCCTATAGTTGGGGAGGGTGTAGACTATTCTTTTGAGTTTCCCATTTGGAATACAAGGTTTCCACCCTACTCAGTAACAAAGCTCAGCATGAATAGCAATTTTAACATACCCTCTTCAAGTAGCTGGTGCATATCACTGAAATGCAACAGACAAACACGACCTATTTATTTTGGAGCAGAATGCCACAGGCTGACATCTTAATAGAAACTGTGTGAGAAAGAACAGATTAAACAAAGATTGCCCGTTACTGGCCTTTATTCATCTGTTGACAGGATCTGGGTATATTTGCATAGCCGGTATTGCCAGCTACCAATATCCAGCAGGATCCTGTTGTCATTAAGCCCTACCTGACTTATGCAAATATTCTTTCATGCTAAATAATCTCAAGGCAGCCTTACCAACCGTACTATTGTTGTGTCACTTGTGTCTTAAAACAAAAGTGCAACGTGTGATATAAAATTATCTGGAGAGGAAGAAATTTGCAGTATTGTTCAACAGATGCATAATAAGGCCTGATTTGAAAGCGGGCTGTTTTTGTCAGTGTTAAAAAGTGTCTTTCCATTTTGACCATTCGGGGAGAATTTCTACAAAATGGGACAAAAGTATTGTCCTAGTGCACTCTGAATAAGACTTGTTGCTTTCAGGACATTGGTATGGGCTCAAATCTTGGTTACAGAATAGTGTAAAATATTTTCCCTGTCCTGCTAAGCCAAGAGCAGGTTCATATACCCGCTGTTTCTCTTCCGACATGGTGAGGAACCACTTCAAAAAAAAAAAGACAAAGTTTCATATATTTGGGGTGTATTTTTTCCTCTTCAGAAAATATTTCTGCTTCCTTGTGTTTACTACTTTTAACTTTAAGCAGATAAGCATCTGACGTAACCTTAATTATAAGCATGCAATATTTATGTATGGAAATGCTACACTGAAATCTCAAGGGCAAAACAAGGATCGGTTTACTACTATTATAATATGCACAATATTATTAGAATAATTATGCAAAATAGCCACTGCTTTTTCCTTTTATCAGCTGGAGAACAAAGGCTGTGAGAAAATGGATTTCCCACTCAGAGTTAGCCAGTGAGGCTGCAGCTAAAATGGAGGCCAGATTCAATTAGGTAAAGGTAAAGGGATCCCTGACCATTAGGTCCAGTCACGGACGACTCTGGGATTGCAGCGCTCATCTCCACCACCTTGCTGCAGCTAAGCAGGTCTGAGTCTGGTCAGTGTCTGCATGGGAGTCTCCTGGAAACTGCACATTTGCCACTTTGGGTTCCATGATGGAAGGACGCTGGTATATAAACGTAAGTAAATTAAAATAAAAAAAATCTGAAGAAGTGTGCATGCACATGAAAGCTCATACCAAGAAAGCTCATACCAAGAACTAACTTAGTTGGTCTTTAAGGTGCTACTGGAAGGAATTTTTTATTTTGACTATGGCAGACCAACACGGCTACCTATCTGTAAGTAAATTAGTTTCTCACATGTATAATTTGAATGAAAAATCTGCCTTGACTATGAGACCTCCTTCTTCAGCTTCCTATCCAGCTTGCAAAGGATTTCATACCTACACCTAAAGAATGTGAGAGAAATTCAGAGGCAGTTTTGAATAAAGTGTGGAACTATTTACTTCATTATTTTCTTTTACTGAGGAGGGGGCGTCATAGAACCATGGAATTGTAGAGTTGGGGATGGAATTTCACCATCTGTTTTAAAATTTATATTGCTAACCAATAATGTATTTATTATTATTTTATTGATGATTACATTTATATCCCACTTTTCCTCCAAAGAGCTGAGGGTAGTATGCACATTTTTCCTCATAACAACCCTAAGCAGCTTAGGCTGAGAGTTGACTGACCTAAGATCACCACAGCGAGAATCATAGCCCAGTGGGGATCTGAGCCCTGGTCTCCTAGGTTCCTAGACCATCACCCTAACCACTACACCACACATTTAGGGTGGGCAAATACCTAAGGTGAGGCATAATCAGCTAGGCCTTGGCCCCCTGGTCCCTTGGCCCCATGTTTGTGGGAACCACTGAGAATCAAGCTTCCTTTTAAACAGAGCCAATGAAGTGAACTGTGGGTAGGGAAACATTAATGGATGATTTCACATCAGACACATTTTTTGCAATGTGTTACTAGCAAGGAACAGGGGAGGCACTATTGCTGGTCCCTGTAACATGTGACTGCTCTTTCATAATGCTTTACTTATTTTTTTAAACCTAGTGCAATATCACATTATAAATGGTCATCATAAAGAACCTAGGGCCCTCCGGATTAGGACTGGGTGATATATTGATATATTGTCTAAAACTGGTTTGAGGTCCATATTGCGATATCGGTTTCATACGTTTTGACTTAGCAATATAGCGTGAAGCGTGTACCATGCAAAAATCACAATGTGGGAAAAACCATAAAGCCAGCCAATGTTCTTCTCGATTCCTGCCACCTCTGTTAACTCTGTCGGCTCAACTGTCCCTTGCCTCCTGCAGAGGGGAGCAAGTCACAAGAGCAGGCACTGCATAAATCACGATGCAGGAAAAACCATGAAACCAGCTGTTATGTACTGAAGTTCTCACCCTGGGCCAGCAGGGGGATACTGTAGATAGTTTTCACTCAGGTCCACATATGCAAATAAAGGATCAAAAGTGACGTTCAGTGATTGGATAGTTGCAGAAAATGGTTACTGTTGCGTTGTAGTGGAGCTCTATATAAGCAGGCTGGCTGAACCTTTCAGTTCAGTTCTGTTCTGGCCTGTGAATAAACAAGAGCTGTTTGAAGAATCGCTGTGTCGTCTGATATGTTCACCCACAACTTAACACCAGCCCATCCTTATTTCGGACATTGTGATATATTTAGCTGGTGATATATGGCAATGTTGAAAACCAGCTGGAGGGCCACAAGATTCCATATCACTTATTCATTTTGTTGAAGCTTGTCAGTCATGGTTAGCAGCCGGCGACAAACACTCTTGCATCACAGGAAGAAATCTTTCTCAGCTGCAAGACCCCCCTCAGCTGAAGTTTCTGGGGAATGCAACACGAGGTTCTGAGCGCTAGGATGCAGCCTACCCTGTGAATTTGAATTGTTGCATTTGCAACCCAACAAAGAGATCATTTAAAGAAAGGGCAAGCGTATGCTTTTCTCTGTCATAGGTTATATCTACATTTTACCAGGGTTGATTATGCCACTGAGATCCAGCCTGACCATCTGTTCCTAGGAGGCCTTTGATGAACTTTTAGTTCATATGCAAATGTCCATAATTCCCAAGTGTTTGCAATTATATAAATAGAGCCCTAAGGACACGTATCATTTGTCAGGTCTCAGGATAACATGCGTTGCTGAAATACATTTTTCTTCACCCATATGCTTATATTTCCATTTTGTAGTCATTCAGTATTGCAGAAGGTAGCCTAAAGGCAGAAAAATAATGAGACTCCAATATAACATGAGGTTGGCTTTAAATTCATTAGATTTCTCCCACCACTATTTTAATTTTTTTAAAACACACACACACACACACACACAAAATTTGGGACTCAAGAATTATTTACAATTATAAGATTGAGAACTAGAGGAGGGTGGGACTGGTGATCCTGCAATTTATACATTCATCCTGTCCAGTGACGTAATCCCTGAGAGAGTTCTTTGTTTCACGAAGTACGGGTGATCTGTATGGTTAGCAAACTTGACATGACTTTGTAGGCTGGCAAAGTGGGTAAGTCTCAAGGTTCAAGACAGATCATCCAGGAGACTGCTGGCAAATCTTACATCTCTATGGCTTGCTGAAAAATAATTTGGGGTAAAACGAAAAGAAAAAAACCCTTCTGGGAGGGATCAGATATCAGATATGGTTTCTCGTGCAAGCTTAATTTTCAATGCAAGTTCCACATTCTAATTCCAGAAAATAATGTTACATGCCACTGCAATCTCCCAGCAGTGAGAGATTCCAGGCACTTAGTCAGGGTTTGCGTTTCCTTTGGAAATGAAACACAGTGGAGACTGTGGTGTCTTTATGATATATGGTTTATTTACACATATATACAACCTGAGCCTATGATGGTGGGGTTCAAAGCATTAAACGGCCATCACAGATCAGACACCACAGACACATTAAGGGCAACAGGTCACATCTGACTCTGAATTAGGGTCTATACCTACTAGAATATTTTCCTAAGAAAATAAAGAATCATGTTGCCATCAAGGCACTAGGCTAGTTTCGTTAGTAACCTTTTCCTAAATTTCAGTTTTCAATAACAATATCAAACTTTTTAAAAAAGTTGTGATTTATGATGTTTGGAAACCACTTTGAGATTTGGATTGGAATGGACTGTATCTAGTAAGCAACTGCTGCTTTAAAAGAAAGAAATAGGCATGCCTAAGATTCAGTCATATGATCCACTGCTGAGCATCCAAAGATAATGAAAATTAGGCTATGTCTCCTTGTCTAATGTGTTCTTTGGAAGGGAGTGTTGATGGCACAACGTAAAGTTATGATCATTTTAAGTAATCATGTTTTTGTCATGCTTCATGCTTGGTCTATTCTGCTGGTATATTAGTCAGGAAGCCACATTCCAAACAAATATGGGGATTTATGTATTGCAACTGCTCAGGAACTGCTTGAAGGTATAACAGCAAGCAAAAGAATCATTTCCATCAGGTTACAAGACATGGTGCCTGATGAGGGAAAATGTTATTAATGGTTGGTAACCTGTCCACTTGAACGCTAGGGGACTTTCATGTAGTTTCTTTCCAGATATCCCTTTCAAAAATTCTCTTTTCATTTCCAGTCACTTATTCTAGGGCTCACCCAGACTTGTACTTGCCCCACTGCTTTCCCCCAAGGAAACTCAATCTTCACTGCTGAATCAGAGCCAACATCAGTCTGGTTTCCTCCATATTGACGTTTGCTCCCATTTATCACTAAATAGTGGGTTTTCCCAAGGAAAGGAGCAAACGCACTCAGACCCATGTCTAGAAAGTGTGGGATAGGTGGGAAACTGCTTGGACCTGTGCACAGGATAAGTGGAAGTGGGGATGAGCCCCTAATTTAGTTGCATACTGGACTAGACTACTGGTGCTACCAAATCTCAAAATTGGTTGGCTCTTAAGTCAAATCTTGAATGTATCTTAAGCCGTGACTTCAGTCCAACAAAGTTTGTTCCATAATTCAAACCGAGATCAATTACAAGTTGATTTGTATTTCCTGTACCTGAACAGTAGGCAAAGGTTAGCTTGCCTTATCAGTCAAACTGCCATCTTTGCACACGCTCAGTTGCTTGTTGCCATAAATTTATGCTAACTTTCCTGAGGAAACGGAAAAGGCACATTTGCGATGCACATTAGTACCTGATCTACTTTGGCAGTTCCTGCCTCCAACTGTTGCTCCAGGTCCAGGTCTACCTTCCATTGTAAACAAATCACATGTGATATCAGAGAAGAATACATCACGACACAAGAACATTATATTATATACAACATGTTCCCAGTATGCACTTTGGTGACATGCCAGCACAAGGATTAATTGAACTCTTGTAGTAATAGTGTGCCTTTGTCTCCTCACTAAAAAACACAAATTATTCTCTTCACATCTGTGGGCGGCAGAAGAGGTTCCATGTAAGAGGTGCCACGTATGATTTGTAAGCCATGCCTCTTATTCAGAAATTACGGTAAGTCACACCACAAGACATAAGTTTTTGAATGAGTGTATTGATTACACCTTTGTCTCCAAACTAAACAACACACACAATTATTTTTTTTTAAAGGTGAGGAACATTTGCTTCTGGTTGCATGCAGTATTCATCCCGACAAAAAACAAGTTAACTTTTCATTATCCAAACCATTTTTTTCTATCTAAATCAAAAGAGAAAAGGATTTCAAGCAACAGACACACACACAAAAAAAGGCAATTGTTTCGTTTGAGCCAGAGCATATTTGCAATGCATGGCTCAGCCCTGAAAATGTGAAGTAATAATTTGTGCTCTTGTGCAAAGTGCATCACACCCATGAGTAATCATCAGTCCCTTGAGTGTGAGATTATGGAGAATGTCTTCCAAGGTCTGGAGAAGGATGTGGAGTTGGACAGGCATTGAGCCTAAACTTTTCACTGTATAAACTCGTTGACAAATTTACAAAAGAGCAAGTTTGTTGTGGTGATGGTTCTCGCCCAACTCAGTGTTATTATAGTCCAGCTTTGGGGTCTGTATATGAGAATCTCATGCAAACACTACATAGGTAGTGGCACTGGAGATATGTGATGCTTTGTGAGTATTATCTGAGCCTAGAACAAACTAGTTTAAGACCCATGAAACATAAGCTAACCGCACTCACATTGAGCCGCATGAAATAGAAATCCATCAACCTCACCATATATAAGGGTCTGGCGACTTCTGTTTCAGTGTATCTGAAGAAGTGTGCATGCACACGAAAGCTCATACCAATAACAAACTTAGGTGGTCTCTAAGGTGCCACTGGAAGGAATTTTTTTTTATTTTGTTCTCACTTAAGTGGCTTTGGGAACTACATTTCTCTTTTACTGGTTCAAAGCTGGAAGATATAAAGATCATCTGTAAGGTATGCCCTCTCTGGGAGAACAGAATATGATGAATGGAAAGAGTATGAGATATATTAGAGTCTCAGACCTCTCCCCCCCCCCAATTTTCCCTATTTTTGATGGACAGACCCATATTTACAGAAGCTGTCCCAGTTTCTGATTTGATCCCAGAATTTCCTGCTTTTCCTTAGGATATCCCTGTTTTCATCAGAGAAATGTTGGAAAGTATGGAGTAATGCAACCTGTGAGCCAAGGAGATAAGTATCCATACAACTTTTAGAAGACATCTGAAGACAGCCCTGTATAGGGGAGCTTTTTAATGTTTAATGTATTATTATACTTTTATATATGTTGGAAGCTGCCCAGAGTGGCTGGGGCAAGCCAGTCAGATGGGTGGGGTATAAGTGATGATGATGATAAATTAATTAATAGAATAGGATGTCCCTATTTTCACCGGAGAAATGTTGGAGGGTATGGAGTCTCCTCTGGCCAGAGGTCTGCTGTTATTTAAAAAATAAATAAAATGTCAGAACTGTATGATGATTCACCACTCTCACTGATATTTATTGGAAAGTTTAGTTAAAAGCTATTTTAAACTTGAAGCAACTTAGAGCAACAACTTAATGGCCGTTGCAGATCCTGCATCTCTTTTATAAATGAGATCATAAAGTGGCTCTTTACAATATTTGTTGATGTTTTTGAGATGAAAGCTAAGATTCTAATGGGCAACAATGAGAAATTATTAAAGGTGTAGAAGTAATGAAAGTTGCAGCCAAAATGTTTGTTAAAAACAACAGGGTAAAATTGGGTTTTTTTGCAAAATCTGTTTATCGTAACTGATAGCTGATCCCTCTGGAAGCAAGCTTGGATCCTACTGTATCGATTCACTTAACAGATCTGAGCATCCCCCAGGCCAGATTTTTTTAAAACAAACAAAATTGACAAAAATGTGGTCCTTAAATTGATCTCCCTTTTAGGCTTTCCAAAATGCATCAGTAGAAGAATCCGCTAGTTAGATAATTTATGCCTAAACCTGCTTAATACCATTTCCCCCCCCGGGGCATGATTTACACATCTCCAATTTCAGATGTGTATTGTCTTATTTATTTATATGCAACTTAATCTTTAGCACATTTTCTGTAAGATTTAGAACACAATGCCTGCTCTTTTAATTTGGGTTATTGTTTCGGTGACATTTATATTTACTTCCTTGCTGTCTTACGCTGATCAGTTTAAAATGGCCTCCAGCAATCTGCTGTGTGTTTGTATGTGTTGCCATTCCTCTGTGTGCCTTTCCTTCCAAGAACTTATTTTTTGAAGGGTATTTCATGGAAATAACTCATCCCTAGAATGTTAAGCTTATATGTCCAATAATAACATTTGTATAGCATTTTCAAGTGTCCAGCACACTTGATATGTGTTATCTAGTTGTAGTTCTTACAACAACCCTGCAGGGCAGCAAGGAACCATAATTGTTCAATGTACAGTACAGTGGTACCTTGGGTTACATACGCTTCAGGTTACATACGCTTCAGGTTACAAACTCAGCTAACCCAGAAATAGTACCTCAGGTTAAAAACTTTGCTTCAGGATGAGAACAGAAATCGTGCTCTGGCGGTGTGGCGGCAGCAGGAGGCCCCATTAGCTAAAGTGGCGCTTCAAGTTAAGAACGGACCTCCGGAACGAATTAAGTACAGTGGTGCCTCGCAAGACGAAAAGAATCCGTTCTGTGATTCTCTTCGTCTAGCGGTTTTTTCGTCTTGCGAAGCAAGCCCATTGACAGATTAGCGGATTAGCGCTATTAGTGGCTTATCGGATCAGCTGATAAGCGACTTAGCGGCTTAGAAAAAGGGGGGGAGGGGAAAAAAACCTGCAGGAACTCACAAGACATTTTCGTCTTGCGAAGCAAGCCCATAGGAGATTCGTTTTGCGAAGCACCTCCAAAACGGAAAACTCTTTAGTCTAGCGAGTTTTCCGTCTTGCGAGGCATTCGTCTTGCGGGGCACCACTGTACTTAACCTGAGGTACCACTGTATATGGTATTGCGTTTGATATTATAGTGACTGAAATGTTTGTTGCTGTTTAATGCTGATGTGGCCTGGAGGCAGTTGGAGGATGGATGGCAGCTAACAGATTGAGGTTGAATCCTGACAAGACAGAAGTACTGTTTTTGGGGGACAGAGGGCAGGTGGGTGTGGGGAATTCCCTAGTCCTGAATGGGGTAACTGTGCCCCTGAAAGATCAGGTACGCAGCCTGGGAGTCATTTTGGACTCACAGCTGTCCATGGAGGCGCAGGTTAATTCTGTGTCCAGGGCAGCTGTCTACCAGCTCCACCTGGTACGCAGGCTAAGACCCTACCTGCCCGCAGACTGTCTCGCCAGAGTGGTGCATGCTCTAGTTATCTCCCGCTTGGACTACTGCAATGCGCTCTACATGGGGCTACCTTTGAAGGTGACCCGGAAACTGCAATTAATCCGGAATCCAGAAACTGAGGCCAAGAGATGGTGGCTTGCTTAAGGCTGCCTAGTGACGTCATGGCAGTGTCAGGATTTGAATGGGGACTTCATGATTCAAAGTTCTCTCTCTCAGCCGGTATGCTACATCAGCTCTCAGTCAGTTATGGGTTGTAAGTATGGGCGCCAAGCCTAACTTTTACAATCAATTTTCTCCCACAACAAGAAAAGACATTCCGGCTTGTGGCGACAGATCAGAAAAAACAAAACTCTTTGGTATTAAAGAACTCTCTATGTGACAATATGACTGAAATCTTCACAAGAGATCTAGATTTCCTCAGGCTGGTGTTGAAGGAAGAGAAGCCAACTCTGTTGACAAACTCCTTCTTAGTCTTTAATTTCCTCAGTAGTCAGAATCACATGAACCCTCAAAAGGACTGGATCGGGGATGATTATGAAATCATTATTCATTGTAACGGCTTACAGAAGCACAAAGCAGGAAAGGCACTGAAGACTGAAAATTTTAAAAAAGGAAAATAGCATTTTCTCAGTGAATAAAAAAATGTCTACCACAGTGATCATAAGCAAATGAGCAATAATTCTCCTCTGTCTCCCAAATGCCTAATATTTACTTAGAATTAAAAATATATATATAAATACAGTCATATATTTATTTTGCTCGCAAAGAAATGCTGCCCTGGCAATGATATTATTATATTTTGATGGATAAAAACTGACCTGTGTCAAACACTGACAAAGAGAAATATGAAGCCCTGGTGGGTAGAAAGTTAAAAGAGCCCTTGGCTAGCATCTCGGAGTCAGAGTGAGCAGTTCAGGCACACATTAAAGGGAGGGTTTATGGGACTAACAAGCCTTTTGCTTTTGTGTCTCCATTTGGAGCAGCAGTGTTTGTGTGTGGACATCAGTGGCGCTGCTGTTTTCCTGGTTGGGGCTGGGCTGGGGTAGGGCAGCAGTGAGGTCAGGGCACCATCACTTAGTTGTAGTTCTTGCAGCCCATCTCGTTGTTTGGGGATGCAGATCATTGCGGCTAACTACTCCGCCACGGCTACTGTCCCTAGACCAAAATGGTCCAACAAGACCTGGGAGACCAGGGTCCAAAGTTGCTATGAAGTTCACCATCAAGGTGGGATGCAACTAATGAAGTAAATAAATAGGGCCTCAGAAGAAGAACATAGCAAATCCACGCTAGGATTTGTATTTTTTATCCCATGGGATAAAAATCAATGGGATTTCCTTAAGTCCCATTTCTTGAGGAATTCCCATTTCCTTAACTCCCATTTCTTAATGAATTCAGCCCTGAGTGCTCACTGGAAGGACAGATTGTGAATCTGAGGCTCCAATACTTTGGCCACCTCATGAGAAGAGAAGACTCCCTGGAAAAGACCCTGATGTTGGGAAAGATTGAGGGCACAAGGAGAAAGGGACGACAGAGGACGAGATGGTTGGACAGTGTTCTCGAAGTTACCAGCATGAATTTGACCAAACTGTGGGAGGCAGTGGAAGACAGGAGGCAGTGGAAGACAGGAGTGCCTGGCATGCTCTGGTCCATGGGGTCACGAAGAGTTGGACACGACTAAAGGACTAAACAACAACATCCCATAACTGCTCAGTTTGGTATTTACCAAAGAAAATTCAAATCAGACAAAGGAACATGTCCATTATAACAAAATTAACAGAGCACAATTATGCAGGGTGGGGAAAAGCACTGGGCTTTCTTAAAGAACCTAATTTCTTTAGACAGCTCAGATGGAAGAAAAAGGGAAATATCCAGTGTTGATGTCTTGTGAAAGCTCAGAGTGCTTTCAGAGCCCTTTCAAAGACTAAAGAAAAAGGCCACACCTGAAAGGACAGTAGGGTTTGTTTACCATTCCCAACAATTGTCAACAGCACCTCAGGGTTGATGGTATCAAGTAGCAGCTGCTGGGTCTTCTTATCTCTTCCCAGGGATCACAAGGCACAATAATGTCTGTGGAACATTACCTAAAACTCTGACATAGCAAGAGACAATGATGTTAGCATCCAAAGTTGCATGGTACCTGAAAGTCTTTTGGAATGGATTTTGTAAGACCAGACTCTAGGTGTTGCTAGGATAATTTAAAATGCCTTAGCGTGATTTTAAACTATTCAGAATCCAAGAAAAGTGGAGAGTCTTGTTCTGGTGTCAGAGTTTCACTCAGAACTTCATTCTCAGTTGAGTTGCTCTTTTTATTGTGATTGTGGCTGTTATTATAGCACCATCATTGACAAGGAAGGAAGGAAGGAAGGACTACCCCTACTTTATTGGGGAAGGGACAGGGAGAGTGTGACCTTGCTGGTCCTCCATGACCTTTCAGCAACTTTTGACACTATTGACTATGGTGTCCTTATGGAGCAACTCAAAGGGATAGGACTTGGACATATTGTACTACAGTGGTTCTGCAGGGTCACTACCAGGAAGTAGGATATTGTTGCCCAGCTTCATAGCTTCGGGGCTCTGGGGTGCCACAAATCTGGGGATTTGGAGGTCCATGCAGCTCTATCTGTACATTTCATCATAATCAGAAGAGGCTCTAAAGGCGCCAAATTGGTATCTGGTAGCAGTGATGTATGGAAGTGAGAGCTGGACCATAAAGAAGGCTGATTGCCGAAGAATTGATGCTTTTGAATTATGGTGCTGGAGGAGACTCTTGAGAGTCCCATGGACTGCAAGAAGATCAAACCTATCCATTCTGAAGGAAATCAGCCCTGAGTGCTCATTGGAAGGACAGATCCTGAAGGCTCCAATACTTTGGCCACCTCATGAGAAGAGAAGACTCCCTGGAAAAGACCCTGATGTTGGGAAAGATGGAGGGCACAAGGAGAAGGGGACGACAGAGGACGAGATGGTTGGATAGTGTTCTCGAAGCTACCAGCATGAGTTTGACTAAACTGCGGGAGGCAGTGGAAGACAGAAGTGCCTGGTGTGCTCTGGCCCATGGGGTCACGAAGAGTCGGACACAACTAAACGACTAAACAACAACAACAAAAGCAGTGACCTACTGGATGGGGGACAATACACTGAAGCTGAATCCTGATAAGATGGAAGTGTTGTGGATGGGTGACTAGGATTAAGTGTATGGCCTGTTCTGGTGGGGCTTGGGGAGAGTTGCACTCCCCATGAAGGAGCAGGTTCAAAACCTGGGAGTATTCCTCAATTCCAGTTTGTCACTAGAGTCTCAAATGGTTTCTATGACTAGGGACACTTCTGCCCAGCTTAGGCAGATTCACCAGCTATTACTATTTCTGGACTAGGATAGCTTGTCCTCAGTTGTCCATTTGGACTCCTGTGATGTGCTGTCTGTGAGGCCGTCTTTGAAGATGGTCCGGAAGCTGCAGCTAGTGCAGAATGTCCTTGCTAGGCTGGTAAGTGAGGCAGCCCTATGGGACCATTTGTGACCACTCCTCAAAGCACCACACTGCCTGCTGGTGAGGTACAGTGTTACCTCGGGTTAAGAACTTAATTTGTTCTGGAGGTCTGTTCTAAACCTGAGGTACCACTTTAGCTAATGGGGCCTCCCACTGCCACTGCCCAATTTCTGTTCTCATCCTGAAGCAAAGTTCTTAACCCGAGGTACTATTTCTGGGTTAGTGGAGTCTGTAACCTGAAGCGTCTGTAACCCGAGGTACCACTGTACTTGGTCCTATTCAATGTGTTACCCATAGTATAAGAAGTCCTAAATTACTTGGGACCCAAGTACCTAAAAGAGTGCCTATTCCAGTATCAACCATCATAGAAATGCAGAGTTGAAAGGAATCACAAGGGGGTCATGCAGTCCAACCCCCTACGATGAAGGAATCTCTTGCCCACCGCGGGGCTCGAACCCATGACCCTGAGTTTAAGAGTCTCATGATCTTCCAACTGAGCTAAAGCTAACGATCTGCAGGTGAGGCCTTGTTGGTGGTTCTGCCACTGGGGACTCCCCAGTTGGTGTTGACCTATGACAAGGCCTTCTCAGTGGCAGTTCTCCATTGGTGGAATGCCCTCTCTGATGAGATGGAGTTGTCCCCCTTATTATTGACTTCTGGGTAGAATTTAATAATATTGCTTTTTACCCAGGCATTTATCGGCTATTTAAAAAACCAACAACACTTTTGCTCAAAGTAGACCCATTGAATTTAATGAACCTAACTTAGTCTTGTTCATGACTTTCAATGGGTCTAAATTTGAGTAAGAATACTACCCACAATTCCTGGTGGCTGTGAAATCATTGGATGACAGAATGTGACGGTTTTAAACAGTTTTAGAATGTGTTTAATGATACTTTTATTTATATGTTTGCTGCCCCACCCTCCTTTGGGAAGAAGGGCAGGATATAAGTGTAATAATAATAATAATAATAATGGCTTGAAAGCTAATATTTGTCAGTGAGAAGAGAATAGGTGGATTTGAGGGAAGGTGAGGGTATCATGGGATGTTTGTCTTCCTTGCATCAAAAAAGATGTCTCACTTCTTCCTCCTTACCACCGAGTAGGGTAACTTAGTCAGCTCATCAACAAACTCGTAGAATGAGTCCTCATAAAATCTAAAGATTGTTGATATGTCTTCTTGTATGCTGTTTTAAAATTCCATTGGGGAATATAGTATATATGAAATACACAAGCTGAACATTTAATAACTCCACAGTCAGGAAATTAAAAAAGTAATGGTTCCCACTGCTGATCCATTGCCACTGCACACCTGATATTTACAAGCACATAAAATATGAAAATAGATTTAGCAGTTGCTGAAGGAAGTATACTTCTGAATTTCCTGAGAGTTGCGCGCTTCTAGTCTCAGGCATAACTTTGCAGTAACTGATTTTTCAGAATGGCGTCTTACCTTTCTGCAATGTATTGGGTTACATAATCACACAAAATGTTGTTTTATTTTTAAAGGAGAGAAAAATCCACTGCTGCCCGGTTTGATTGGACACAGGAATTAGAGACACACTTATTGAAAAGAAGTGCTTTTAAGCTGCTGCTCAAGATAGTTTAAAATGCCATGCAACATGGATGTCACGCTGCAAAAATAGTTATCTACTCTGAACCCTGAAATCATTAGCTTGAACTGCAAATCATTATAGCTAATTAGCAAAACCAAACAACGTTAAAATAAGTGAGCCATTTTGATATATGCAATAAGCGACTCTTTGATTACGAAGGCATCCTGTAACATTATGGCTCCTTCTTGCACACCAGAGTCTTGTTGTGGAACAGTTGGTATCTCCATCCAAAATGGATGTGATCATTACCCCAGACTTTTTCATTAGATTACTGTATAGAATACAAATATAGAATGCAAAATTTACCCAGAGTCAGTGACTTTTGAAAGCTAGACATCCATAATCCCAGACCAATTTTGTTACGGAATATATAAGATGGAGTTGTCAACCAACTAGTATTCTACTTATCTGATCTGACCAATGAAACTGTATTTTGCAGTGGTGTAGAGGCATACAATATTTTGAAGGACAAGAGCAGCAGTGACTGTTAGCAGCCTTGGGTATCTCAGAGATGCAAAAAAGGTGGAGTAGAAATATTTTAAATAAGTAAGAGTAGCAGAATCCTACATAAACCACAGAGCCTAGGGCTTGCAGATCAGAAGGTCGGAGGTTCAAATCCCCGTGACTGGGTGAGCTCCTGTTGCTCGGTCCCTGTTCCTGCCAACCTAGCAGTTCGAAAGCACATCAAAGTGCAAGTAGATAAATAGGTACCGCTCCAGCGGGAAGGTAAACGGCGTTTCCGTTTGCTGCTCTGGTTCGCCAGAAGCGGCTTAGTCATGCTGGCCACATGACCCGGAAGCTGTACGCCGGCTCCCTTGGCCCATAAAGCGAGATGAGCGCCGCAACCCCAGAGTTGTCCACGACTGGACCTAACGGTCAGGGGTCCCTTTACCTTTACCTTTAGGTTCATATTGTGAGTTGTACCTCATTTTAGAGCTCTGCAGATGAATCCCCTCAGGAGGGACTCTAAGAAAGAATGAGTCTCACACCCAGCTCTCACAGGCCTGAGCTGCACACCCAAGCAAGTTTTGGTGCCCTCCCCACCACTCACCTTTCTGGTTATAGTACTTTATTTTGATGTTTTCCCTGTACACAATGGAAAAAAACTTAAGAGATCTTACAATCCGATATCATACCCTCCAACATTCCTCCGGTGAAAATAGGGACATTTCTCACATCCCACAACTGACCCTCCTTCACACACACACACCATTTTTGGCCCCCTACCCAGAGCATTTCCACTACCACAAACCAACAGGACACACACACACACACACACACACACACACACCCTCCACCGTCCTGAAAACACCCCTTAATCTCGATTTTATTCTTTGGTAGATTTACAAAAAGAAAAGCACACACCAATAAATAAATTTTAGAAAGGGGCAAGGTTAGATGTGGGCACGCAAAGCATTAAAAAACAACACCACCTCTGGTCCTCTCCCCCTTTCCTCTTGCCCAGGGCAGGCCTATGCTCTGACTGTCCCCCAGACCCACAAGCTGCCCAAGGGAGGAGGCTGGCAGCGGTGGAGAGGCAACCAAGAGGCAACAGGATGCTTCAGTGCAACTGCTGCTGCCGCTGCCGCCACTCAGAACAAGCACTGACTCATCGTCTTCCCCAAGCTCGGTGGTGGTGGTACTGGCGGGGGAAATAGGGACATTCCGGGAATCAAATCAGAAGACTTCCATAATTCCTGGACTATTCCTGGAAAACGGGGGCACGTGGAGGGTGTGCAATATAAGCGTGTCTGTTTCCAGTTGCGCTTTCCACATCAATGAATTCCGTAAGGCCCGGAAATCTGA
Source organism: Podarcis bocagei (assembly GCF_964188305.1). Lineage (NCBI taxonomy): Eukaryota > Metazoa > Chordata > Lepidosauria > Squamata > Lacertidae > Podarcis > Podarcis bocagei. The sequence continues at coordinate 24,916,443 of NC_138134.1, read as the reverse complement.
TTGGTCATGCGTGCCTGCCATAAAATAAAAAAAAAATCTGCAGTCCTTTAAACTAAGCATATTACAACTCACAGGTGGGCCACCAGCCATATATTGACCTATAAGGGATTGACAACCCCACCCTTTTCCTTTGCATTCCCAACCAGGCAAGAAAAGGAGGTTTGTTGATTTCCCCCACTCTACATTTTTTTGCTTGGTTGGTCATAAGTGGTGCTGGCCTGCTCTAAAGAACCAAAATCACCAAATCATCATACTTTGCATGGTGATTTGTGCGTGTTGTTTCTTGTTTTGCATCTGACTTGAATTTGCAAAATAGAATTAAGTGAAATGCATTTGTTAAAATCTTACAAAATGAATAGATCTGTGAGGAGATATTTGTGTCATCGTGATGTGTGTACCACAGGCAACTGGACTCATGGAGGAACTTTGAATGATTTCCTTATTTCTGAAGAGATTAAGTCATATCCATTCTGCAGAATCTAGGACAAATAACCACAAAATATGGGCTAGTCATGACTTTTATTTTATTTTTTGGTAATTTTTTAATCCCCCTCTTCTTCTCCTCCCCTTAAAAAAAAAAAGGTATGATGAGATTGACCCTAATGTGAAATGAGTTTTGAAGTACTCTATCTGATGTAAATATATCAATATTTTACTTTGCAAAGAAGGATGGATCCACCAGACAAAAGAGAGTCCCTGTCAAAAAATGAAAACGAGCAAAGAAATGGAGAGACAGACAGTTTCTACATACACGGCAAATCTTTCATCTGATGCTGCCAGACTATGTGGGATAAGGCTGTTAACCTTTGAAAAAAGATTTGCAGTTTGGGACAGCAACAAAACTAACATCTCACCACTGGCAATTTCTTTCAAGTATCTGATGGCCTTGAAGAGGGAGGAAGAGAAATTCTCTTTTATCCTGATAGTGGCTGCATTGTTATGAACAGCAATATGTCTTTCTCTCAATCTTTGTATGGATTTTTTTCTGGCAAGTTGTTTTGAATTCTTCCATCAGTAAGCAATGTGCTACCTTTGGAATATTATACTATGAATGAAGATAGGACTTTTGTATACATCTTTGCTCTCTCATTGTTGATACAGCCTTTCGAGACCCATCTACTCCTACCAATTCATAAAACTGAGATCCATGGTGTGTACGTTAATTCCTGCCTCCCCATATTTTAGGCCCCATGGAATTATTTATCAGGGCCACCGATATCTCTGGACAAATGCCTGCTCTAATAAAGCCAGAAGGCCCTCAGCGCTGGATCTCAGTGTCCGGGCTGAACGATGGGGGTGGAGACACTCCTTCAGGTATATAGGACCGAGGCCGTTTAGGGCTTTAAAGGTCAGCACCAACACTTTGAATTGTGCTCGGAAACGTACTGGGAGCCAATGCAGATCTCTCAGGTCCGGTGTTATGTGGTCCCGGCAGCCACTCCCAGTCACCAGTCTAGCTGCCGTATTCTGGATTAATTGCAGTTTCCGGGTCACCTTCAAAGGTAGCCCCACGTAGAGCGCATTGCAGTAGTCCAAGCGGGAGATGACTAGAGCATGCACTACTCTGGCAAGACAGTCCGCAGGCACGTAGGGTCTCAGCCTGCGTACCGTAAGTTTCTGCTTCCATTTTAGCTTAATCACAGTTTAGTGTTACATCCTAACTTTCAAATTATGGTTAATCGTAACTACGGTTTGTTGAAAGGAGCTGTTTTCTTAAGCTATGGAAGGCCTCCGCTTCTCCACCTGGAAGGACACACGTTCCCCATCCCTGCTTTTCTTGTTTGCTGCTTCTTTGGAAGCGATTGGAGCAATAGAAGAACAAGCACAAGCCAAAGGGCATAAATTGGGTCTGAATCTAAGCAGAACTAGAATGTGGTGCAGTGGTGTGAGAATAGTTAGCCATGAGCCGGATTCACAACGTTACATTAATTTCCTAAGGTGGAACAATTTAAACCTCACTTCGAAACTGTCACACATGCATACACACAAACATCTTCATATCATATCACATACCAAACTCTGTATCCATTCCCTCATTTTGCCCTGATATGCCTATTTGGTGCATGTGTGAATTGGCTATTCGTCAGTAAAAATATTATAATAGCAATGGTTCATAATGCACATGATTTAGCCTAACTCAAGCCCTTTTGATGTCCACTGATTTCAGCCCTTCCATTGCAATTAATGCAACATAAACATGCTTAACTTGGGGCAGATCAAGACTTTCCCCCCTCTGGAGTTGCACAACTTCATGTGTTCTGCACACCTGGGTGCTAAACAATAGAAAAGGGTTCATATTTTGGCACAATATATCTCATAAAGAACAGGTGACTCCATAACAGCAACTGTTATAAATGTTTTCTTTGTAGAGTTTTGAAGGGAAGTCATGGTGGCTTTCATTGTTGGAGAGCTACTTCTGCTCTGCCTCTTCCCCTTTCCATAAAACAACTACAGTACTACCTTCTTAATTAACACCTCTCCCTTGGAGTGTCTGGGAGACTTGGAGGGGAGAGAGCGGTTTATTTATTTATTTATTCAACTGAAAAGGGAAAGGATTCCTCTGTGTACATTAGAACGCTTCCAGGAAAAAAGGAGAGATAATTTGCTAGGTCTGATAGGCTCCCTTCAGCCCTCAACATTGCAAGTCCCCCCACTCACCACCCCGCGCCAGCCCCTGGAGTTTGTCGCGGGAATATTGTCTGTCGGAGCCAGTGGGCTGCTGGAGAGAGAGAGAGAGAGACAGAGGCGTGGCCGCAGGAGGCGAGAGGCAGTGCGAGTCCGGCTCCCCGCGCGGAGCTGGCTTTGCTCGCGTCTCTCTCTGTGTGTGTCTTTACGCGCGCAGGGGACCCTTCTTCCGAAAGGTCAGCCTCTGCGCTTGGAGGATCGGACGCCGGGCTGCGGCACCATGGAAGGCTCCCCAGCTTTCTGGGCGGTCGCTTTGCTGGCTCTTCTTCTGGGCGAATCAACAGGTGGGAAGCGAGCGGGTCGGATCCCTTCTTAACGGCGGCGTTCCGGGAAGCCACCGGCGGCACCTGGCGCGCTGAGGACGGTTGCGCACGGCAGCCGAACGAGGGGCGCGCGCGGAGAGGCACAAACGGTGCCCGGGTGGGAGGCGCGTCCTCGGGTTTCGCGCCTCTCCCTCGAGATCCTTGCCGGGGATCTGGGGATCGAGGAGCACAGAATATGTACACGCCTGAGGGTCAGGCGGAGAGTGGGGAAATTGGGGGCGTGGGGGGCAGAAGGGATTGTTTGGCAACCAGCTTGGAGGGCTTCGCGCGTTTGGGTAAACAGCTCGGCTTCTTTTTTCCCAGAGGAAGGGCAGTTGGAGCTCGAGGTCAGCTTCACCCGCTTCCCATTGGGAAGGGATCTCGAGCCCGGTTTAAGTTGTAGGTCAGTATTTGCAGTCATGCCAATCACGGGATGCGCCTTCCCTTAGGCTCCAGCGCTCCGATCCGCAGGAGCTTTAAGCGTCAGAAAAGGCGCTGCAGGTTTATTTTGCAAGCCGCGATACTTAAATGCGCAACTTTAAAGTTATGATATTTTGAAGGGTGGGGATGGTAACAAAACAAAACAAAACACAGCGTTTCATTGATTGCGAAGGAGCTTTTTCCAAATAACGTGTTTTAGTAGGATTCAAATGACCGCCTTAGTGTATCGCGTCAGTGAGTCCTGTCCTAAATTCTCTGGAGAAACGGGTATTCTGCAAGGAGCACTCCCGTCCTAGAGGGAAAATCAAGTTATGTGGCAAAATCAAGGGGACAACGCAGTCACATCCTGTGCACCTTAGAGCAGAAGCAAGCCCATAGGACTTGGAATCATGCCAGTTTGTCCCATTGACTTCAGTGGGTCTACTCGGAGCATAACTACCCTTTATAGAAAAATGTTGCTTTGAAAATGCAGGGTGTTTTTTTAATTATTGCATAAAAAGCAAGTTGTAATTTCTACAAATCTTTTGATATTGAGAAATAATTTTTGTCATGTTAGGTTAGTAGAGTGGACCTACTCGCCGGTACTTGCAATAGTTTGTGTGGATTCCCCCTACCACTTGGTTGTGTAGCCACTGCTGAAGAATCTTGCTCATCCCAACTCCCAAGCCATGTCTCCACAGGTCATGTGTATTGACTATCACACACAATTGCTATTGCCACTGCTGTTTTTTTTAGTGTCAGACAACACGTGCTGAGAGCGGAACCTGCATATGGCATATAAAATGACCTGTTTCTTTGGGGAGCCAGCATACTGAGTCTTAAAGTGGCAACTGCTGCCACGTTGTTTGCCGGATCATTCCTTTCCCCCAACCTCATAAGGTGACTTTGTCAGGCGATTCCCACTCTTTGCTGGCACCTGTCAGTGAGAGCCATTTGGTACATAGAAAGGACATATTATATAGTGAACATGCGTTTTTCAGCCTGCTACCGGTGGACGTACCTGTTGCTGGTAGGTGCATGTCAGAAGCCACTCAAAGAGGCTTAATTGTATTCCTACAGCAGTGAAACCTAAGCAGAAATGTGTTGTTAAACCTTGCCACTAATTCCTACCCGAAACTCAGTGCAGCTGAAATCGGTGAGTGAAATCAACTGAGATGTCTGAATGGCTCTGGACATCCACGGAGCAAAGGTCCGTGGATTGCCACATGCATGGTGTATTATTCTGTTATACAAACTGTGTGAAGTGCCTATCTCACATGTAAAGAAACAACCCTTCATTCACTTTGCAGACCTGCTATTGTGATCTTTTAGGAGTGTTATTTACTGGAAATACGGAACATTGAAATGTGTTTTGGAGCAGGACGTTAGTCAACAACAACAAAAAGAAGTGCTGAGATAATCCTTTTGGGGGAAGAGGGTGTTTCCGTATAGAGTAGTTACAGATAGAAAGCTTGTCTAGGATTAGTAAGGATCTGGGTTAGGAACACCATACAGAAGTCACAGTATTCCCTGGATATCATTGTAGAGGCATAATAGAGTGGTTTACAGTGCTGGTTGCACAGGAATAATTGCTTAAATGTTCTCAAGTTGCTCTATGTTGGCTGCAGCTACAGACGTCCAACATGTTGGTTTTGTTGCTCTTAAAATACCTTTTTAACCCCACCTTTTAATACCATTTCACGAGGAGTCAGCTGCATCCTGCGCAGGTGCAATATTAGAATTTGCCACTGAGAGGAGACTCCAGCAACCATATACAGTTCTCACTCCCGAATGCCTGCAAAACTGCCTATGCGAACAACTTTTGAAACTTCTGTATTATTATTTTTTTAAGCAAGTTGATGGGTTTTTCCGTATCGTGTCTGTCATGGGGGAGCGAGTGTTTTTGAGGCTAACTTATCTCCTAATCAGTACAGCGTGCCTTTGCGGTTGAAATGAACGTTGCAAAGCGTACAGCGGTGAAATAATGCACGAGATTGAGGGCTGTGTCCAGCACTTTTCTAGTGAAGGAGAAACCAAAGCTGTTTATATCTGTTCTTGGTTAATGTAAATGGGTTTGTTGGGTCTACATTTGTCAGTGCAACAGATACGTTGATGGTTTCTTGGTCTAACCCAGCACACCTAATTCAGGGTTTCCCCAATGGCTAATTAAGGAGCCCAGCAATGTAATTTTATTCCTTTGGTCCCAGTTGCAGTTCTGCATTGACCTTGTCACAAATCCCTCTGCTCTGTTCTGTCAGTTTGCATGGAGCCATCTAGGTAAAACATGGTTTGCATTGCAGTTTTAAAACCATTAACTTGGAGGTATAAGAACCAGCTCGCATGGCACTTTTGGTAACCTCAGATCCTTACATGATTTGAAAACAGCTGCAGCTGCACCTGTTTCTTATTAGGCATACCTGGTGACCAGCTGCAGCTTTTAGCAGCAAAAGACACCTGCCCAGTCTTTACCAAGCTACCACTCACCTGTCTTTTGCCAGTGGACTCCCATAAACGTGCACTTGGTTATTTGATGTAGCATTGACTGTGAGCACAAACAGCAGTTTACAAAGCAGAATCTTAATAGCTTGATCCCAAGAGCAACTGCACACAGCAGGAGTAACACAAATTGCTGCACAAGCCCAGCATTGTATTTACATTATTGTTGTTTACCACCTTGAGCGCCATTGGTGAAACAGTGGGAGACAGCGTATCGTAATAAATAAATGAGCACACACCACAATTTGTGCGGCAGAAGTGTTGGCAATTCTACATTGGCAAAAGCTGCCGCTGCCTTTCAAGAGCTTTGTGATTGAATATGGCTTTTAACCATGATAGCTTAACAATGTGAAGAGGCTGCCTGGTTAGCCCCACACCCTAGATATCTGTACACGTATTGGCCATATCCACAGCTGGCATTTGATTGGCATCAATGCGAAAAGGAGGCATGCCTTTAAGGAGATGTCTTTGTAGAGCTGTCCCCACAAGGAGGCGAACTCTAGGCCATCTGAGATCGTATCCTCATGTGCATGGACCCCCCATTCAAACTGGCACCAATCATGCATCTAGGGCTAGCTGCCATTTTCTCAGAAGAACCTCCATGTGTTCTCTGCACCTGAGTACAGGGCTGAGTACAACTGAAGAGGGCTCATGTTTTTGTGCAATACATCTTGTGAGTACCAGATTATGTGAACCGCCCAATGGCAATAAGCAAATAAATAGCTAGGAATTGGACCTAGTGGTTGGTGGTAGTGGAATCTAGAAGTAGGAGAGGGAATGGGCTTATCTATCTGATATCCTGAAGGTCTTTGGACACTGCACATTCAGCTATGTTTGTTAGTGATTGCAGTAAGAGGGCTGTGGAGTTGAGCTATTGTGGCTAATAGCCATTGATAAACTGCTTAGTGTCTGCTGTATTGTTGCAAAATGCTATAATTGAATTGCAATTGGCAGGTGGTATGGGGAGAACAGATTCTGATCTTTCAGAGGATGGTGCGGCAGCAACAGCTGCGTAATTAGAATCAAGACAAAGCCAGGGACACAAATTGGAGGAAGTTGAAACAATACTTAAGCCCTGTTGAAATCATTGGCTTAAATTCACACACTTTAGCATCTATGTGTCATTTATTTCTGTTGGGCTTAGCACTACAGTGGTACCTCGGGTTAAGAACTTAATTCGTTCTAGAGGTCCATTCTTAAACTGAAACTGTTCTTAACCTGAGGTACAGTACCACTTTAGCTAATGGGGCCTCCCACTGCCGCCGCGCCACCGGAGCACAATTTCTGTTCTCATCCTGAAGCAAAGTTCTTAACCTGAGGTACTATTGCTGGGTTAGCGGAGTCTGTAACCTGAAGCGTCTGTAACCTGAGGTACCACTGTATTCATTAAGGGTAGCTCTCCTGATGCATGACTTAGAAATGGTGACTTTTGTGGTCCACAAAATCTGATGGGGACCACTTTGGCTACTGATGAACTTTAGAACTGAACTTTAGGTGAACTTTAGGCTTTTATAATAGTTGGATTGAGCAAAACTACCGGGAAACAACCTCTTGAAGACGCTGAGATAGATGCTTTGTTTCAGGCTGATCTCAAGTTGTGCCATGCGAACATAGAAAAGTCTTAATATTAGATCAGGTTGCACACTAATACCCAAGGTTGTACAGTACATGCCTTCTACAGGAATATGCGAGGTATGTTAGTGACATCTTTACTCTTCTGCCCTGGCAAAGGACATGTCGCAGAAGAAGGTGTGGTTTGTTGTGAGCAAAGTTGATGGAATCCATCCGATAGAGTGATCCAGGGAGTTATGTTAACGTTCACAAAAAGAAAGAAAGAATTGCTGGCATTCTTAACCCAGGAACAGGGAGCGATTGGTCCTGATTCCTTGCCTGAAACATTGCTTAGAATTACAGTGGTGCCCTGCAAGACGAATGCCTCGCAAGACGGAAAACACGCTAGACGAAAGGGTTTTCCGTTTTTGAGCTGCTTCGCAAGACGAATTTCCCTATGGGCTTGCTTCGCAAGACGAAAACGTCTTGCGAGTGTTCCGATTTTTTTCGCTTTCCCCCCTTTTTCTAAGCCGCTAAGCCACTAATAGCCTTTTAGCCGCTAAGCCTTTAATAGCCGCTAAACCGCTAATAGCGCTAATCCACTAAGCCGCTAATAGGGTTGCTTCGCAAGACGAAAAAACCGCTAGACGAAGAGACTCGCGGAACGGATTATTCTCGTCTTGCGAGGCACCACTGTACTGTTATCAGCTGGGTACTTCTTAAGAAGGCATCAGTACATCCCTGAGAAGCTGTAACCTTAAACTTGCATCATTATGTTCTGCTTACCAGGAGCAAGTAGCAGTTATCCCTTGACAGGAATACAGGTGGCAAACTGCTGCACCTATTACAGCACATTCTGTCCCCGCAACCACATGGGCAGGCTGCATAGTGCAGCAACATATTGTGCAAGTCTTGGCCCGGTTTACATGTTTACAGACCAGTTCTATATATTTCTTGGTTGGAGGAGTGGGTTGCAGTCTCCATATACAACACATGTAGCTGTGTGTGTTCGTGTGTGAAAGAGAAATCACACAAATTGGATTTCTGTGCACATAGCCTTCCATTTGGAATATCCACTTCGCACTGTGTGTGGGTATTCACTGCTGTGGAGAGGAAGGGTGTGTATCTGTCGCTGTGCCATTCACATCTGCAGATTGCTGCACAATCTTCCCAAAATGTGAGCCAGGCCTATGGCAGTACTGTGTGTGTCTCTGTGTGCAAGAGGGTCACTAGACAGCAGGTTTTTAAGGTGAAATGAGCTAAAGGCTGATCTACTTAAATCCGTCATCTCAGCAGTGCTGTCCCATTAACACAGAGAAACAGTGAGTTGGAATTCTCCTTCCGTGTTCTGCCCCCTGAGACCTACCAGCCAGCCCACTAAGGGGCGAATCAGAGCTGCCTCTCTGTCATGGTGGTGACAACAAGAAGGAGGAGGATAAAAAGCAGAAGCAGGCAAATGGAGCTAAACCGGGCAGACCACCCCCTATACAAACACAAACCCTGCTGTAAGCTTGCTCTTTCCACCTGTTGACCTCCATATTAATAGTGAAAACCACATCCATTTTTAATGCATTTCTGAACATTCTGCCTCAAAACATGGTCTCGCATTATTGACATCAATGGTTTAATTATTGCAAAGATTAAATACTACACCAGAGATAAGGCAACTGAGCTTTTCTTGGTTCCCCCCCCCCCCACATGTGTGATGGGTGCCTCATGATTTCTGTCGGATCCGATAGTGTGTCTTTTTTTCTTCGGGGAAAAGCTGGGAAAACAGGGTTGGCCTTACAGCTTCTTTGGAAGGTCAACACACCTTCTTAAGCGTTGGTGTGCAAAGGACAAGAGGTTGCTGGAGTGATTATTTCTGCCTCCTGTTTCTTTGTTTAACTATATTCGGGCATTGGGTGTTCTCTGGAGCCTCACAGAAGAGAACGTTTGTTTGTTTTTTCTCTGAGTGACACATTGGATTAATTTATTAATATGGAGGAGAAGCATGAAGATACAGAAGGAGACACACTGCCCTAATGGATCTCTACCTAGGCAAACATAGCGCAGACATTTACATTAGGTTTAGTTTCTTTGTTTACTGTTCTGCTTCACGCTTTTCAATAGAGGGGAACTGGCACAGTACCTAACTTTAACCTTCCTATGAAACTGAGCTATTAACACCTTCAACTCTTCAAATTTTTCACATTTTGCATCTTTGTGGCCTTGGCTGGGTGGGCTTCCAAACTTTCCATACAGTTCCCCCCCCCCCATTTTACACCTTAACTGGAAGGTTGCATACTGTGGCCTTCCTTTCTCCCTCAAACCATGGACATTTCGGACTCGTTGAATTCCCAGTTGGTCATGAATTTCACGGGCTGACCTTGATCAAGTCGCAGTCTCTCTGTTTAACATCCTGGCAGGGTGGCTGTGCTGATGAGGTTGAGAAAAACCCATGCATGCCACCTCCATGAACCTTTGAATGTAGCTGCCACCTTACTGTTTTGATTTCATCCGACCTGCTTCATGAGACATGGTTGAGAATTGCAAATGAGGATTCACAACTAGAGACTTCTGTAGCACCTTAAAGGCTGATTTTATTACAGCATAAGCTTTCATAGGCTATGACCCACTTCATCAGATGCATGCTGCATCTTGGAAAGTTGTCCAGTAATACACAAGCATATTCTAGAAATATTTATATATTGTATTGTATTGTATTGTATTGTATTGTATTGTATTGTATCGTATCGTATCGTATCGTATCGTATCATATCATATTATTATATTATATTATATTATATTATATTATATTATATTATATTATATTATAGAAATATAGTATTTCTCAAGCTTGGCTATATAGAAGCCTCTTCTCTCCATAATCTCGTGTCTTGGGCCAATTCAAATGGATAGTTTTTCACTTTAAAGCCTTATATGACCTAATTCTTCCTATCACCTTTTCCTGTATATTTGCCCACATGCAGTGTTAGAAACTGGGATAGAAAAGCTAGGAGCCAGATGGCTTCTGCGACCTGTGTTGTGGGTGCCAAAACAGAATGGCTACAGCAACCCTTTTTATTTATAATTTTGATAAGCATGAATTAATACACAATTCACATAAGTGACACATTGTTAATACCACATTTTTGGCAGAAATAGTTAATAAATGTTTAATTTGGTGTTTACAATAAAAATAATGGTACCATACTTCAGTTTTCAACACACTCTACTCTTTATTGTTAAACTCCATATATTGTCTGTTCTTAACATATACAGAAGTTGCTTCAGGTTGAGTGCTTTCGGATTGTGCTCCGCAGCGACCCGGAAGTAACGGAACGCGTTACTTCTGGGTTTTGCCGCATGCGTAGCCGGTCAAAATGACGTCATGCGCAGAAGTGGCGACCCACAGATGCGCAGACGCGGGTTGCGTTTGCTTCAGGATGCGAACAGGGCTCCGGAACAGATCCTGTTCATATCCAGAGGTACCACTGTACTTCAAGGCTTCAAAGAACATACATTTCAATAATCCTTGAGTGTCAGCCAGGCACCCAAAAAATGGCACCCAGATTTTTGGAGGTGCTGGCAAATGGAGAATCCTTAGGTGCGAAATGAGCCTGGCACTCTGCTAATTTCGAACCCTGCCCACATGCACTGTACAAGGATTGTACAAGGAGCCTCTCTTCCAAGCACCTCCATCATCTCAACTATGTGTACAGGATTGCAAGCCTTCTCACCACAGCTGTGAATGTCCCTGCCTAGAGAGGTTTGCTTGGAACCCTCCCTGTTGACTTTTAGATGGCAAGTGACACTCTGAAAAAAAATTCAGAGAGATTTTAATTAAAAAAAAATTTTTTTTTTTGCTTGTCTTTGTGGTGTTCGTACGGAGCCCCCAGTCGTCTCACGGACTATTGACCCGTACACCACTAATCCGCTGCCACCAACCAGGTCCTCCCTGGTAAAATCACTTCAGTCTCAGTCAAGTTCTCAATTAATAAAGAAGAGTGTATTTTATTTCAATCACAAACAAAACTTTTACAGCATTCCAAACGTTGTTGCTCTCTACTTTCTTAGTCTTATTTTCCTCTCTATCTCTTCTACCTCCCCACACTCAAGAACCCACTGCCCTAACTGTCTCTCTTTTACCAACTGCCTTTCCCAACCAGCCAACCCACTAAATCCCACCAACTACCCCCCACCAACTACCAACAAACTCCTCTCAGAACTCCTCCCAGAACTGGTTTTATAGTCCCACTGACTCCACCCCCCCCCCGGGTCCTGTCTGTGCAACCTATTTAACTATTTCCCCTCCAGCACTCTCTCATATATGTTAACGTCACAGTATTTTACCTCTTACTACTTTTACCTCTTACTATTTATTTTTTTAGTTGGGTATGGTATTTTGTTGTCGTTTATTGTAAACTTCCCTCCCTAAATCTGCTCCAGAAGGTTTTTCCGGGGCGTGGGATCGTCTCCAAAACAGATTTACTGGAAGGTGGGGATACACAGGGAGAAGAGAAGTAGAAGTTCCATGGTGTAGCCAAAAGTCCTTGCAATATTGGAACTGGTTTTTAAAAAATATACCACCCAGTGTCTACACTGCAATTTATTTTTTCCCTACCCGATGCCATGCTGAGCTTTGAGGATCTCCCAGATTTGATGACCTAGAATTATAGAATTTTACAGTTGCAAGAGTTTTTGGAAGTCATCCAGCCCAACTTCCTGCTCAGGGCAGGAATCTTGCAGTTACAACATCCCTGACGGATAACCGTCCAGCTTCTACTTCCAAGGAAGGAGCGCCTGCCCCCTTCCTGAGGCAGTCTGTTTTCTGGTAGTTCACGAAACATTATGGGGGGAAAGAAAACACTGGTTCAGAGGATGAAATAATCCACACAGAGCAAAGAATGACAAAATAACAGTGCAACATAAGACACCTTTATTCTCTCTTACCAACTCTTCTCACTGTATGATCATGGAAGGTGTTCTGAATTACAGTCCTTTGTTGAATAGCACAGTGTAAACAGAAATATTGCAATATTTGGAACTGGCAGCATGGCAGGTGTTTGGGTGGGGTGGAGATATTTGCATTATTGTGCCCTTCCTCCCTTACCTGTCCAATAGTGGAAAAATATTTCAAAATATCTAGAAACCAATGTCAAGAGTTTTGATATGTCAGGAAAAAAGCGAAGTAAGTATTTCAAGTTTGTAGGTACCAGCATCATATTTCTTGGCATCCAGACAGCCACCTGTCTGGGATTTTTCCAGTACTGTCAGCGCCTTCCTCCTCCACTCATCGTTTTTGTCCACAAATATTGACTTGGCTTACTAGTTCTCCCCTAATTTTTTGACTGGGTTCACTACTGCCAGCCCTAAGCGCCCTGGGGGAGAGGCAGAGATTGTAGAAGGTAAGATAAAGTGGGAAAGACTTCTGTTGTGCCTTGAGTGCTCCAAAATACATTGCAAATGAGAGCCATGGGGAGGTGTGCTACTGGGCAACCTTCTTACAAGAGGGCCAGCAGTTTTTTCGATGAGCTGGTGGCTTGGTTTGTGGCTGCCTGCCTTCGTCCACAATAAAATCACGTACCCACATGTGCCTGTTCCACCTGGTGTGAGTGTCTTACGTTTCTTCCAGGCGGATTTTCATATAGCCTAACCTGCATGTGCAGGTTTTTGAAGGTTCTCCTTGTCCTGTTGTGCGGTAGGAGGATTCTCACAGGATCTGAAACTTGCGTGCGCGAGAGAAACCATTTAGGTGGGTCTCCTCCATGCCATTGAGGCTGGAAGGCAGGGAGGTCAACACTAGGTGGAGTCAGAGGCAATGTAGCTGGGGGAACTATATGAATCGTTGTATATGCTAGATTGACTGCATTGCATACTTTAGACGCAACGTGTCACATACTTGCCTAAAAAGGTTGGCCACCACTGTTTTACTACTTTGTGAGACCTTTAGCAACTATGGATATATAAAATATACCAGTCTTATGCTCATCTGCTCAGAAGTGACCTCCATTGAATTGTCGTAGGCTGCAACCCTCAACACAGGTGCTTGGGAGTAAGTCCTTCTGAACTGAGTGTGGCTTTCTTAGTAGATCTGCATAGGATTGTACAGTGGTATCTCGGGTCACATACGCTTCAGGTTACAGACTCTGCTAACCCAGAAATAGTACCTCAGGTTAAGAACTTTGCTTCAGGATGAGAACAGAAATGGTGCGGCGGCAGCAGGAGGCCCCATTAACTAAATTGGTACCTCAGGTTAAGAACAGTTTCAGGTTAAGAACGGACCTCTGGAATGAATTTAGTACTTAACCCGAGGTACCACTGTACTGTTATCCTCATCTTAAGCCTTCATGCTAGGGAAGGAAGCCATCTGCATATCCCCTCTTATTCCCCCCACTGAAACCAAGTTTTTAGTATGTATAACTGAATTGAATATATACTCTCCCCCTGTTTGTACTCGATTCCTTTCTGTATTACTTTCCGTAGGCTTTGGGGGCAGCGACCTATCTTTTGGATGTGACCATTGTAAATGATATAGCCTTACCCAGGGGTTTTCAACCAGCGTGCCGTGGCACCCTGGGGTGCCTTGAATGATAGTCAGGGGTGCCACAGGCAACACTGGCCTCTGTCCCTCTTGTCTTCCCTCCCTCCTCGGATGCCCTTTTGCATCTCTGACTCCCAAAGGCTTGCACAGCTGTTTGTTGCAGCAGACCTGGCTACCAGCTCCCCAGGTCCTCTGGGACTGGTTAGGGGTGCTTCGCAGGCCTGTGTGGGCCTGTGTGAGGAGGCACCTCTCTTTGGGGCAGGGATGGGGCAGCTCAGAGGCCAGAGGTGGCGGTGGTAGCTCCCAAGTAAAGAGGAGAGGAGTCTGAGGGGACACAACACAAGGGAAGGTGTTTGAAAAAGGGCAAGAGGCTGCCAGATATGCAGGCAAGGGGTGACATAACTGGGCTCCTGAGCCCCACAGGGGTGCCGCAGAAAGAATGGAGTTGGTCAAGAAAGCTGTGGACTCAAAAAGGTTGAAAACCTCTGGCCTTGTCAATTAATTGGAAAAATAAAATTATATACACATAAAATAGCTGTGTTTAGAGGGTCTTAATGGTGTACTTTGAATCTGAAGCTGTTCAAAATATTTAGAAATAAACCTGGGATTTGATGGGACAGAAATAATCTGAGGAAATAGACAGAGTTGGAGGAAAGAAGGGCTGAAAGGTCGTCAGGATTTACACATGAGACATAAAGCTGAGGCTGTAATACTATATGCAGCTAGCTAGGCATAAGCTCCATTAAATCCAGTGGGATTTACTTCTGAGTAGACATGTCTAGGACTGTCCTGTTAGCTCCAATATCATGCCCACCTAAGTTCCACTGAAGTCAGCATTAACTTAATTCGTTCCGGAGGTCCGTTCTTAACCTGAAACTGTTCTTAACCTGAAGCACCACTTTAGCTAATGGGGCCTCCTGCTGCCGCCGTGCCACCGGAGCATGATTTCTGTTCTCATCCTGAAGCAAAGTTTTTAACCTGAAGCACTATTTCTGGGTCAGCAGAGTCTGTAACCTGAAGCATATGTAACCTGAAGCATATGTAACCTGAGGTACCACTGTATAGGATTGTGTCATTAATTTATGAGGTGCATTTTATAAGCAGAGGCATTAATAAGTCAAGGTGAAACCTCTTTAGGCAGGTTCTTTTCTTGTCCTCCTGTCATTTTCACTCCTCCAAAAAAGTGCCATCTCACGCAGTGTTTCCCTTTACATTTGAGCGCCGTTTTACAGATGTTGTTTGTCTTTTTAGTGTAGTACAAACATCTTCCAGGATTTTGACTCATTTCCTCAAGTCTCTCTCAGCTATTCTAAAAGGACAAGAGGAAATTAGCTCTAATATCCTGAAAGCGATTGATTTTTTTTTTACTCTGTGTAGTACTCAGTTTAGTGAAATCTCAGTTTGTTTCCAACTTTCCCCTCCACCTATATTTCTTTTTTTCCCATCCAAGAGAGGGACATCCTACATTTATTCTGTTCCCCTGTTATTCCTACTGGACAAAAACCCAAGTGTAAACTTCAGATTCATTCTCATCCTCTATTATCCTGGCCTTCCTATTCTGAAAACTGAACTATCTAAACAACTGGAGTTCTCCTGTTTGAAGTATCTAAACAAAAGTCCCATTGTTTTGGCTTGTATTGCCCTTTAATGTGTTGGGGTCAAGCCACATCAAACTGTTTACTTGCCACTCACTTCCTTCAAGTAACTGGCAATGCCTGCCACCATGGCCTGTGGTGAATTTGTTGAACCCTTTCTCTTCTCACCTTCCATTTCTTCATCCTTCACCTGGTTAAGGTTGTTTATAGGAATCTACCTTTGACAGTCCAAACGTTGGTCCATATAGGTCCATATTATTTAAACCACTCTTCCCCAACCTGGTGCCCTCCCAAGTTGTTTTGGACTATAATTCCCATCATCCTAGGCTGCTTGGGTTCTGATGCAAGTTGCAGTCCAGAACATGGAACTAGATCCACAAATGAAACTAATAATGACAACAGCTGTAGGGTAGGTGGTTGTTGTTGTTTTAAATCGTTTTTATTGATTTTTTTCCACATTTTTACCAAATCGGCAACATTAAAACAAATTTAATACAAAATTTCCAAAAATTGGTTTCTGACACTCTGTTCTTGATGTGTCGGTTCTTGTTGCTGCATTATTTCCCTACTTATTTCTAATTAACATTTCGTTCCTTACAGTTAACCTTATAATAGCTTTTTGTTGTTTTATTATTCTTAACCATCAGCTATCCACATGCTAATTCCTGCATGTACAATATTTTGACGTTTACAATATCTGCAAGTGAGGTAAATCAAGTAGGGCACCAGGTTCAGGTTGGTAAGAATAGTCTATTAACGGTTGGCAGAAGTCACACCTGGAGTTACCCGGGATAGGGATTGTACTTGGAAATGTGGTGTGAAAAGTATGCACTTTGTCAGTGGGCTACATCTCTTCCCCTCTCCCCTGCTGGATAGTTGGGATGCGAGGGTGGACCTCTAGATGCAGGTGGGCTACAAATTCCATCATTCCTGTCTATTGGCTGTGATAGCTGAGGCTGTTGGCAGGTGGGAGTCCTATAACACCTGGAGGGGTGTAGTAGAAAAGGCACTTTGAGGATTGCATCACCACTCCCATCTTGTCATTCAAGTTACAAGACTGCCAGTATCCAAGATGCTACACATCAGACTGCAATCTGCTGAAATCAACGAGAACTGACTGGGACTGGCTTTTGAATAGGCATGTATAGTTGTTGGCACCCGTCCCTGTCTTCACCTCCAGGGGTGAAGTCAAACCGCTGGAGAATGACAGCACCTGCAGAGACTGGTAACTCATAACTGTTGCCTCCAGAGTTGTTTTTGATGCATTAGTACCAGGGCGCAAGCCTGGCCATTGTGTATGGAGGTCCTGGGCTGCCTAGATGACAAGACCTCATCCCCCTACCTCTGCCTTGCTGATGTGGTCCAAAGGAAAGGAAAGCAACATATTTGGCACTAGCTGGGCTGCAGGAGTTGCCAAAAGAAGGCATACCAGGCACCATCCAACCATCTTAGGGACTCCACTCAGTATTTGTGTAGGGCTTACTCCCTAGTCTTTTCATCTCCCAAAGATGTCCCACAAGGTATGTATAGAATTGGCCTTTTAATTATATCCCTCATCCTTTTGCATCTTACAGTAAAATTACGCCTCTTGTTTTGTGCATGTTCAAAACTGTTAGCTGTTGTTTTATACTGTTACAAATGTGTTGTATGGTTAATAATAATAATAATAAATTTAATTTCTATCCTGCCCATCTGGCTGGCTTCCAACATACACAACACAACAAAACAAAACATCAAACATTTTTAAAAAAATATCCTACACAAGCAATAACTCAGTAAAAACCAATAACAATAATAACAAACAATTTACAGTTAGTCCCAAATTAAAGTCACCGCCAACCCCAACTAAACATTTAACCAACACCAACCCGACAAAAATGAAAGAGAGGAACCAAAATTAGAACCGTTTAAAACATTTTAGTCAGTTGCCCCAACCCAAGAGTTGTTCCAGCAATGTCCCAGTGGCTTCCCAGAAGCCTTTTAGCTGTTCAGGGTGACTGTGGGCCTTGCCCCCTAGGCCAGGTGGAAACGAGCCTTGCAGCAGGGAGCAGATTTCTCTTCCAGCACTCAGACAGCAGCTGTGGTTGGGGGTTTTATGATTGTTTCATTGGTTTTAACATTCTATGGACTGCTCCTAGAGAATGCAGATGGATAGGCAGTATAAAAGTATAACTAATGACTAATAATAATAAATATGAGCCAATATTGTAACTTCTGTGTAAAAACAATGTAGTACATTTCCGAGAACAATTCAAAGTGGAGGTGCTGACCTTTAAAGCCCTAAATGGCCTCGGTCCATTATACCTGAAGTAGCGTCTCCACCCCCATCATTATGCCCGGACACTGAGGTCCAGCTCCAAGGGCCTTCTGGCGGTTCCCTCACTACGAGAAGCCAAGTTACAGGGAACCAGGCAGATGGCCTTCTCAATAGTGGCACCTGCCCTTTGGAACGCCCTCCCACCAGATGTCAAAGAGAAGAGGCAGCCCTCTTTAGGGAAGCTTTTAATGTTTAACAGGCTACGGTGGTACCTCGGGTTACATACGCTTCAGGTTACATACACTTCAGGTTACACACTCCGCTAAACCAGAAATAGTTCTTCAGGTTAAGAACTTTGCTTCAGGATAAGAACAGAAATCTGGCTCCGGCGGTGTGGCAGCAGCAGGAGGCCCCATTAGCTAAAGTGGTGCTTCAGGTTAAGAACAGTTTCAGGTTAAGAACGGACCTCTGGAACGAATTAAGTACTTAACCAGAAGTACCACTGTACTGTATTTTAATACATTATTATTCTGGCAACTCTGCTCATTTTGCTGACAGCACTATTGTTGTGGTCTCCCTGCAAAGATAGGAAGGAGGCTAACAATGGCACTTTGAAGTACACCGTCCAATCTGTGTAAGTGTACCCTGAAAACACATGAGTCAACTGACTACGTATATGAGAATGACCCCCCCCACACACACACATTAGTTTTTCATGGTGTGCAAAGAATACTCATGCAAGTCAGTCACATTATGTGTATAAAAATAATGTAGGACGGAATTGTACAGGTTAACAATGCAGGAAAAGGACATATGTAAACATCATCTTTGGCACCCTGATTGCAATCAGTGGGACTACTTCAGAGTAGATGTGTTTAAGATAGGAATGCCAGTCTTGGGGATGATTATGGCTTACATTTGGGGGGGGGGGTTCACAAAGGCAGGTTGTACAGTAGACCTGAAATAATACTCCCGGCTTATGGTGAATCTTTGTAAACGAACCAATTATACAAAAATAGAAAAGAAAAAGATTCAAACTTCCTTTTTCTTCACATGCAGGTACAAAGAACATGTCGATCTATCATTCATGGTAGTTTTACTAAAATGATTTTAATAACGTAAAGTGATTATGAACAGTACTGATTATGTTCCGTTGGTAACATAATCAGTTGCACATTTCAAGCTCTGCATTTTAGTTAATTAATCAGTGTTACTACTAAGCATCCGGGACCTGCAGAGTGGTGGTTGGACAAGTGTTTACGTCTTTTTTCCTGTTTTCCTCTATCTGAACAATTCTTAGAGCTACCCGACACTGGGAAAATCCCATTAGGCAAATCTCATAGTCACACCTGCAGCTGAGTTTGGGAGACTGGAACTGTGAATAATATATTTTTTTTAAAAAAAAAAAATCTGACTTGATCGGAGAATGGCAAGCTCCCTGTGACTGTCGCTGAAGACTTTAGCTTTCTAGAGTCTAACAGCTCCAAATCTGCTTCATTTTGTGGTTGGCAGCACCAGTGGGATGTTTGATTTTGGAAGCCTGACAAATGAGTTAACGCTCTTTGAAAGGAGAGATAACAAAGGTATTTGGATGTGTTGTGCCTTTTCTTTCCTGTGAGTAGTAGACTTCGCTTGGCAGCATTCGACTTACCGAGAACGGATGTCCCTCATGGCATCAAGTGAGCTATTACAAACAAAGACTGGCTGGGAATAAAGAGGAACCAAAACTCATCGGTTCCGATATCTAATGAAGGCTAGAGTGTTTTTCCCCTCTCTTTTTTTTTAAAAAAAGGAAATAAAAAATTCGTATGAACGACAGCAGAAGCTGAATCATGTTGCTTTGATTTCCTGTACCGTGGAAAGATGACTTCAGAGGAATTTGTTTGGGATAAGGAAGCTGGAATTGGGAAATTTCCTAGAACACATGGGCACAATTGGAATGTTGAAAGAATTCCTGCAAGCACACACACCTTTTGGTTGCTTCCTTCCCATCCTAGCAGAGAGAATCTTTGACACACATAATTCACTTTTCCATGGTTCTGGGTAAAAGTCAAATCTAGTAGAATTTGAACGGACCCTCTTCCACAGGGATGGGGAGAGTCAGGCACAGGGGGCGGCCCACAAATGTGGCTCCCACAGGCCTCAGACCACTCCTACTCTTTTCATGCACCCCAACTCACAAGCCCTAACAATTATTGTTCCTGGAGAATGTGTTCTTGAACTCTTGATAATGCCTCTTCATTGGCTGGGTAAACAATAAGAGAGTGGTATAGTGGTACCTCGGGTTAAGTACTTAATTCGTTCCGGAGGTCTGTTCTTAACCTGAAACAGTTCTTAACCTGAAGCACCACTTTAGCTAATAGGGCCTCCAGCTGCCACCGCGCCACCAGAACACAATTTCTGTTCTCATCTTGAAGCAAAGTTCTTAACCCGAGGTAATATTTCTGGGTTAGCGGAGTCTGTAACCTGAAGCGTATGTAACCTGAAGCGTATGTAACCTGAAGCGTATGTAACCCGAGGTACCACAGTATGTCAGTGTTTGTCAAAAGTGATTTCCTGTCCAAAGGTAGCATTAGTATCATAGTTGCTTTGCCCGTTTCTGCCTCTCCCCCCATCTTCAAAATCTCACCTACCTACCAGCCACCTACGTCAAGCATCGTTATGAGCCAACATTTAAAAATGTTTTACGCAATAAGTAGAAATTATAAAAGGCGTGTTCGTGAGAAATAAGGAGATCCATGATATTCATATGGAGTTGATGCCAGACACTGGGATTTGATTTTTTTTTAAACTAAAGGATAATTAAAGAAGGCAGGCATTTCCAAATGGTGATTCAGAATCCATGCATTTAATCACAGCAGTTTAGACGGTGGCTTGTCAGGCTACACAGGTGGTGTGTAGTTAACAAAACAAGCAGAGGGATTTTTAAGAAAAGTACAGTTAGAACTGGATATGGAACAACTGATTGGTTCAAAATTGGGAAAGGAGTACGACAAGGCTGTGTATTGTCTCCCTGCTTATTTAACTTATATGCAGAATTCATCATGCGAAAGGCTGGGCTGGATGAATCCCAAGCCAAAATTCAGATTGCCGGAAGAAATATCAACAACCTCAGATATGCAGATGACACAACTTTGATGGCAGAGAGTGAGGAGGAGTTAAAGAACCTTTTAATGAGGGTGAAAGAGGAGAGTGCAAAATATGGTTTGAAGCTCAACATCAAAAAACCGAAGATCATGGCCACTGGGCCCATCACCTCCTGGCAAATAGAAGGGGAAGAAATGGAGGCAGTTAGAGATTTTACATTCTTGGGCTCCATGATCACTGCAGATGGTGAGAGCAGTCACGAAATTAAAAGATGCCTGCTTCTTGGGAGAAAAGCAATGACAAACCTAGACAGCATCTTAAAAAGCAGAGACATCACCTTGCTGACAAAGGTCCGTATAGTTAAAGCTATGGTTTTCCCAGTAGTGATGTATGGAAGTGAGAGCTGGACCATAAAGAAGGCTGATCGCCGAAGAATTGATGCTTTTGAATTATGGTGCTGGAGGAGACTCTTGAGAGTCCCATGGACTGCAAGAAGATCAAACCTCTCCATTCTTAAGGAAATCAGCCCTGAGTGCTCACTGGAAGGACAGATCGTGAAGCTGAGGCTCCAATACTTTGGCCACCTCATGAGAAGAGAAGATTCCCTGGAAAAGACCCTGATGTTGGGAAAGATGGAGGGCACAAGGAGAAGGGGATGACAGAGGATGAGATGGTTGGACAGTGTTCTTGAAGCTACCAGCATGAGTCTGACCAAACTGCAAGAGGCAGTGGAAGACAGGAGTGCTTGGCGTGCTCTGGTTCATGGGGTCACGAAGAGTCGGACACGACTAAACGACTAAACAGCAACAAACCTCTTCCACATCAAGGGATTGTGATCAAATGATTAGTGGCTTTTCTTAGAGGCAACTTCTGTGGGGAATTTGGGAACCACTAAAGCATGATGTCCTCACAGTGGATGAACCCATTCAAAACTTATTTTTTTGCTTTGGTTCAGATAATTGTTGCCAAAAGTGGTGGTATTGCTTGACCTTCAGGTTGGTTTTAATTGTCATTTTGTGGGTTCTGGTTGGAATAGAGCGCTTTCCACAGTGGAACTGGGAAGCTCAGAAAGGTCATCGCCATAAACTGTGTGCAAGGTGAGGGTCTACCTGGCTTGGGGACACTCCAGAGTATTGCTAGATCTCCACTACACATACAAACCCTTATCTGCTGCATTAAGACACCTCCAGGTATGTGCAGTGGGGCATTGATGTGGGACATAAGAGCCTGCCATTAGTCCAGCATTCTGTTTTCACAGTGGCTACCCAGATGTTTGTGGGAAGCCATCAGGCAAGAGTTGAACACGAGCACTCTCCCCTTTTGTGATTTCCTGACATTCAGAAGCAGGCTGTAGAGGCAGAGCATAACCACCGTGGCTAGCCTTATCCTTCAGCTTTGTTGTCTAGATCCTAAACAGCCTTGGTCCAGTATACTTGAAGGAGCGTCTCCACCCCAATCATTCATCCCAGACACGGAAGTCCAGCTCCGAGGGCCTTCTGGCAGTTCCCTCACTGCGAGAAGTGAGGTTACAGGGAACCAGGCAGAGGGCCTTCTCAGTGGTGGCGCCTGCGCTATGGAACACCCTCCCGTCAGATGTCAAGAAAATCAACAACTATCTGACTTTTAGAAGGCATCTGAAGGCATTTTTAATGTGTTTATAATATTCTCTAGGAAGCTGCTCAGAGGGGCTGGGAAAACCCAGCCAGATGGGCGGGGTATGTATGTATGTATAAACAAACAAACAAACAAATTTTTGGGCATGAAAACATAAACCCAGCAATGCTACTGCAGGTTGTACTGTTCACCTTAGGCTCCAGGTTGACTGACATTTCCAACAAAGTTCTTGAGAGGCAGGCTCCAAGGAGTTCCTCTTAGCCCTAGCTGAGATCACAGCATTAATGTGGGTGCTTTCAAACAGAAGATAAGGAAGGCAATTTGGGGGCTTCCATAAAAAGTGCGGGCTTAGAAAATTCTTTTTACATTTACTGCCTGGTCAAGAAGTTTAATTGCCATCAGTGCTCCAGCTGGCTACGTCATCACTATAGAGACAGTCATGTTCCAGGTTTACTTTAGTTTATGCCTAGAAAACAAGCCCCACAATGTATTTATTGTTTAAACTACTGAGTGTGGTGAGATTGCAGATGTTGTGGTGAGATTGGGAGTGAGCCATGAACTGCCTTGTTCATTTCCCAAAATAATGACTTGTCAGTTTCCCAGACTAAAAGAGTGTAGCCTTTGACTACGTGACAGGAGAAAATCCCCGCAAAGAAGATGTCCTCAATAGTTGGCTCAAACAGCGTTTGAATCCATTACGTTTTCCTCAGTTGCACTTCGCAGACAAAGGCTGGATTCTGATCTCTGCTATTTCAGTGACATTTTAGAGCAATCGAAACCAAAATGGCGCCTACATATTGTGCAACTGGCATGTGGATTGGTGTTCATCCCACTCCTTCGTTGATTATGTAAGAGAGAACTGTTTACAGACAGGTTATTCTTCACATCCACAAATAACCGGAAATATAAACATTCTGAATATGGAATTTTATTTTAAAAGACAAGATTGAAACCGTTTGTTTCTTTTTTCCAAAAAACGTTTAAAATTATTTACAACGGAAAACCATTCAGATATTTGAAGGGAATCAGGCATATGAGCCAAAGCAAACATTTTACTGTGTGTTCAAGGACCTTATCGATCAGACTTTCACAACTTGTAACCAGCTAAGCCAGTTGCAACCTACCAAACATGTATGACTGTTTTTGTTCTGTGTTGTTTTGCAGTTTCAGATAGGCAGCAAGAACAGGAGGTCTGTCAAGTCCCTGGTGATCTGATGGCATAATTGGGGCCAGATTGCTTTGGGTAACAAGCTGTATGGACTTGCTATAAGTAGTAAGAGTTCTCTATAAATTGAACATAAAGTTATTAGCAAGTCCTGTAATCACGGCTACTGCTATGTCTGGAAATTGGGGTTGGCAAACTGAGCAATCCCTTACTCCTGCAAAAAATAAAGAAGATCGTAAAGTAATTAGAGGTTGTGTCCAACATTACTCCGACTGTGACTATTACATAGTTGGAAACCCATTTTGGCCAGCCATTCTGTACTGCAGATTGAAGGGTTCTTGGACTCGGATGCCCACACAGACTCTAAAATGGCTACCTACTTCTGCACTCCCTAAATGTCTATGCAGGTATTAAAGACGTAGGAGGCCCTTTTGAGGCCAGCCACTGTCAACTAGAGTTGAGATATAATATTAACTTTCTTTCACCCTCAGTTTAGTTGTGTAGATTATTTTAATCTGCATGTTTTATTCATTGTTGCCTTTTTCTCAAAATGAGATATATTGCAGAGGGAAAAACCCAGAGATAACAAAATAGCAACAGTAGAATAATTATGTAGTTATTGCTATTTTTTTTTCCTTTTTGTAAAGGCTTTATCTAGGAGACTATCGGAATATCTTTAATGAAACTTCAATATCTTGATTAAATTGCTGCCAGCCCTTGAAATAATTAGCATTCATATAACCAAGAAAGCTGCACTTCAGTTGAATTTGGTGTTTTCTAAATGGCTGGTGATTCAAATGGTGCTATGGGGGAGGAAAGCTTTGGGGCTCTCCAGATTTCCTTTCCTTTTATTGATGCTACTTTCTTAAAGAAATCTAGAAAACATCATCTCACACCCTTGTGGCACATTACAATAAACACTTCTTTCAAATAAAAAAGTAAAAAGATAATGCGCTTTTAGAAAGTGCCTCCAAATATAAGTTGAGGGCTAGAGTGGGAATGCAAAACCATTAAGCAAATTGTCCTGTAAAGGTTACAGTGAATGAAAAAGTAAGAACTCAACACATTTGAATGATGAATTTTCCATTAGTGTAAGTTTTGATCTGTTTTAATTGTTGCATCTTTTTTAATTGATCTGTTTTAATTGTTGCATCTTAATTATTTTATATTTTGCATATGTAAATGTTGGGAAGGAAATTAAGAGGGGGAACAATTAGTTGATTAGCAGTTTTATTAATCTGGAACAAAACTGAGTATATTTCGGAAAGTGGCATTAATTTTGTAGCTTTATATGAAATCAAAAATTTCCACGTGTTCTCAGTAGGCGACATTTTGATTGAGCAAAATGCATGGGGTGTCATGCTGCAAAAACCCACCACAATGCTCAGATAGAGATGGTCAGCAAGGCCAAAATGGGGACTCTGAGAAACAAGAGAGATGCAAGTTTGGGAGAACCTGAGGTTTGCAGAAGTAGGTATTTTTGGTGGATGGGGACAAATGGGGAAATCCTCCCTCCCCCTTCTGTCTGGGGTGGAAAAATCAATAGAGTTTAGCATATTCATTCAGGTCAATTGGAGAGGGTAAAAACAGGTGTATATGTGTGGATGTGGGTACATTGGTCTCCTTGAGCTTTTTAAAGTATCCTGTCTGGAAGGAACCCAGAACAGGGACATTCCTGCCAGAAGGTGAGGCTCCATTGTCTAGTCAATAAATACGGCCCTGAAATCAATCTAACTCACATTTTGATTCAAAGCTTCATCTTTACTTCCAGTTCATGAGCTCTAGCCAAATATAGATCTACTTTTGCGTTTCCTTTCACATCCTGTTACCTGTTACTGCTTACGTATATCCGTTTTTGACACGAATACCCTCAAGGCGACTTTCAAACTAATCATAATAAAAATAGTAAATTCAGTATCAACACTAAACATCAGTAAAAACCGCAAAATAAAACCAGCGGACGAAGCAGCTAAAAGCAGTTTTAAACCAATACTATTAAAAGCGCAAGCAAACCTTCCGCACGCCACATTTAATTGAGTTGTGTCCAGTACAAGTTGTTGTCTATAATGAGCATAAAGTTGAGCACATTAAATTTTCTCACTTCACTATAAGCTCCTCTCAGTAGGGCCAAATAGAAGAATCCTCAGCCAAATATAGCGGCTGCAATGTTCAAGTTATGTCATGGGTGTGGGAAGGCTTGTTGAACCAATTTGGCATCCATTTTTGTAATTCTATCCCTTGGCTAAATAACTGGCAATTCTTCTACCTTTTCTATTCCTCCAGGTTTGCTATGGGGTTGGTTCCCCCCACACACTCCGAATATGCAGTACGTGAGGAATGAAAGACATTTGAGTGCTTTGTGTGCCTTTTGTGACCACATTATATATATATATAACACACACTGAATTAAAATCGCTAACACGACTATGGAAGTCTTTTCTGTCTATAGCTGAGGACTTTCTGGTGCAAGTGAATATGCAGTACATGAGGATTGAAAGACATTTATTTGAGTGTTTTAATTCAGTGTGCGCATATATATATAATGTGGTCACAAAAGGCACACAAAATCACTAAGTCTTTTCTGTCTACAGCTGAGGACTTTCTGGTGCAAGTGAAAAGTGATCCTGGCTTGGCTCCAACAAGCCATCACAGCTCTTACAACCACAGACACATGTGCAGCTCTCACACCACAGACACTGGCACACAACCTCAGCTGCAATTTGGTGGAGTCGGTTCTCCCATTCACCTGCCTTCTGTCCTTTTTATTCTGGGTGCTTTGTGTCCCTTATGTAGCAACGTGGCCATACTCACCCTCTTTCGACCTGCCCCTTCAACCTCCATGCTTTGGTGGCTGCATTAAAATTCCCTCATGGACCACGTCTCATCCACCATGCCCTGGGAGAATGTTTTTTTCATCATAGGAACACTAGAAACTGTCATAGGTCCATCTAACTCCACATTGCCTGTCACTGACTGGCAGAAGCGGCTCTCCGTGGCTTCAGGCAGGGAACCCTTTCCAGACTTTCTTGGTGATGCCATGAATTGAACGTGGGACGTTCTGCATACAAATTTGATTCTCTTCCACTGAGTTACAGCTCTTCCAACAACCACCGTAAGCGATGCCTCCTGCAAGAACCATCACCTTTATTTTATTTTACTTAATTGTTTTTTTAAAAAAAATGTACTTTCTGAGGTAAACCTCGATTCTCCCACCTATCCTCCTCGGGCCCTTTGCATTTTGGCTTGTTGCTTTTCAGAGTTTTTAAAGATAAAAGGATTAATGTTAAAAGAGAGAAGGAGATTATCATTATCACATTATCTCCACAGATGGTGCAAACAACCCATTTGGTAAACAACAGAGTCCTTGTTAATCCTGTCTCTCTATCTTCCCCCAGTTTTAAGACTTTCCAAAGAAACCACTATTGATCTGAAAACCTTTGGGATATTTAGCTCAGGAACTGTAACTGAAGGATGATTGACCTGTTTTTATTAAGCCTTGCTAGGCTATGGTGTCAGTTGTGTTTAATTTTGGCAACACAGTGCTTTGTTCTGCAGGGAGACCTTGCGGAGGTACATATGTGCCAGTGTAAACAACGAGTAGGTATTGTGGTCATTGTTGTTTTCCCCCTGGTGTTGCGAATCTAAGTAGGAACAACAGGGACCTGAACTTTCTGTAGCCCCTCATTGACTCGAATGAGAAATGCAGGTGATAATCACCTCTGATAACATTGTTCTTGGTTAGCCATGTGCAAAATGCACCACAGGTGTCAGTTGTGGAGCAGAGGATGACAGCGTCAAGTCACAGGGAGCTCAGAAGCTTGGCTGAAAGACATCCGTGTAGCTGAGCAGCTTCCATGCTATTTTATATTGTTGGTGTGAGCAGTGAAGTGAAGTACTTTTGTGGTATCCTACCCCTCCCCAATCTGGGGGAAGCTTAGGCTGGGTCTTGCTGGGTCTCCGCATTGTAGGGCAGGGCTATAGGGGTGATTTGCCTTCCCACATGAAGCAGCCCAGCGGCCTTTGAGGAACTGTTGTGTTCCCTTTGCTTGTGTGGGTGGGATACAGCCCTGAATTTTGAGCTACCCAGCTTTAGGGTTTCATGATTGATGGAAGACTAATAGGAGACCTAACAAAAGGTCTGGCTTTGCATTACTTGCCTGTTCTGTGTAGTCTTAAAAGAACTCAGGCAAAATCAAAAAGTGTCACCGGATTAGAAACTGTACAGCAGTTTTGGGGAAGCCCTGACCCACAAGCCCAGTCTGGCCCAGCACGACTCCTAATTTAGCCCACAAGACCCCAAAGTTTTGGCCACCTGCCCTGCACCTGATGCCATATATGATGCCAGGTATACGGCAGGTAAAGTTGTGGCTGCAAAGACACAATCAGGAGTATTTAAGTGTGCAAACGGCTTGCATTGGGTGCCTTTTAAATTTGACACTCAACACAAGCTCTGTTGAAAGTGAGGGTTGTCCTGCAAACTCCATCTGTCAAAGTGACCCACAGGAGTGGGGGGAGGTCAGCATCTGCTCCCCACCACTTCTCTACAGCAAGAAATCTCAATGTTGGTTAAAAAGGTAATTTTGTTCCCGATATCCAACGTGCTGTTTTTCAATAGTGAGGTGTTATTTAATATAGTAAATGCTCCTATCTCAGTTCTGAGGTATTGCAGCAGCCAAAGCTGCAATCCCACAGCAAGAGCTGGTGCCATCAATGGTTCTTCAGGATAGTTAACTTTAACTCCCTGTTGTCTAAGGATGCACATTCCCATGGGCAAGGAGCTGATGTCACCAGTATCAGTTGGGGCAGTAAATGGCTCATGAGATCATGGAACAATGTGATGAGGCCATCAGCAAACTATTGTGGTGAGTGCCCTGATGACAATTACATTTCTCATTCAATCACATTGTGTTCTCTTCCTTTTTGGTATTGGAGGTCCATGAGTGGAAGATTCCTATATGTGGTCTGTATGGCTACAGGGATTTACTGTATA
This sequence comes from Podarcis bocagei, assembly GCF_964188305.1. Lineage (NCBI taxonomy): Eukaryota > Metazoa > Chordata > Lepidosauria > Squamata > Lacertidae > Podarcis > Podarcis bocagei. The sequence goes on along the minus strand of NC_138134.1, from coordinate 24,887,755 downwards.
TGCACTCAAGTTCTGCTGGTTTCCGTACAGTTTTTAAGCCCCATGTGGGACTGCGGCCCTATTACTCCTCTTCGCTGCAATATATTGCCATGATGTAATAATTGCACTGCATTTTCATTCGAAGATACCATTCCTCTGCCAAGGTTGTATATTGTCTATATCATAACAGATGTGCAATATGTTTATTGGTGGTCCTGTGCTGCATTTTCTAGTCTTCATCATATTGTGGGGTATGCTTGTTTCTCTTGTGTCATCTGGAGGACTTTTCACCTCTGCAGCCATCTTTCTCTATTGGGCCAGTACTTGGTTTTGCATTTTGGGGGCTGTTGGAACAGGAGCATTGTGTGTTATGGGTCCTGCTGGGCTGGGAGTTAGAAATGTTTGGGTCCTTCTGTGTTCTAGGCCAAGCTTATATTTGAGGTAGGGCTGTACTGCTTTTACCCTGTTTTGAACTTTGTTTTGAACTTTGGCACCAAACTGGGCATAATCATCCCACCTCTAAAACAAGGTGGCTGATGAAGGGGGAAAGCAAAGCGATTCATCTGGGGCATGTTTATTAAAGCGAAGTGGCTTTTTACTTCTGCTTCCAACCCCAGGTTGAATGGCCACCCATTGAATGTGCAGTGGTTTGCCTGTAACATCAAAAGCAGGAGAGCTGACAGACACTTGTCAGGTCACTTGCATGTCTTTGTTTAGCTTGGTGGGGCACACATTGTGTTCCAATGAATGCAAGTGTGATTTGTGCCATTTTGAAGGTCCGTAGTTCAGTGGTAGAGCATCTGTCTTTCATATAGGGTAGACATTAGTGAGGTAGATGGACCACTGGTCTGACTCAGTATAAGGAGGCTTCCTATGTTCCCATGATGTGCGCTGTGTGTTTCTTTTAATACCATAAAGTGGTTTTTGTTGCTGTCTCTTCTTGGGAATCATAAACGTGCACATGATGAACTGCAAATGCTGCTCTCGGTCCTGTGACTTTGGATTCATTCTTGTCAGGAGGACGTATGTAGAGTACCTTGTTAGAGGTGGCTTGGAAGAGAAGATTCATTGTAAGCCAAACAGAAGCCTTTGAATGTATGACTTGGAAATTACACGGCCGCACAGAGTGAAAGAAAGCTATTGTTCCCTATGGATGCCAAAGCAGCAAATAAAAGGAACGCATGCATGGAAATAAAAGCAAATATGCATATTTTTTTGGAGGGGAGGATTCAAAATGTTTTAGTGTGTGCATGTGCTTCTGTTAAACTTTCTCCAAAGAATAAGAGTTTAAAATGAATATAGAAATAATAAGAGTGATACATACTTTCCCATCTTTTGTGTCACATCTATATATAATGCCCCCTTAAAAACTGACTTTAAAAATATTCTCTTGGTAACTCCATGAGGTGAATTAGGTTGAGTGATGGGCCCAGGCTCAGCTAATCCTGATTCATGCATTCATAGTGTTTCCATGGACAGTGGAACCTTGGTTCTCGAACATTTCGGCTCCCGAATGACGAAAGCCCGGAAGTAAGTGTTCTGGTTTTCGAATGTTTTTCGGAACCCGAACGTCCAATGTGGTTTGTCGGCTATTGTTTCCTGGGCGCCTGCACCAATCGGAAGCCGTGCCTTGTTTTCGAATGTTTCAGAAGTTGAACGGACTTCCAGAACGGATTGTGTTTCAGAACCAAGGTTCCACTGTAGTTGTTGTTGAAGTTGCCTATGGAAAAGGCAGGATGCCTTTCTAAATATTAGGGAGAGATTGCAATACCAGGCGCTCCCCAGGATCTGGCATCAGTGTGGCAAGTTCATAACACACACACACACACCATTGTAGCTGTGGTAATGGAGCTATTCCACATGTGTTATTGAGTGTATGAACAGGCTCCATGAACTTTACGACTCAGCAGAAATTAAAAACCTAGTCCTATCCAATGTGCTACTAAATATACCATACTTAAGGTTAAAATATGTTGCATGCTTAATTACAGCCATGGAGGTGGGATTTTTTTGGGGGAGGGGGTTCGAAACACACAGGGAGAGGAGGTTTTTTTCTTTTACTCCCTAACCAAAATCCTCCAATGTCACCCCCTTGGGGTGCCAGTAGGATTTTTTTTTTGGGGGGGGGTTGGGGTTGGGTTGAGGACAGAAGAGGGAAGAAGTCTTACCATCCCTGCATGCTGTTATTTTTGACACAATCCCTCCCACCCCAAGCAACTGTAATTGATTTAAGGAAAAAATAGAGACATAGCATCATGCTACACGTTAAGTGTAACATGTAGTTTGGCCCCCAATCTGTGTTGATTGGGAGGGGTCTCTATTGATTGGGTTGATTAGATTCTGTAGAGAATCTGACCTTCTCTCTCTGCCTTATCACCTGCATTTAACTACCTTTGGATTTCTCACTAGCTGGAGTGTTTATCTGACACCCTCTTAATCCATTGTACTTCTAAGTGCTGCTAAAGTTGCCGGTTAAATAAATTTGGTACTGCCCTATAATCCATGCAAACTTCATTTGCAGGCTGAGCCGATGGCATTGCCCCTAATGCTGAGAAAAATCAACTTTTTTTCAATAATTAATTAATTGAATTGTTCTTACCGTCGGTATCAAATGAGCACGCTGTAAGCCAAATGGGGCTACACTGGTTTTGTTTGTTTTTTAAACTTTGTGGGCATCTACAAATCATAAGCAAACGCTAATACATAAGCTGTCAGATTTAAACTATCTCTTGAAAAGAAAAGAAAAGAATTCCCATAGCATCCCCTTCTAGGGAACATACACTGTTTGTGTGGCTTAACTGTGATAAGACATACACCGTAGCTGAACTCAGGTACCTGAACTTAGACCTCCCCAAGATGGCCAGAATTAATTTAACTCCCTTTGATTCAGAGCTGTAGCTTAGTAGGAGAGCGTATGCTTTGAATTCGAAAGGTCCCCGGTTCAATCGCTGACCTCTCTAGGTAGGGCAAGGAAAAAGAGCCACACAGCATTAGAGAGCATATCTTACAGATGTTCTCTTCCTGTGCAAATGCCAGAAGAGGAAGTTGGAAAGCTAGATTTCTTCCTCCTTTGTTAGCATGTAGGCATAACCTTGAGGGACACATACCACTCTTCCCTATTCAGACAAAGAAAGACTGGATGAAAGAACAATAATTTGGATGTCTTTATAAATAAGTCCTCTTAATTGTACATAAGACTAGCAAGGCTTAATAAAAGGTCAGTTTTCCGTCAGATTCACATCATACATTTAAAACACATTGCTTCCCCCCCAAGAATTCTGGGAATTGTAGTTTGTTAAAGGTGCTGAGTATTGTCACTCTTAGGTGCAAAGTACAGTTCCCAGGGTTATTTATGGGATGCCATGTGCTTTAAATATATGGTGCTGATGTGACTATATCTCTTAGAGCTCATTATTGTTTATGTTTCTGGATTTCTAAGAACCTGGCCTTGAAGGAGGAGCTGGAGAAAAAAATCAAGCTATACTAAAAGTCCTTCCTCACCTTCACAGTGAAGGTGGGAAGGCACTTTATAAAACATTTCAGTGTAAGGGAGAGATTCTCGTGATTTTGTGGCAAGGGGGATACCGTCCAGATGAAGCAGCAGACGATAAGTTTCTTTTCAGTTTTTGAAACCAACAGCAGATTTTTCTGCACCTTTAACTTCCGGCAAGATTGTTCAGCCGAGCAACATCCATCTTCATTAGTAAACAGATGCCCAGTGGGAATAACTACATCGTGAAAAAAGATCATTACCACGGAACTGAATGGAAAAGAAAATGGCTGCCCCCATGGGCAGCCCATGATGGCAGCCATCTTTTTCCTTTTTTTGCATAGTGTCTGGAGTAATGGTACTATGTTGTGATGTAGCCTCGGGGCATCTGTTTGTTAATGAAGACTGATGCTGAAATTTTTGCCTTGTCCGAAAAGATTTAATCCCACCCCAAAATCAGATACTTTCTTTCAACTCTTGATATATCGGGGACTGTCTTCATGGAGCCCCCCCCACCGCCGTTGTGGGAGCACCAAAAACAGCCTGGTTTAGCAGTCAAGAAATTTCAGTCATCAGCCATGAGGTAATACTTGAATTGTGTTTTGAAAAGAAGTTAAACTACAAATCAAACTGATGTAGGCTTGTGCAACATGATTTTCTTTCTTTCTTTCTTTCTTTCTTTCTTTCTTTCTTTCTTTCTTTCCTTTTTTTTGAAGACCAATGAAAGGAAATATACGAAACACTAAACGCTAAATTTTATTTTTGGCAGGTGGTACCAGACCTTCTATTATTCCAGCATTTTCCACTTTGGTTGTGAATAGTGGACAAGAGTTAAAGCTGTTGTGTAGTGATGGTGGCTCTGTGACCTGGGATTTTCAGAGTTCGGACCCATCAGGAAAGCCCCTCATTTCAGAAACGAAGGAGTTACACATAAGTAAAGCAGAAGCAAGCCACACAGGAACATATACATGTACAAACACAGAGAGATCGAACAACTCAATTTATGTTTTTGTTAAAGGTAAATATTATTGTTTTTTCCCCCTTCTCCTTACCTGAAAACTTGGTTTGTGCTTCCATTTATATTGATCACATTGGTGCTTTTGATATGATGTTTTCACATCCTAAGAAACCAGTGTATCGGATGAACCGTTCAGATACCTGCTGCACCACAAGGTTGTCTGAACAAATGCTTAGGTGTGTACCAGTTAAACTGTCACTGAACTGATAGGTACAGGCTACTTGCTATCCATTATTCTAGGACGCGGCAGTCTTGATCTAAGACCACATTACCCTCAAACAACTGCTCCCAAGAAGCATTCCGGTGATGGATGTGGCATAAAACCTTTGTTTGTCTTTATGGGAAGTTAGGGCCATGTCAAAGGGCATATTGAAATGAGCCTTTTAGGCTGCAATCCTAAACACGCTTTTTAGGAAGCATGTCCCATTGAACATGGTGGGATTTCTGAGCAAATGTGCTTGGGATTGTGTGCATGTATACTAATTCAGGGCATCTGCCTATCACAGGCTTCCCCCTCCTATGAAACTTGGGCATTCCTCCCCTCCACACACACAAAAAATAATCCTCCCACATTTTTACATTAAAAAATACAGACTTTTTGCTCTTGAGGCCTGCAAATAGACATGCTCAGTAGATAGACAATTTGAATTGTTGTGCTTCCTGGCAACCAGATGGGTGGCTGGATCTATGCCAGCAGGGAAAAAGTGAGCTCAGATACCGGTTGGGAGCAGTTGGATCAGTTTTAGTTCCATCCTGCTCCACAGTTTCGTTTATGCTTGTTTGCTTATGACATTTGTATGCTGCCCTATAACACAAAGTTCTCTTGATGACCGACAGTAAATAAGTAATGAAACAATGAAAATGCAAAATAGGTCAAGAAAATCAAAAGTTTCACAGCAAAGCAAAAACTCACCCCACCTGGTAAGTTAAAACACAGATTTAAAAATAGAGAGGAACAGACAACAAAAGTCTTCACCTGCTGACTGAAAGATAGTGACTGGCCCTGGGAAGGCTGTTCCACAACGAGGGTGCCACCACCAAAAAAGCCTTCTCCCTGTTAGTTATCCAACGCTCTTCATTCAGCGCAAATGCTGAGATCCGGGCCTCAAAATTGGATTGTACGGTTTAGGTAGGTACATATATTCATAGGTACATAGTTGTGGAAAAGAAGAGTAGATGTAGCCACCTGTATCAGGACTGGACAGTGAAGATCCACCTAAAGGCCAAGCTGTGGTCCTCAGGATGTTTCTGAACTGCAGCTTCCAACAGCCTCAAGTCAGCATGGCTAATAATAAGGGATGGTGGCTATCATTGTCTAGCAACATCCGGAGGGCCACAGCTTAGCCATCCCTGAGCTGTAGGATCAGTGAATTTACTTGCAGTATCACCTACCACAAGTAAATTATTGGATCCTGCAGTTGGGGGCCAGAGTCCTTTGCATCTCTCCTTTGCATGCATCATTCCTGATCATGTGGCTACATAACAGCACTATTTCTGCTGTGTCTCCTCTCTTTCAGGATAATCAGGCACAGTTTTTTCTCATTGTCATTTGATGAGAAACCACATAGTGTCTATGGAGAAGTATCTGCTCTGCCGATTTCCTTAAGTGAGCCACTTTAGGGATTTCTGTATATTTTGTTGACTAGATGTCAAAAGGAGCTGACTCCATTGACAAACATTCCAATGGAGGTAACGCCAAAAGGTACTGGAGTTCATATCGGCAGTGAAATACTGTAATGGTTGATTCACCAATGCGTATGATCTAGTAAGGTTGTAGCCATCAAGTGTTGAAGATGTACATCTGAACAAGTTTCCAGGTGGAAACTGCTGAACCCTGCCCAATAGTTTTGACCTCGGTATTTATAGGGTTTAAACTAAGGATCAATGCTGAAACTTGTTTTGAAGGATAAAACTCGGTATATACTGCATGATAGTCATCAGAGGCACATCTGAGCAGCATGCTTTCCCCTTACTACTGAGTAGCCCAAGGCTGTTGCCACAGAGCTGAAACTGGAAGCAGGACTGAACTTCCAGTAAAACTTGAGGTCCAGTAACACTATTTTGAAACATTGGTTTGGGGATTTGTTCTGGGCCAGAAGGCTCCAGAAAGATCCCTTTGAGACACAATTGTTCCTGTTGTTGATGTTCAGGCTGGGGCTTTTTACTTGAGCAGATTGGAAAGATGCCCATGTAAAGCCCAAACATCTTCAGAATATCATGAAATAAGGGGATCTGAAGTATGAGTTTCTAATGAGTTGTGGGCAGCTGTTCTGTGGTCCTTTATCTTACTAAAGGGATTTGTGGAAGCACCGCCAAAAGTGCATGTTTTCCCTAATTTTTATAATCTGCTGCTGGTAACACTTAAGGACTAGTTCACACATGTGTACATATCACTAAATTTTTCATTAATTGATTTTCCAATAATCCTGAAGGGCAGTTGAATGTGTGAACTTACTTCATGGGAAAACTTTGCTTCCGTGATGTGAGATGGTTTGAAACATCTGATTAGTGGTATTAGAACTATGATACTACATTCATATATGTAAGACAGGAAGTGATGAACAGAAATACGTGTGAACCAAGAAGCACTTTTAGTACAGTGGTGCCTCGCAAGACGAAATTAATTCGTTCCGCAAGTCTCTTTGTCTTGCTGTTTTTTCGTCTTGCGATGCACGGTTTCCCATAGGAATGCATTGAAAATCAATTAATTCGTTCCTAGGGAAACCGCCTTCAGACCAGGTCCGGGGACAGTCTGTCCCCGGACCTCTTCTGAAGGCTGGGGGGGGGACAAGGGCTTTTCTAGCCACCCCCAGCATTTAAAAAAACCCTGGGACAGCGGAGGACTTCTCCGCTGTCCGGGGCAATCTTAAAATGCTGGAGGGCGGCATTTTAAAATCGCCCCGGACAGCGGAGGACTTCTCCGCTGTCCGGGGCGATTTAAAAGCCCCTGGGAAGGCAGGCAGGGGGGACAAAGACTTTCGCCCCCTGCCCGCCTTCAGAAGGTGTTCCCGCCCCCCCGCCCCGCTTCGGAACAGCGTTCCGAAGCGGGGCGGCTGGGGCAGGTGTCCCCGCCCCCCCTCCCCGCTTCGGAACAGCATTCCGAAGTGGGGCGGCTGGGGCAGGTGTCCCCGCCCCCCTCCCCGCTTCGGAACAGCGTTCCGAAGTGGGGCGGCTGGGGCAGGTGTCCCCGCCCCCCCTCCCCGCTTCGGAACAGCGTTCCGAAGTGGGGCGGCTGGGGCAGGTCTTCCCGCCCCCCTCCCCGCTTCGGAACAGCGTTCCGAAGTGGGGCGGCTGGGGCAGGTGTCCCCGCCCCCCTCCCCGCTTCGGAACGGCGTTCCGAAGCGGGGCGGCTGGGGCAGGTGTCCCTGCCCCCCCTCCCCGCTTCGGAACAGCGTTCCGAAGGGGGGCGGCTGGGGCAGGTCTTCCCGCCCCCCCTCCCCGCTTCGGAACAGTGTTCCGAAGTGGGGCGGCTGGGGCAGGTGTCCCCGCCCCCCCTCCCCGCTTCGGAACAGCGTTCCGAAGTGGGGCGGCTGGGGCAGGTGTTCCCGCCCCCCGCCTTCGGAACAGCATTTTAAAACCTCCCCGGGACACGGGGAGATTTTAAAATGCTGGGGGTCGGCAGCGCTTCGCTCCCGACCCCCAGCATTTTAGAACCTTCCCGGGACACGGGGAGATTTTAAAATGCTGGGGGTCGGCAGCGCTTCGCTCCCGACCCCCAGCATTTTAAAATCTCCCCGGGACAGAGACTTCTCTGCTGTCCCTTGGAGATTTTAAAATGCTGGGGGTCGGCAGCGAACGCTTCGCTCCCGCCCGCCAGCATTTTAAGATCGCCCGGGGCAGGCGGGGGGAAGGCAGGCGGGGGGGGGGAGCAAAGACTTTTGCCCCCCGCCGGCCTTCAGAAGAGGTCCTCTTCTGAAGGCCGGCTGTGGGCGAAAGTCTTTGCTCCCGACCGCCAGCATTTCCCTATGGGCTTTCGTCTTGCGATGCAAGCCCATAGGGAAATTCGTCTTGCGAAGCGCCTCCAAAACAGAAAACCCTTTCGTCTTGCGGGTTTTTCGTCTTGCGAGGCATTCGTCTTGCGGGGTACCACTGTAGTGCATTTCTGGTACCATTCCCACCACTGTCTGCAAAACTTTTTCTGTGGTGCTTGGTTGATGTCTTTGAATTGCTTTTGGCCTTCAATTTGTTGATTTCTTCTGCTCTGTGAAGTTGCGCAGAAAGAAAATGTATCTATGCTGCCCATCTGTCACTGAGAGTTTATTTTCTTTGCAAAATGTTCTGTTTGTTATTTGGTGGTAGTCAGGGAGTATGGCGTGTCTGTCCTATTTTCTTACATTTATATCCCATATTTATTCCATTGTGGAACCCAAATTGGCCTTTGGTTCCCATTAAGTCTCTCATCCAAGCTCTGACCAGACTAAGACCTGCTTAGCTTCAGCAAGGTGGTAAGTGTAGAATGGCTGCTGCATCGCTGGGACAGATCATATGGGAAATTCTTCTGTTGGTGCTACATCTCATTGATATGTTCCATGTGTTTTCATCATGCAGATGCTACCAGTGTGATGCAGGTTCCATCCACAGATAGGAAAGTTTTACCTCAAAAAGTACTCCCAAATGAACACAGAATGCTTCCTGCATTAGGTGGCTTCCCTGTTTTCTGGAGGGGGCAGTTCTGCACACGGATATAGATGCATCATAAAGCCTTTGATAGGAATAATGAACCCCGCTCATGCAAGTGCTGTGTGCCAATCAGAGTGGACTCAAGCCTGTGGATTGTGGTGGGAGGGGAGGAGTATGTCTGTTAAGGTGTTTTGAGGATTGCAGTAGATGAAATAAGCCTTTGCTACCAGTTAAAATAATTTCTGTTAAGGTTATGGAGGGATCTCCTAACACTTTCCGTAGGAATTTCTGTTTGTGAATGAGATGGAAAAAGCTATTCATGGTAATGTACTGAAGTGTGAATTTTACTGTGTGGGCTCCCTTTCATACTGAAATCTAAATAAACAAAAGGAAATTGTACTATGAAAGGAATTCTGACATTCTGTGATCTTATTTCCCCCATTAGGGCTTGCTAACGCACAGTAGGATGAGCTGGAAAGCATAGCTAAAGTAATTCCATTCATTTAATTTGCTCTGTTCTCCTGGAAACTTAAAAATACCTCACCAGTTTCCAGAAGGAGACAATTTTAGTATTTCCTTTGGCCTCACAGTTTGCCAATAGTGAGCAACAACTAAGTCTGTTTCTGGCTAAAAACCCAATCTATCTATAGACTTAATTCAAAATCCCTCGTCATAATCACAGTGTTATAAGACTTTAATTTTGCGGAAGTTCTTTCTGGATGCTTTGGGGAGATTTTTCTCATTTCCCCCAAATCTGTCTGGTCTTAAAGTTAGCAGGCCTTTGAATACATTAGGACAAATTGAGCCAATGACAGTCAGCTTCTGATGTGTGGGTACCACATGTGACAGTAAGAGGCCCACTGTAACAGAGCACTGATTAGCCAATGACATCAAGATCCAAGACAGGCAGAGAGATCAGAGACCTATGAGATGTTTACAAGAGGAAAGAGGAAAGGATGAAGTGGGTAGTAAAAGACCCCCCCTTTTACTGGGGCCAGTGGTCAGGGATGATGGGTGTTGTTGTCCAACAACATATGGGGACCCAAAGTTGGGAAAGGCTAATCAGGAGCAATGTTCATGGAGGCTCAGAAACCACTCAGCTGACAAGCCATTAGTTAATATCCTCATAATTTTCATTCTGTTATTTTCAAGTCATGAATGTCTGAAGTACACTTGGAGGTGAATTTATAAAGTTTTGGGGACAGTCCCAGCAAAAATAAGTCCCAGAGGAGTTTTTTCTTGTTTTTCAATTATGCTGGAAAGCATCTTAATGATGATTAAAAATGGATAAGGATTCTTTAGTACAGAATTCTTTAATTGCCTAAATTTCAGAAAAAGGACATTTCAATAGTTCCAAAAAATTCAGACTCTGTGACTGCCTGAGTCTGTAGCTCTGCTTGTAAAAGGGCGACGTCCACACTTTCACAAACAAGTAGAATTACAGGGGACCACAAGACAATAGAATCCAACCCTAGCACAAGACTATTCACTCAGTATATTCATCAGTTCTCAATGTCTGGGTGAAATACATATACCTCCTGTGTATCAGATGATGGGAGCAAACAACACTGGGTGGCTATTGCTTTTATGCGTTGTGTGTGAAATTCCCGTTGGCACCTGGCAGGCTATTGTTGGCTTGAAACTGAATCCTCTTAGCCTAAATCAAGGTGCACAACAAGCAGAAAAGATGCCTTACTCAAAAAGGTTGGCTCCAAATTTGATCAGAGTGGTATCCAACATTAGTCACTGAGTACAGTAGACACTTCCTTTCTCCTGAAGTCAGACAAGCTCACTCCCTACTGCACTTCAGGTACCATCTGAATACTTTTTAAAGTTCCAGCAGGCATTTTAAACAAGTTTTTCTGATGTTATGGTTAATTTTAACCAATTTTATCTATTCTGTTTAATTTTTGACCTCATTGCACACCAGTTGGAAACCTCGATATTAAGCGGTATATTTATTTATAGAAATATTTATATACGACAGGGTATCAAGATACATCACAGCAGTTGGAGGGTGGGACATACTTGTGTGAAGATTTGTGTTTTACTGTGTTTTCAATATTTTGTTGGGAGCCGCTCAGAGTGGCTGGGTTAACCCGGTCAGATGGGGGCATATAAATTATAAAAGAAGAAGAAGGGGATTAGGAGGAGTAATTGTTGTCATCATTATTTAATATATAGTCTTCAGGAAAAATGTTTTTGTTTTCATTTCAGATCCAGCGGTCCTGTTCTTTCATGAGCCTGTCACATACGCAATGGAAGATGGTGATGCTCTCATTCAGTGTCCAGTGACAGATCCAGACATTTCAAGTTTCACTTTGAAAAGGTGTCATGGGAAACCTCTGCCTGGGAATATGGAGTTAGTTCCTGATCTTCAGAAAGGAATTACCATAAAAAATGTACAGAGATCATTTTCTGGTTGTTACCAGTGTGTGGCGTATCAAAATGGAGAGGAGAAGGTGTCAGAATTTATCACACTAGTTGTGAGGGCAGGTAATTCCTCTTTACTGGAATATCTAGTAAAACCATATTGATGACTGCTATTACTGTGTACAAACTTCTTCCTGCAGCTCAGGCAGCCGTTATAGTTGGTATACCTTTATATAAGATTGCATGTTAACAAGTGTAAAATAATTAGATAATTATTTCTTTCAGGTGGTACACTCACCTTCCATCAGTGGATGGAAAGGCTTTTGAGTTGTAACCTTATAAAATAGTCATGGAATGAGTTTCCTGATTATGCTTCAGTCTTTGCAGGATTAAATATTATGTATGCTTATCTGTGCATGCTATATAGTACCTATAAATGTTTTCATACTTTAACTAAGAGATGTACTTGGCATGAAAGAACAATTCAAATACATTACAGAAATTTAAAATACCTCTAGGTGGTCTAATATTTTATTAGGAGGTTAATAACTTTTGATTTTTTTCCTCCTCTCTCTTGGAGGCACTCCATGTAATGAAAAACAATGCACATCTAAATTGTTTTCCAGTTCACAAATCCCTTCCAGCCATCTCCTTATCCAAAACCAACCAACTTCTCAAAGAAGGTGAAGAATTTGAAGTTACATGCACAATCAAGGATGTAGATAGCACTCTGCAAGCTAATTGGATTTTTCAAGGCAGCGCGGTGAGTTCATTATACCCCATCAGTCTTAACTAATGTACTTGAAAGAACAATCTTAAAAACACACCACAGGATCGCATTGGGGGTGCGTTCTTCATTAGTTATGACAAAACAGTATTCCTGAGAAGTGTCGTTACCCAGAGCAGTAGCCTTGACAAGTCTCAAATAAGATACCTCAGTAGATTCCTAGCCTTTCAGTGGATTTTTACCCTTTCTGCCACACATAGCATGACAACAACCTACGTGGAATTGCATGATCTGTCTCTTTCCTTCTGACTGACAGCAGCTACCGGACGCTACTCACAAAAATTCTCATCTGCTTCTTAGGATTTATTTAAAGTAGGAAGTCATTCTCTCCCAGTAGGTACCATAGGCCCTCTTGCAACTTCAGATTTTATTCTTGCTTTATCCTTCTTCCTCCCTGCTTTAATACTTCTTGCTTTGTTTTGTGCCTTCTGGCCATCCTTGCGTTTCCATATTTTCAACCCTGCTGTCATTCATTCTTTTTGTTTTATTATTATCTAGACAAAAGACCCAGTTTTGATATAAGCCCATGTCTCTGAGTGCATTTGAAATCACAAGTGCAGAACTGCTAAAAAAACACAACACCTTGCCAGGCCTCACAGAGACTTCCATTTTCAAGGGGTAAATACATGTTACATGTTAATACATGAAAGGAACCTAACACAAACATACTTTGGTTAAGGTAAAGCAGGCTAGACTCTGAAGCTCCTTTGCTTTTTGAAATTATTGCATTGGGAACTTCTTAAATGCGTTTGTATGCTAGTTAGCATCCCAGGAACCATTTTATAGAGGGAAAACTATTCAGCGGCTGCCTAGGAAGCAGGCGTCAAGGGCAGGTCTGAATCATGTAGCCAGTCAGTAAGGCAAGGAGGAATGAGAGTTCAGGGAGAGAAAGCGCAATGGCTTTAGGAATCGAGGCAGTGGTTGAGAAAGCTCCAAACTCATATTCACAGGTTGCTGCAGGTTCCTGAGGCTGGTAGTGCTTCTGTGAATTGCTGGCATAGGTGAGAAGCTGATCCAGTAGTTATCCCCTATCAGGGCCCTGTTATTCATGAGCAAGAACCAATTCCCAGGAGTGGAACCCAGCAAAGTTCAGATGCATAGAGGTTCCCAGCCAAGAACTTTTTGAAGTCAAGCAAAGACTGCAGGCTGCTGTTGAATGTGGTCGTGACTTTACCAAAGAGCAACAACGCAGAAAAGTAGGTCAGGCTTTAATTTGAGAAAGCCAGACATATGAGAGGAGCCTAAAGCAGCACTACTACCGCATGAAAGGCCTGGATGTCAAGTCACAATGCTTTTGAAGTCCACAGTTCTTTGGCAAGGAATCACAGATCTCACTGATTCATAATCCGAATCTCAGCCTCCAGAGCTCCTCAATCCTTCACACACACACACACACACACACATATTCATTCACTCCCTTGGGACCCACTTGCCTGTGGCTGTTCCTTTTGTCCTGCTGCTACTGTTACCTGGCTGTGGTGGTGTTTATTTCTATTCTATTTTTTAAATTTCCATACCGCCCTTCACCTAGAGACCACAGGGGTGGTATACAATATAAAAACATGAAAATACATACAGTGGTACCTCTGGATACAAACGGGATCCGTTCCGGAGCCCCATTCGCATCCTGAAGCAAATGCAACCCACGTGTGCGCGGGACGTGATTCGCCGCTTCTGCATGTGACGTCCTTTTGATCGTCAGCGCGTGCCCGAGCGGCGAAACCCAGAAGTAACGCGTTCCGTTACTTCCGGTTCGCCACGGAGTGCAACCCGAAAGCATTCAACCTGCAGCAACTTCCACCCGAGGTATGACTGTAAAAAACAACAACAATTCTCCCTTCATGGTAGAAGAGTTGGCCTGTGTAACAAAGACCCAAATGCCAGGCGACAATAGCTATAGCTCTAGCAGCAGCCAGCTAAGAATATATGGTGGGATTGAGGCTAATGGGGATTCATAGTAGGAATTCCAACCCCATAATGCTCCTGATAACAATTGTTGAGTGTGTCTAATGAAGGTCGAAAAAAGCTCTTTGGGGCTTAAAAATTACTGACCTGTTTTCTGATTTTTAAGGGGATATTGCTTTGTTAACTGAGCCCAATTCCAATTTGAGCTTGGTCATCATGAGTAAGAAGTCGATGAGCAACAAGTAGGCCAGAGACAGTAAAACAAGCAGGCCAGGAGGAGTCATCCAAGGGATTTGGTCCCAGTGCTGCTAGGCCCTTTACCTATGTGGAATTCATTTTTATTTTATTTTGGGTAACACCCACTCTGCTCTGAATCACTGGTCGTGGCATATCTTGTAATTTAAGCATGCATGGAAAACTTCTTAGAAGGTCACGTCTAACCTTGCTGAGTACAATCCCACGGTTAATTGTCAACTGTTAATGGCAGTGATTAGAATATATAATCAGTGATTCATGTGTACCCAGAAAAGGACTAGGGCAGCACTGTAATGCTAGATAAATCGCACAGCCTCGGGGGGGGGGGGAGATACGTCCTGGGTAATCTGTCCCTGGAGCCCATTCTCAGCAGAGCTGCTGACTCTTAAGTGCTTATCTGTTGGCAAATCGCAACTCACCCACTCCAAGGGTGAATTGAGCCTCAGCAGCATGCGGTCAAATATGGGACCTGCAGATGGGAGATCTGGGACAGTTCCAAGAGCATTATAAATTTTTCATACAAAAGCTTGTTTTCGTATGTACTCAGATTCATACTCTTTAGTTTTGTTTGTTCATTCTATTTCCCCGCCCCACATTTGCATGAATTAAAAGCTACTGAAATATTGGGGAAGGGCTGATACTTTCAGCCCTATTTTTAAGAAATAGTGTTAAGAGGAGTCAGTCTGCTAAATTTGGAATGAGAGATGAAAGAGTATTGGCATTTAGCTGTGGGCTGGTAACATGGATTTCCTGCTAAATGTGCTTAGGAAACCAGGAGCCGGTCTCAAATATGGATGCTCCCTCCCTTGGCCAGAACATACATTCTCTGCTGCTACGGTGACGGTTAATCAAGCAGTTCATTGGTGCCCAATTCTAACCCTGGTTACTGCCAACCAGTGGCTGGTGGACCAGAATTACATGACCAAAAATTTCAATTGTTGGAGATCCAGGTTTCCCTGATGTGGAATTTTGCCAGGCCAAGACTGAAATCCCTCCAGTGCTACCTCAGTGGTGATGAAAGAGCCACTGCAATGTCTCTGGACCACATGGGGGGAGACATTGATACAGCAACTTACCAAAGCAGTGTTTCTGGGAACTGGGGCTATATAGGCTCCGCCCCTACCGCATGACCCATGTTCCCCTAGTGTATTGAAGCAACATTGGAAAAAGACAAGCTTTTGTAATGCTTTTCTTGCTGCTGAGGTAAGACTGGGAAGAGTCTACAGAGTCTCCTAATTAGAAGGCAGACTACCAAGAATGTAGGAGTGGATCTGAAGAAAGGAAATAAGAAAAGGGGAAAAAAAGGGTGGTGGTGGGGGAAGTGAGTTCAGCTTTTTTAAAAGAGAGCTCTGAGAACGTAGTTGTTTTGTATGGAGAGGTTCCAGTGACAGGTTTGTCATGATGGCTTATTATTCTGGTTTTAAGTTATGAATATTAATATGGCAAAGTTATAATTACATCTATTTTTAATTTATCTAGGAAAGATGCTGTATACACTGTATCTTGGATGTTAATTTTTTTCTCTCCCCCTTGCCGACAGACTGTTACAGGGAGAAGCAGGAATACGGGCGCTTATGGATATGAAAAGAAATTAAAGCTGAACATCAGTTCAGTGGGAGTTAATGATTCTGGAGCATTTGTGTGCCAAGGAAGAAACACTTTTGGAACAATCAATTCCACTATAACCTTGAAAGTACTAGGTAAATAGTAATACTGCAGATACATAAGATGTCTGTGCCATGGGGAGAATATAACATACAGGCTGAGATGGTTGGAAATATATAGATATATATAATACTATATTATGTTATGCCAAATATCAAATAGCAAGTTTTGCAGTGTGTGTACATTACAGTGTGAAAACAGGTGCACTAGCATGTGGAAACAGAAAGTCCTGCTCCTGGTCAACAAAAGAGAGCACCCTTGGGTTTCCCTATGTGGTTACCACCCCTTTAAGAAGCCACTAGGATGTCCTTTGTGTGTACACCCAGCTGGCACAATACAAATAATGTGATGACAGGGTTGATCGTATAGACCCTTCTCACAGGATCAGCACCTTCCTGTCAGAAGGATTCTAATCCATAGGAAAGGCCCATTCAGTTGACCTTGCATGACTCACATGCATCCATGCATGCACACCCCTTCATTGTGGGACTGTAGACCTGTGTGAGCTGTTCTTGTTTATCTTGCCATTGCAACCTGGTTCCCTGACCTCATAAGAATGTCTTACGGAGGTGCACCTGTTCTGCAAGATGCAAAGTGTGAACTGGGCCTAAGACACAGCATGTGAGTGTAGGAATTGTTTCTGTCCTTCAGCAAAAGTACTGCTGCTTTCAAAGGAGAAATTAGCCACACAGACCCTTAGTGGTGCCCTAATTAAGAACTGGGACATTCACAAGCATATTATGCATGTGTATTGTAGGAATGCAGAACCCTCAGTCATTGCACAGTCTGATTTCTCCTAAGTCATAGCCTCTATGCTATTTTTAAGTAAGGTAGTCTAGCTTCAGTAGTTTTGGGCCCCATGCCTGCCTATGCAGTTTAAGAAGAAGCATTACACTCAACAGTGTAATGACTCAACAGTGACTCAACAGTTGGGGCAGAGCTGCTATGCTTGCTTGCCAGCAGATGGGTCCCTGTTGCTCACCGGGAGTGGACAGGGAGGTTGGTGCAGTGAAAATGCACCAGTGGAACCAATTTCGTGCTCCTGCCAGTGCATGTGCACCACACCAGCTTTCCCACCACTTCACTTCTCTCTCTCCCAGTAGGCAACAGTGACCCACCTACCAGTAAGATAGCATAGCTACTTTTGGCATTACGTGCTACAACAGCCTGCAATCCACAAACCAGGTATTCTAATTTTTCCACATCTCCTTGAAGTCAGAGGGATTGTTTCTGGAAATTGTGGATTTCATCCATTATCTTTTCATCCATCTTTTCCCTGACCTTTACTTTATCTCTTGGTTAGTCAGCCTCGGCCAGTGTGTCAGTCAGTCCTCAGTCAACATGAAAAACATCTACAGTGGTGCCCCACAAGACGAATGCCTCGCAAGACGGAAAACTCGCTAGACAAAAGAGTTTTCCGTTTTGGAGGTGCTTAGCAAAACGAATCTCCTATGGGCTTGCTTTGCAAGACGAAAATGTCTTGCAAGTTCCTGCGGGGTTTTTTCCCTTCCCCCCCTTTTTCTAAGCCGCTAAGCCGCTTATCAGCTGATCTGATAAGCCGCTAATAGCGCTAATCCACTAATCCGTCAATGGGCTTGCTTCGCAAGATGAAAAAACCGCTAGACGAAGAGAATCACAGAACGGATTCTTTACGCCATCTCTGTGCTGTAAATGGGTTTGGCATTGCAGAGGTATATGGCTGTGATCCAGTAATGCATTCCTACTCTCACAAAGTTTCATTTGCCATAGATGATCAAGTAGCTTTGTGTAAACCATTTTTTTGAATTGCACACTGCGATAGGCTCTCCTGTAGTAAACCGACCTGATTCACACATAACACTTAAGTCAAAACATGACTTGGTTTGATTGAGAGAACATTGGGGTTCCTGAACCAGATATCATGGATGCAGCACCGCTCCCATGGTCTTGCTGCTGATACGGTACCCAGGACAAACTCTTGGTTTGGCTTAGCATTATGTCTAAACCTGGGTTCATGGTTTGTCTTGCTCCAGCAAGCAAGCTATAACCAAGGTTTTTTCACCTTATACATGAACTACGCTACTATGTCAGAGTATAGAATTGTAACCATGTTGCATCTTTATGTAAAATTCACTGAGTAATATTACAGAATGGGGGATTGATTGATTGATTGATTCCATTTATAAATCTCTTCACCAAAGGCAACACACAATAAAATAGTTACGTACCGGCCTTTGCATATTACGTACTTAGGCTGAAATTCTGTACACGCTTACCTGAGAGTACGTCCCATTGAACTCAGTGTGACTTTTTGTCTGAAAGGGTTTTTGCAAAGAGTATACAGTAGCAGGACTTGGTAGCAATTTTTGAAAGGCTAACTTGGTAAAATGGGCACTGCAGCGGAGATGATCCAATTTCTATACATTAGCAGATTTTTTTACTTTGCAAATGGAAAACACAGGAAACAAGTTCTCATCTGGTAATTGACCATATGAGAGAGAAGCTGCTCCCCAAAGTGTGCTGGAGTGTGCCCAAAAAGTACATTTTAGCATGAAAGGTTTGATTTCCAAAGCCCGCTAAAAAGCCTGATCCATTGTGTCTCATGAACTCTAGATGAGTTCTGCCAACCAGCCACCAAAGATGCTTACATTGCCCTGTTTATTAACATACTTTCCTGAAAAGCAGCCCAGAGTGTGGGATTGCAGTGACATGTAGTACTTTTTAAATATTAAAATTACCATAAGTGCTAAACTGATTAGGAGCATATTCATGTACTGTAATTAGCAGGAGTATTCTGAACATGTCTTTATCCGTAATTGGCGAAAAGGGTGGGTACCCCCCTCCTCCACCCCCTCCTCCACCACCACCACTCTGCTTCGTAGACCTTTTAATTTCACACACGAAATGAATAAAACCTAGCTGTTATATTGCAGCCTCTCTTGATTCTGTGGATATTCCACTGGACCAAATTCATTATCACTGTCCCAGAAATAGGATGGGAACACGGCACACCTGGGCAAAAAGAGATTTATTGATTGCTGGATGCAATGCATGTTGCTGGTTCTGACTTTATAAGTGCTTTTATTTAAAGCATTTATACCCCGCTTTACATTTTCTGAAGAAGAAAAAAATCAAAGCAGATCAAAACATCAAATAGAATATTACAAAATATCAGCATAAAACATGACGAATGAATCTCAGGTACTGAGTACAATAAAGTTCCATATTTAAAGCAGTGGAATAAACAGGAAAATAAAATATTCTAAACATATAAATATATGGAAAAATAAAATATAAATGTACAATTGAAGTTTGACATATAAAGCAACATTAATGGCAAAACGATAACTTTCAAGAAGCTTTCTGTTTATTTGTACTATTGCACAGCTCATTTTACTGATGACTCATGTTGGTGTTGTAGATGTGTTTATTGTTTACTGTTTTATATTTACGTTGGTTGTATTCTTATGACATTTTGTGCTATGGGCTGCCTTGAGGTCTTGTATATTTTTCAAGGGGTAGGTTATAAATTAAATCCAAGAAATGCAGAAGTAAATAAATAAATAACGTCCCGTGGACATTCGCGTCCCACTCAGTGGCTACATATAGGCCTGTCATGCAAAATGCCTGTACAGAAGTTCAGGATCCCTTTGTGAAGCATAGAGTTATTGTTCACCTCACTCAGTAAAATGTCATTGACGCTCAGTCTTGCATTTAGCTGATAAGACCTGCTTTTCCACAGGTTGCAATTTCTACCATACTTGTCAGTAAAGTTTGCTTATTCTCTGCTGACCTTGGTTTAATTATACGCGGTTTTAAAGAAACCCAGATAATTATTATTACTTTTATCTTTCCGTATGACAACCATCAGGTAAAGGATATGTCAATTTATCAACTTCGGCAAACACAACAGTAAATGTAAATGATGGAGAAAACCTGGATTTAATCGTGTCGTATGAGGCTTATCCAAAGCCAGAAGAAGAAGTATGGATGTACATGAATGAAACCTTGCAAAATTCATCCGATCATTATGTGCGGGTCACAAACATAGACAAAAACAGGTAATGTAATACATTGCAGAGAAGCATGCTTTGACAAAGCTGCTGGGATCTACCCCTTTTCTGGGGAGGGAAGAGCACCCTAAATCATTCTGACAATTCCCAGCCGCCTTTTGATATGATGTACAGGAAGGTATGTTTTGGGGATTTCCTACTTAGCTTACTGACCGATGACCACTAAACCTAATGATCAAACCCAGTGCCTAGGCTTGTTTGCTGGACTTCTACTGATTCCTTAGCTTGCTGAATCCTCTTCCTCCATTGGTCTTAACCAGGGGTCAGCAAACTTTTTCAGCAGGGGGCTGGTCCACTGTCCCTTAGACCTTGTGGGGGGCCGGACTATATTTTGAAAAAAAATACGAACAAATTCCTATGCCCTACAAATAATCCAGAGATGCATTTTAATAAAAGCACACATTCTACTCATGTAAAAACACGCTGATTCCCAGACCGTCCGTGGGCCGGATTTAGAAGGCGATTGGGCCGGATCTGGCGCCCTGGCCTTAGGTTGCCTACCCATGGTAGGCAGCAGCTGTGGCAGCAGAAAAGCCAGTCAAGTCATCGTGCTGTTGCTGCCGCCACATCTATCCTTCCACAATGCTTCTGGGGCCCCA
The DNA here is from genome assembly GCF_964188305.1 of Podarcis bocagei. NCBI lineage: Eukaryota > Metazoa > Chordata > Lepidosauria > Squamata > Lacertidae > Podarcis > Podarcis bocagei. The sequence goes on along the minus strand of NC_138134.1, from coordinate 24,867,012 downwards.
ACATAGCTTTTCTCTGGACCAATGTCACATCAGGACCACGGAGGCAATGTGTGTGTGGAGTTGGTTTAAAACGGTCCCAGCCACAACCACTTAGGCTCTGGTGCTCAGTGGCTGGTGTGTTTCCCTTGCCTTGCCTTGAGACAACTGCAGGGCCTGGATTGCTGCAGATGGCCTCTGGGGTTAGTGGTGGGTCCTCACGGCTTGGACAGTTAGCAGCTGTGCCAACCTCTGATGCTGGACAAAGTAAGTGAGCTGTCATACTGCCATTATACCCTGAAGATTCCAAGTATCAACTCTCTTCCAGAGTTGGGGAGACACAGCCTTCTGCTTAAGAACACATTTTGATAATTCCCATCAGGCATAATTACCTACCAGAGCTGAGAGAGAAAATAACCTGATTTGCCATAGCCAGGTTGATGGGTACAAGCCTACATTAACCTCAGGAAAAGCTTGAAATGATGGTGAAAATGCTGCCCTGGCCTGCTTTGGGATATAAATTTAATTCAATCAATCAATTAGAGGGCAAGGTTTCTAAAGCAAATAGTAACAAATAGCAAATAAATCCAACACAGCAGTGCCTAGCTTTGCTGTTGAGCTGGTGGGTGTTACTAGATGCATTTCTGTCCCACCTTGGATCCAAAGAGTGCTTACAGTGTGATGCTACATGTTTGAAGGGATGCGAGTGGCACTGTGGTCTAAACCACGGAGCCTCTTGGGCTTGCTGATCGGAAGGTCAGTGGTTGGAATCCACGCAACGAGGTGAGCTCCTGTTGCTCTGTCCCAGCTCCTGCCAACCTAGCAGTTCGAAAGCATACCAGCGCGAGGAAATAGGTACTGCTGTAGCAGGAAGGTAAACGGCATTTCGGTGCGCTCTGGCACTTGTCATGGTGCCCTGTTGCACCAGAAGCTGTTTAATCATGCTAGCCACATGATCTGGAAAGCTGTCTGTGGACAAACACCGGCTCCCTCAGCCTAAAAAGTGGGATGAGCACCACACCCCGTAGTCAACTTTGACTGGACTTAGCCGTCCAGGGGTCCTTTACCTTTACATAAGTTTATTTTGAAGTAAGTATTACTGTGTTTAGTGAGGATTGCTACCAGGTAAATGGATATCCATCTTAGTGTCATCTTAGCTACCCAACATCTCTCGGAAAAGTTAGTCTGGGAAACAACAACTGTTGATATAAAGTGGCTATCTGAAGACTGCCCAGTGAGCTCCATCTTGAATAAGATGCAAAATTCACATAGCCATGCAGTATGAAACTGCCTGGCACTGAGATTTGCACATGCATCTGTACCAGAGTGCAGAAGCGATGGTCTTCTGATTCAGGAGCCTTCAAGCAGCCTTCTGTTGCCTTTGGCAACATAGCAAAGTGTGGTTGTCCAAAAGGAACAAGCAGACTGGGTTGGTGTCCTTGGTGGTTTTAAGATTCCACGTGTAAGCACTACCTGTTTAGTTTTTTAAAATGTCTCAGGGTAGCGACTGGCCTTTCTGTTTGCGCTGTGAGTAATATGAGTAATAATACTAAATTGCTTCCTCCTCCTCTAGGTATTCCAGTGAGCTTCACCTTACTCGACTGAAGGGAACAGAAGGAGGCGTATACACATTTTTTGTGTCCAACTCAGATGCCAACTCCTCTATAGCATTTAATGTCTATGTGAACAGTAAGTAGAAAAGAGCAGTCTGCAATATTTCTTTATCACAGTTCACTGCGTTTAACAAAACACATTGTACATGCAAGGCATCACAGTGATTAATGGGCACCTTGTAAAACATGGTTTTGCAAATTGGGAGCTAGCCCCAGGTGTGAGCGCTCTTTCCTTTCTCTCATCTCAAGAACAATCCCTCCTCTCTTCCCTTTTTGGCATTAAACGTGCTTTTAGTTTTCCGTGCTGGCAGTGTTCTCTCCAAACTCTGGTTTTCGATTCTCCTCTATCTCCACTTCTTTACGTTAACCATTGTTTAGCTAGACATGGCTAATCATGTTCTCTCAGAGTGATGGTTTGCAGACCATGGTTTCAAATTGTGGTTTTAGGGATACCATAGGGAAGGAAAGGGAAAACAGAAAAGAGTGTGCATTGTTTCTTAAGACTGTTTTCTGGTTTGCAAACTACTGAGTAAATCTTGACTAGCCCTATAAATGTAAAAAAAAAAAAGGTTCAACATTCATAAATATATACTACTGCAAATTGGGTAGCTAATGTGGTGCCTTTTAGGTGTTGCTAGATTGCAATTGTAGTCAACTCTAGCCATTGGACATGCTGGCAGGGGATGAAGGGAGCTGTATTCCACAGCTTCTGGAAGGGGATTGCGTTAGCTATCCCTGCCTTGAATCAACTGTATATCTCATTCATTTTCAATGGACAAGTTTTCCTGAGCTTAGACTAAATACTTTACAAGATATAAGGCCTTCAAAATTCAGAAAACATTATTCCTCCCCTCCTACATATTTGGCAGAAATGTAGTGGACTACTACTAGGTTATTTAAAGCAAACAACCACCTAACCTAGTTCTGCTGTCAGAATAAGATGCTAGCAAACATGCCAATCTCTGCATATACAATATAACTCTATAAACATTTGAATCACATTCCCCTCTCTCAAAGAATTCTGGGCACTGTAGTTTGTCAAGTGTTGCTGGGAATTGTAACTTTGTGAGGGCTAAACTACAGTGCCCAGAATTCTTTGAGATAAATGTGTGAATTTAACAGATATGGGACGCGGGTGGCGCTGTGGGTTAAACCACAGAGCCTAGGACTTGCTGATCAGAAGGTCGCGCTTCGAATCCCCACGACAAGATGAGCTCCCGTTGCTCGGTCCCAGCTCCTGCCCACCTAGCAGTTCAAAAGCACATCAAAGTGCAAGTAGATAAATAGGTACCACTCCGGCGGGAAGGTAAAAGGTGTTTCAGTGCGCTGCTCTGGTTCGCCAGAAGCGGCTTAGTCATTGCTGGCAACATGACCCAGAAGCTGTACGCCGGCTCCTTCGGCCAATAAAGCGAGATGAGCACCGCAACCCCAGAGTCGGTCATGACTGGACCTAATGGTCAAGGGTCCCCTTTACCCTTTAACAGATATAGTGTGTAGGCAGATTAAAAGTCTCAGAAGTGGTATGGTGCACAGCGTTCAACTAAATTCAGGTAGGTGGCCATGTTGGTCTGATGCAGTCAAAATAAATTAAAAAATTGTGCAGTAGCACCTTAGAGACCTAAGTTTATTTTGGGTATAAGCTTTCGTGTGCACTTCTTCAGATACACTGAAACAGAAGTCACCAAGAATAGACCCATTGAAATGAGTGGACCTAACTTAGTCACGTTTTCTTAATTTCAGCGGTTCTATTCGGAGTACATCTTAGCTGAATACCACCCTACTGTCTGTTCTCAGCCGGCAAGACTTACATGGTCTAAAAGGTTGTTGTAGGTTGCAGATGTCTCTCTCTCCCCTGTGCAGCAGCCTTGCTTCTTCTGACTGACAGGGTTTTAGAATCAACGTGTAAATTAAGGAAGGATTACTTGGTGCACTTGTATCATAGCCAGTTTCAGAGTGCACACAGCCCATATCCACATATTTAGTGTTCATTATCACCTTTGTATCCCAGGCTTCAACCAAGGACTGGATTATATCATTTTAACTTCAGTCTTGTGGTTCTCAAACTTTTTTCCCTCTGGGCCACAGCTTTCAGAATAAAAAATTTGCTCGCACCATGCCATTTAAAAATAATATATATTGAAATACTTTGGGGTGAGGGGAGAAACAACTAGCAGTGTTTGATTTATAACATAGAACTGCTGTATTATATGGTCATGGGACATTCAGAAAGTATAAAACAATGCAGATACATAAGAACATGAATCATTCCAAAAATATAATGATAAACAGGCTTCTTGCACATGTACCTTTAGTATATATGTAAGCTCGATGAGAGGCGTGAGCTTGCTTTTGCTAGGTAATCTCATTTATATTAGGTCTAATTTGAGACAAACAAACACTCATCTTCGCATGAGCACAAGGAAGCCTTTCTGTTTTCTGATCTTTCATATTGAATCTTCCTGCCACGTTTGCCCTGCTTTCCTGCCACGCCAGGGTGGTGTGACACAGCCTTTGAGAACCACTGGTCTAAGACATAGCGAGTACCCCAACATTATTAGAAATCTACATGGGTGATTGGATTTTTGAATATTACTGCTAGCCCAAGTCCTAGAATCTCTTCCTCGTCCTCCTCTTCCTCCTCTTCTTGCTTTTCTTCCTCTGCTGATGACATCATCAAATATAGTGAAAGGGATGTAATGAAACATCGATCCAAACATGGACCAGTGCTAGCAAGCGTGGGCAGAGGTATCCTCCCTTACCATTGCATTTTTCAACTTTCAACTTCCAAAAATGACGGGTGCTAAAAAGTTGTAACATGACTGGGGACTTCAAAATATATTTTGGTTAAATTAATACAATTTCGTTTTGCTTGGTAAGTAAAATGTGTGTAAAATTGCATAGAAATCATTAAAAATGTTTGCCAAGTACTTACAGGGTTTTTTTATATCAATATAATTTTTATTATTTAGCATTATCTGACATTTTCAGAAGGTAAAATTATTTGGTTTCCCAAAAGCAGTTTATGTGCTTCTTCATCAAACGTAGACTTACCAAGCTAAATGTTGTCCAGTCACAAAAATAAAAGCAGATTTGAATTCCTCACGCTCAAAAACATGTTTTTAAGACCCCTCGCTGAAGAAATTGGCAAAAATTAAAGTTTCACCCTCTGAAATGACACTCCCTACTCTCACAGCCTCATTCTGGGAGCAATTTTTTTTAAAAAAAATTACAGGGACTGGCTAGATTCACTCCACTGTTTTTAATTATCCCCAATATCAGGAAAAAAGCAACAATGAGGCTAATGGCTATGTATTGCTCACTGCTTCAGCTGCAACAAATTAATTATTGAACATTTCATTAAGCTGTTTTGCATAGTTCCATCCTCTTGTCAATAATCAGCCATAAAGCGCTTTAAATCTCTAATTTCATTAGTTTATTAAGTGCTATTGAGCTACCAGCAAGGCAGATTCCAAGCACGGTTGAAGAGAGCTTAAAGAAGTTACTTTCCTACTTTTGCATCTCCATAGTCATCACTTCAGCACCATTGAGTCAATTTGCGTTGCTTTTATTGCCAGTTTCCTTCTCCCTCCTAATTACCAGAGGCAAATAAATATTTAAGATTACACGGTGGCAATATGTACGTTCTCACCATCGCACTCTGGAGAGGAATTTGTCACCCACAGGCCCAGAGCTATGCACTGCGGGGCTGACAACTTCGGTGTGTACATTGGATAGAAAGACTGGATGTGCCATTGCCACTCCAGTTTGCAGCACACAGAGAGGCACATGAGTTGGTGCAGAAGGTTGCACCAGAAGCTTCTGCTACTCTCGTGTGACAGCTAGGAGCAACCAGTGGAGAGGGTGGGTGGAGTGGACCTGGCCTTCTGGCAGGGCCATCACCACTGCAGAGCATTTCAAGGTGGTGGTAAGGGGTGGACGATGCAGCCGAGCCAATCCAATGCTCCCATCAAACCACCCCAATCTTGCCAGCTCCCTTGCACCCACACCATCTCAGTATGTGGCAGTGACGTCACTGCTAGGAGACCAGGTTTGTGGTGCTGCCCCTCTGGCAAATAGCTACTCTATCTGCCCAATGTGGAAATGTTCAAGCAGGGTTACACCTGACGCTGGACCCACTGGACATGAAGTTGCATGTCTTGTTTAGCAGATGCCATCTTGGGATAGAGTCATTATATATGTCTCTCTCCAGCTAGCCTTCTTTTGCCCATGCTCAGAATCCGTCCACCCACCATTGGGTGACAGCATAGGATTTTTTAATTTTTGGCCTGCCAAATATGTTGGCACTGGAGGAATTAAGTTTTTTTGCTTCTTCTGCACTGTTAACCCAGCTTAGACTTTTGGCAGCATTGGTACGGGATGCTGATTAATTAGAACAGAGGGACGACTTTTTTTGCAATGGGTACAATTGCTAACAGCAACATTATCCTGCTTATCAATAAATAAGAGATGCTAATATTATTTTACTCGCTTAGGGGTGTTAACAGAACCACACAATTCCTATGCTTAAAATATTTATTTACCCAAAGTGGTTGACAAAGGATTAAAATGGCTTTTATGGCTTGGCAAGTGGGTGCAAAACTATGGAAGATTAAAACAATTAGCTGGTTTTGTTTAATAAAGTTGTAGACCTGGTTTAACCCACTGATGAATGTCTGGTCCCCTTATGCCGTTCGTGCTCGCATCACGTATAGAAGCCGTGGCCAAGCCTTTTATGTAGCTCAGAAATGAGAAGAGGTAGAAACAGAGTTCACCCCAGCGTTCTCTGAGTCAACACAAGAGCAACTGGAGATACTAGCCAAAGTCTCTTGAGCTTGGTTGGGCTTGGAAACTGATTTCAGGGGCATATAAAAGCCCACTTCAAAGGAGAGGTGACCTTTACAATTCCAGCCGAACTCATTTCAACAAATCCTGAACTCATTTCATCCTCCAGTTTGTTTACATACCCAGGAACAAATCAAGAGACTGAAAATGAATTGAGTAATCTTAAACAAAACTCCCTTGGCTCATCTCTTTCACCCCAGGACCAACAAATCTGAAAGAGGAGGCTCTTCAATAAGTAATTTTAATGAGGCATTTAAAAATGTATTCTAAACTTTGGAAGACTTTTCATCCTGAAAATACATCCAGTTCTGTAATTATTTGAAATCCATATTTGCTGCCAAAAGCCCAATGAATAAACAGTTGAAATGGTTTCCTGGGAATATATTTGCAGAACTCCCATTAACTTTGGTGACAATTCCACAAACAGGAGAGCCAAACAGAACTTGGCCCTCAGTCCTTATGCAGATAGGTACATTTATTATGTATCAAGTATGGCTGCAGCTGCTTTTGGGTAGAATGGTATCTGAAAGTGGACTGTGTTGCAGTCAGTGACTTGTTCAGTCATACCTGGATCCTGGTGGTAGGAATGGAGGACATAAAACTAATTTTAAAACAGGCACACACCGTGTGTGTGAAATTCAGCAGACCTCAACATAGTAGTTAAACATGCAGTTCCAGCGGCCTCCTTCAATCCATATATATTCTGTCTTAATTGACTTGCATCTCAGATGTCTGTGTGCATGTTATCTTACCAAGGCTAGTTGCAAATGAAAAAGAAGTAGTGAAGGGAATACCTAGGTTTTGAGTTTGTTTAGTCCCATAGATAAAAACAGGTCTCACGTCAGTTTTACTCCAAGTACCCTGGCATAACTGAATCAAGGAGTCATAGCCTCAAGGCGTGTCTGCATCAGCTTTTCATTGGAACTAAGGAGCAAACTGGATGAGATGCTATGCATGCAATTAGCAATATTTCAGTGGCTTTTTAAAAGGTAAATAGGAGGGTGGGTAGCATGACCCAGGTTGGGATCCTGGGGGAGAGGGTGGCTTTAATCTCTTGTAAACTCAGGGGGTGTGGAGCAAAATATACATTAGGGTGCTAAGTTTGGTCAGAATCTAGTATACACTTCCAGAGTTAACACTAAATACATTACTTCTGGTAAATTAGCCAGGGCCGTTAAAATATGTGTCCCAGACTTTTTAGACTCATCTGCCTATGCCCTATCTGAAACCAAAGGGGTGCATTGGTTGCCAGATGTGAATTCCCCCCCCCAGCTCTCCTACCCCACTAAGGTTAGTATCTACAAAATGCCCTCTGCTGCAGAATGCAGTAATCACTTTGGTACGGGGTTGAGTAGGCAAAGAGGCAACCTTTTAGGTATCCTGGACCCAAGCTCCCTAGTGCTTTGTACACCAGTGCATCCTGAATTTAGCCCAGTAGCAAATTGGCATTTAGGAGGAGCTGGCTGAAGTTCCCAAACTGTTGTCAAGGGCAGGCAGTTTTAGATGTTGCTCTGTAAACTTGTGTTCCCAACCCAGCATAAGATCAGGCTGCAAAATCCAGTGAACAGTCAAGTTTCTTAGGCATGATGGGGGTTGCGAGGAACAGTATTCATGAATGTGATTGCTTGGGAGTTGAATAAATAAGAGAGCTCTTCTCTTGCCTGAAGCTGTTTTTTCCCTCTGACCAGGATGTGCATGACCGGCGAGTTCGGCACTCAGTTGAGTCATGTTGCGAATCCAGCCTGGCGATTTTGCAAAAGGGTTGGTTGGTTTGCTATTTTGACTGAAGTGTTGCATGCAAATACAGAGGGGAAGAAGGATTTTCAGTTCCTGTAACATAATACACACAGAAGCTAAGGCCCCTCCATGCATAATCTCAAGACGTAGAAATTATCCAAGTGTTTAGAAGTTATACACCTGGTAAAGAGCTGACCTGTTGCGTCTCGACTATAGTTTTAAAAATTTGTAACCTCCATGGAGGCAAGAACACTTCCCTTGAGTGTGTGCTTGGCATGAATTGGCCCAGACAGTGGCTTATGGATGAATTCATGACTGAGAGTTGTGCTGAAGATCTCCTGGCCCATAGCGTATGCCATTAGTCTGCTACAGCATTTGAGCAGGCTGCTGCTCTGCTCCCCTGAATCCTTCAAGTGGTTCTGCTGCCTCCTCCTCCTTTCTCTGTCCATAAGACTTCATTAACCTTCCTTCAGCAGTGCAGTGGGTTCTCTCAGGCACAGGCAGTGGTTTTCCCCCACTGAGGATGGGACTATGTTGAAGGGCCTTCTCCCTTTGGAACTGACAGAAACAGAGATTCTGGGGCCGGTAGTCCCAGTCTCTTGCCCAGTGAAGATGTTCCAACAGGGCCCATGAAGAATCTCAACTGCTACCTTAACCTTCCCTCTGGCGCCAGTAAGATTCTCAGCTTTTGAGAGGGAAAGGGAGGCAGTAGCAAAGGGCACTTTGCAAGCATCCTCTGGGCTTTTGGCGAGTATTTGAATTGAACGCTCTCAAAAACCCGGGGGTTTTGCAAGCGTTTCTCTGAGTGCTCCCAAACTCGAAGTCTTTGTTTTGTGTTTGAGGATTTGGAATGAGTGGGACTGTCAAAATTGCATTGGCCTCAGTTCCTGCTAGAGCTGTCCAGGTCCTCCATTAAGTAAATCCTTACAGGATGTTATGGAAAAGTTTTGTCAAAAGTCTTTTCCTTGGTGTACCTGCTCTTCGGATGCCTTTTCAAAGACAGCTAGAACAAATGTCTGTAAATCCTATTTATTGCTGCTGTCTTCCCCATGGGCTCTGATAATAATCTTTTAAATGCAGCAGTGCTGCGATTTCTTAAATGTAATAAAAGAAAGTGTCATGTCTTGGAAAAGGAAGCAGAAGGCCACAAACCTTAATCGGCGGAGAAACTTACGTGAGGTATGTAACAGCATAGCAAGCCCGTAATCTTCATTTGACTTCATGGGATGCCTCTTTGTAAAAAGCAGTTGAGCAGTTGCCCCGAAATCTCTTTAAGGTACCTAAGCTCTACTCATGCTAAAAACTGGACATAATTAGTCTCAAGGATCAGCCTTTTCGCCAATACCTCAGTTTCAAGTAAAAACAAGAGGTCAACTTGAGACCAATATGAACCTGTGGGAAGATTATACAGTGGCACCTTGATTCTCGAACTTCACCCATTCCAGCAGTCCGTTCAACTCCCGAAACAGTTTGAAAACCAAGGCGTGGCTTCCAATTGGCTGCAGGAGATTCCTGCAGTCCAGCAGAAGCCACATCGGACGTTCCGCTTCCAAAAAATGTTCGCAAACCGGAACACTTACTTCTGGTTTTGCGGTGTGCGGGAGCTGATTTGTTTGGGAGCCAAACCATTCAAGAACCAAGGTACCACTGTATAGGTTTATGAATATCAATGGTATTTTTTCTACTTCCTGTTTTAAATTCTTTACATTCCTATTGAGATTGACTTGGTTGTTTCCCCCCCCCCTTCTTTTTTTGCAAGATTTCTTTGTAACATATTGGCGGCAGGGGGGTGGATTTTGCAGAGAAGCAGCACCCATGGTTTCAGGACACAAAGTGACCAAAGAACACCTAGTTCTGTCCTTCGAGTGCTGTTGACTAGCAAGACTTGCTGGGGCAAACACTGCCAAAAGCTTTGATGCCTGGGGAAAACGATGGGCGTTTCCAAAGATGAATATTATGTTTCTTTTTGTACGTCCAACACATGTTTACTCAGAAGTAGCACTGTGTTCAGTAGGGCTTACTTGTAGGGAAAGCATTTGCCACTGCCTTGGGGGCAGATACTTAATTTATTGGCAGACGTTGTCAACATATTTCTAGTATTTGAGCCAAAGTATGAATGCACAGTCATAAGGAGATCTAAGGAATGACTATATATCTGTCCGTTTTATTTTCAGCCAAACCGGAAATTGTTGCTTCAGACAGGCTTAGCAATGGCATGCTTCAGTGTGTGGCTGCTGGTTACCCTGCCCCGAAAATAGACTGGTATTTCTGCACAGCAGCTGAGCAAAGGTGAGTGAGGCAAATATATATATATATTTTAAATGATATTTATTAAAGGTTTAAAAATTACAGAAAAAAGAAAAAAAACAAAAAATTTAACAGGACATACATTACAATACATAAAAAGAAAGACATAAAAAAACAATACAGCAAAAAGAAACAATAACACTAAAACACACATCCAATATTCCATATCTTTACCTTTCATTTACTTGTTTCATCGACCTCCTCGCACCTCCCTTTTTTGTATTCTAGTTCAATTAGTTGTTTCAGCAAATTCTTTCCATCTTTCTCAATTTTTGTTCTATAATTTATCTTAACAGTCTAACCTTAAATTTTTCATTTTGGCCCATTATCAATCAGCTTTTACTTAATTCTTTATTACATTTCTGCTAAAACCATATAACTTCATTCCAGCATCCTTCTAACATTCATTAATTTTGCAATGTTTTTGTAAATATACTTTAAATTTTTTCCAATCTTCTTCCACCGACTCTTCTCCCTGGTCTCGGATTCTGCCAGTCATTTCTGCCAGTTCCATGTAGTCCATCAACTTCATCTGCCGTTCTTCCCTGGTGGGTAGATCTTGTGTCTTCTAGTACTTTGCGATAAGTATTCTTGCTGCTGTTGTGGCGTACATGAAAAAAAATCCTATCTTTCCTTGGCACCAATTGGCCGACCATGCCCAGGAGAAAGGCCTCTGGTTTCTTCAGGAAGGTATATTTAAATACCTTTTTCATTTCATTATAGATCATCTCCCAGAATGCCTTAATCTTTGGGCATGTCCACCAAAGGTGAAAGAATGTGCCTTCAGTTTCATTACATTTCCAGCATTTATTATCGGGCAGATGATAGATTTTTGCAAGCTTGACTGGTGTTATGTACCACCTATAGATCATTTTCATTAAATTCTCTTTTAGGGCATTACATGCCATAAACTTCATACCAGTGGTCCATAACTGTTCCCAGTCAGCCATCATAATATTATGTCCAACATCTTGTGCCCATTTAATCATAGCAGATTTCACCGTTTCATCTTGAGTATTCCATTTCAACAGCAAGTTATACATTCTTGACAAATTCTTAACTTTAGGGTCTAAAAATTCTGTTTCCAATTTTGATTTTTCTACCTGGAAGCCTATTTTTTTGTCCAAATTATATGCCTCCATTATTTGATAATAATGGAGCCAATCTCGTACTCTGTTTTTTAATTTTTCAAAGCTCTGCAATTTTAATCTGTCACCCTCTTGTTCCAAAATTTCCCAATACTTCGGCCATTTGGCCTCCATATTGAGTTTTTTCTGAGCCTTTGCTTCCATTGGTGACAACCATCTTGGGGTTTTATTTTCTAACAAGTCCTTGTATCTTATCCAAACATTAAACAGTGCTTTTCTGACAATATGGTTTTTAAACGCTTTATGTGCTTTGACCTTGTCATACCACAGATATGCATGCCAACCAAATACATTGTTGAAACCTTCCAAATCCAACACATCCGTGTTTTCAAGAAGCATCCATTCTCTCAGCCAACAAAATGCGGCTGATTCATAATAAAGTTTAAGGTCTGAAAGGGCAAATCCACCTCTTTCTTTAGCATCTGTTAATATCTTAAATTTTATACGAGGCAAATAATTTCCAGCATGCGTTTTGTCTTTGGGTTAGATCTTCAGTGCAATAAATTAATATGCTCAGAAACAAATGTTCAGATGAGTGGCGTGTTTATATGGGTAGAAGGGCAAGGGCGATACAAATGATAGTACTTTTCTAATAAAACGAAATACAGTGGTGCCTCGCAAGACGAAATTAATTCGTTCTGCGAGTTTTTTCGTCTTGCGAATTTTTCATTTTGCGAAGCACGGTTTCCCATAGGAATGCATTGAAAATCAATTAATGCGTTCCTATGGTCAAAAAAAGTCCAAACAAAGCCAAATTTGGTACAAAAAGAGTTTATTAAGTGCTCTTTAAAGTCACACATACTGTAAAGAGCATTTCAAAAATTGAAGGAACAATAATTTAAATTTGATACCAATAAACAAGGGAGTGCGCCAAGGATGTATATTGGCTCCCTGCCTATTCAATCTATTCATCAGCGACATGCGAGCACCCCTAGTCAACTCATCTCCAAGTATACATGCGCCTAGACTAGCGGATTACCGCTGTCCACTCCTTTTATATGCGGACGACGCGGTAATTCTATCTTATACACGTGTTGGACTAACCAGAGCTCTGAAGATCTTTGCCACGTATTGTCAACTCAACCAATTAACCATCAATCATGCTAAATCTAAGATTCTGATTTTCGCCAGAAGTCGGAGATTATACGAATGGAAGCTTGGTGGAGCAAAAATAGAGCAAGTCCTAAAATTTCAATACCTAGGAGTTATTTTTCAATACAATTTGGGGTGGAAAGCACATATTCAACACCTACTTAACAAGGCCAAAACTCTGTCATATGCGCTCCTCCGATTTTTCTTTTCGGATGGAGCTTTGCATGTTCCCTCGGCCCTAAAGGTGTTCAAGGCAAAAGTGGTTCCCGTGCTTGCTTATGCTGCCCCGCTCTGGGCCGTGATGACAGACCTTGCTCCTCTTGAGACTCTGCAAAACCAATTCCTACGTCGGCTCCTAATGCTCCCCCTGTGCGTAAGCAACGCAGCCATGCGACTAGAATTGAAGATCGCATCCTTAGAAACTTGCCTGTGGAAGCAAGTCTTCAATTATTGGTTATCATTGTGGCATAGATTACCAGACCATTACCTTGTCCAATGCTTATGGCGAGATGAATTCTCCAGCCTTTGGACTAGTAGAATTCATGCCAAACTCCTAAGCTATGGAATCTCTCCCTTAGATTCCCTAAAACTAGATCAAATCACTGCTCAAAGACTGATCCGCCAAAGACTGGATGACATCGATTTACAGAGAAATTATACGCTGGGGGGAGGTGTTTGTTCACCCCAGAACATTGGTATCACTTTAACTTACTGTGTTCCATCATACCTCTCCTCCCTTTCGACTGTTGCCCATAGGCTGGCCTTCACCAAAGCGAGGTTTAACGTTTTTCCCTCCAATGTCCTGAGACATAGATTCTCAAAGGGCCAAGCCTCCGCCATGTGCGAATGTGATAAGGAGACGCCGGAGTCGCTTCAGCACATTATGTTCACTTGCCCCTTATTCAAGGTGCCACGGGCAAATTTGTTGGGATCAATCATACAGAAACTAGAGGGTACCCCACCAAAATTCCACCTTGCCCAAATCTTGCAGGATAAGGATACCCATACGACCCTGAAAGTGGCTAGGTTCCTGGTCGCTGTCCTTACCCAAAAGCGTTGCCAAGGAGCACCACAAGCTAATTAAGGCGTAGTATGCCATTCCATCTTATAGTATTTTATTGTTATAGTAGTGTTTTAGCGGCTGTTTTTTCCCACGTGCACAGGCTGTTATTTATGTCTTGTTTTTATCTGTATGGGCCTACGGCCGTAATAAATTATTATTATTAATTTAAGTTTCTAAACATGACAGAAAAGCATTTAAAAATCACCAAAGTGTACTGTACATACATTTTCTAAGACTCTGGGGGACAACTCGAAGAATGTTCCTCTTCCACTCTTTGCTTCTTGCTGAAGAACCTGTCCATGGTCTGCTGCTTCATCCGCCTTTTCAGCACCTCCCTGAAAGACGACATGACCCTCGTATCAAAAGTGTTCGCAAGGTCACGTGTCAGGTCCTTGTCAGGGTGGTGCCGCTGTGCAAAAGCCTGCACATCTTTCCACTTCTGGCAAATGTCCCTCAGTTCTTTGGAGGACAGCCGTTCCTCAGTTGCTTCCTCCTCTTCCAGCAAGGCCTGCTCCTGCGCAGCCTCTGCCTGCAGTTCGACCAGCTCCTGGGTGGTCAGCTCGTGGTCGTGCTCCTCCACCAGCTCGCTGACGACTTCTGGCTCACCTGAGGTTCCTGGCTGTTGCCGGACGAGGTCTGCGTGCAAGGCCTTGGCCTTCTCACAAATGACGGCCTCAGTCACTGTGTCCCCTGCACGCTGCTTCTCTTCTAACCAGATGAGCAGCAACTTCTCCACCTCCTCCAGAACAGCTGGGCGGTTCTTCACGATCCTGGTGACTCCCTTGGCTACATCAGTCGCAAGGATCTTCTCCCTCATCTTCAGGATGGTCCCAATGGTCGATGGATTCCTCCCGTACTCCCTGGCGAGGTCTGTCACACGCATTCCACCGTCGTGCTTCCGGATGATCTCCTTCTTCATTTCCAGCATAACCTTCTCCTTCTTCCTCTCACCGGCCTCTGCAGCAGCAGTCTTCTTGGGCCCCATGGCAGCACAGCTCCTACCTTCGCAAACCCAAAAAATAATAATCAGTGCTTCACATCCAAAAAATTCAAATCACCAAACCTCCCAGAAAACACACAAGCTTCCAGATTCTTGCAAACCCCTTCTCAACAATTCCCTGAACCCCCCCCCCCAGCCACCCACCACACAGAAATCCAAACCCAGAAATCTTTTTTTTTAACAACAGCAGAATGCCCCAATGGTCACAAAAAATCATAAAAATGCAGGAAAAAACACACAAGCTTCCAGATTCTTGCAAACCCCTCCCCAACACCAAGTCCTTGAATTCCAAACACCCCAACCCAAAATCCAAAAACCCTAATTTTTTTTTTTAAAGTTTAACTTACCAAATGGCTGCAAAAGAAGTTTTGGAAAAGCTTCAAAAATCACCAAAGTCTTCAAAAAAACCTCAAAAAAGGCTACCTCACCGCGTGCTATGAGTTGCTCCTCGAAGTCAAGTCGCAACTGCACCTCTTCAAGCAATGCACCCTGGGTATTAACGGTTTTAAGAAAAAGGAAACAAACTTTTTGCGAAGCAAGCCCATAAGGAAATTCGTCTTGCGAAGCAACTCAAAAAACGAAAAACTCTTTCGTCTTGCGAGTTTTTTGTCTTCCGAGGCATTCGTCTTGCGAGGTACCACTGTAAAGAAATGCTGTGCCTGTGTGTCATGTGCTCTACAGCTCTGAATCAGCCACTGGAGAGTCGCTTGAAAAGTGAGGAATGGGTTTGATGGCTTGGTTTCCCAACCTTGCCTGCCCCCAGTGCCTAACAGAGGCTGTCAGCCAGTTGTGTTGCCACAAAAGTGTCATTGAAATTCTACTCAGTATTGATCCAGGGTAGATTCCAGTGTATAGTTAGCAGAGTAACAACTTGAACACATTGCAGGATTCCCAAAAAATAGACCAGAGGCAATTATACTTCATCCAGCAGAGCTTTACTGCTACTGAAGGCAGATGAGCATAATAGTCACAAATCCAATACCTTCAGGATTGGCACTGTCCATAAGAAATCCAGTTGCAGCAGACTTACCTTAAACTTACAATAACTTGTAATAAGTCTAAATCTTAACACTAACCATGCTATGTACAGAACACCACACCTGAAGGAAAGAGATAGAAAGAGAAAGTGAAACCCAGGCTCCTTCTGGCCTTACTTTTATAGTCAGCATGACCTTGACAGAGGTAAGAGAACCAGTTTAAGCCAGCTCTACTCAGCTTCTCTGAAAGAATAACCCAGACATCATGAACCTACTACTTGTTTCTTTCACATACAGAAACTTCCAGAACCCTCTTGAAATGGGAAAGATCTCTACATATCAGATCAATACAGACTAACCAAAAGTCCCTTTCTCCATAGGGCTGTTCAGGTGGAAACATACGTAGGAGCTATTCAGATGAACCTTCCTACACACATCCTCAGGGAACACGAGAAGTGAGCAAAACCCACCCCTGCTAGCAGAAGCCAGCCATGCCCTTCCAGTAGTCGTGCACAGAGCTATACACAAATACAACTCTTTGCAATTGTTTTTATTTATAATACAATTTATAATGAATTTCCTTTTTTTTTTTTTACAAATTAACTTCAAATGGAACAGTTACATCATTTCATGTATTGACTTCCCACCTATGCCTCAACAGTGTTAATGTTCAAAACCTTTTCTACTGCAGTCTTTCAAACTCTTTATGTATTACAAAAATATGCCTAATACAATTACTTTATCATTTTTCTCCCACTGCTCCCTATCTCGAATCCTGCTCATTTGACTGTATTTTTTCAGTATATTTTTTTTCAAATGCTCCACAAAAGCCCTCCATTCTTCTATAAAAAGGCCATCGTTTTGATATCTTGATATTGCTGTCAGCTTTGCCTTTTCGGCATAGTCCATTATTTTTTTAAGCCATTCCCCCTTCGTTGGAACCTTCTCTTCTTTCTATTTCCGTGCACATAACATTCTAGCTTCTGTTGTCACGTACCTAAATGATTTGGTCATTTTCCTTGGCATGTCCATCCCTATTATCCCTCTGAGAAAAGCTTCAGGTCTTTGGGGGATAAACATCATCTTCATTTCATTATATATCATTTCATAGAAGCCTTTAGCTTTTTTTTTTTTTTTTTACATATCCACCACAACTCTTTGCAATTGGGAGCAGTTCTCAAAGATAAGCCCTGGACATGCATAGCTGTACACATTTAGGTCCCTTTCACTGCACCTATGGCCCTTGAGAAGCATGGCACATGGATTTGTCAGGAGCAGGGCTAACAGGTCTGTTTCCTCCATGAATATTTGTGGGAAGGTTCACTGGAATAGGTACCATGTTTCCTTTGCCCATCGGTTGGCAACTGAGGGACCGGTCAGCATCTCTCAGCGAACTGGCTTAGGCTAGGAGGACTCCACATTCTAACACACTCACTATCCTAAGTAGCCTTACTTATGGCAAGACTTCTGTGGTTCGCTTCTTGCTCTTTTCTTGAAGGAGTCACTATAATTTATGACTAAACATTAAGGACCAAACATGGACTTCAGAGGGCTTACACCCACTTGCAGCCGGGCTGTTCTTGGCCCTAATGATTTAACCCCGTAGAATGACAATTACAAAATAGCTCCCGTGTATGGCTATTATCTTTTGGATTTATCATGTAATAACACAATTTTCCAGGACACAGGGTAATTAGATTTTCATTTACACACAGTAGATTA
The DNA here is from genome assembly GCF_964188305.1 of Podarcis bocagei. NCBI lineage: Eukaryota > Metazoa > Chordata > Lepidosauria > Squamata > Lacertidae > Podarcis > Podarcis bocagei. The sequence continues at coordinate 24,849,535 of NC_138134.1, read as the reverse complement.
TAGGGTAAATGTGTCTTGTAAGCTTGTGGGGGGAAAGAGAATTAACTACAAAGGTAATTACCAAGTTTCTAAGAAGATTGTATGTACTTTCTGTGCAGGTAGATGATTTGCAAACAAGATTATAAAGCACTTGCTTATTTTGACAGCGTTCTACAGACATTCTTGCTAGCAGATAATGTGTTTCCTATATGAATCATTTTTCACAAGTTATTCTTTCCTAAGTTTAATTTTGAGGTGTGCATTTTTCATCCACAGCAATGGGCAACATTTCTCAACTCTGCATATATGTTCCATCCTAAAAAGGATTTTAAATTGTGACATTGTAGTAGATAATGAAGAAAGAGCATTCCGCTGGCTGAAAACCACTTTTAGGACGGCCTTAGTTTTCTCTGTATCAGAAGCAGAGGTTCCTGCAGAGAGCCTTCAGGCCCAGCCCAAGACATTTTGCTGCCTACAGCAAGATACAAAACAGCTGCCCGATTCCAATCCATATATAAAGAAGCTGACTGGACAGTCAGTCAGTTTTTATTGTATATAGCCAGAGGCCTTTGCAATGGACGACAGAGAAGAAAAGGAAACTTTCATCTTAAATCATACACATAACCTGTAGCAGTTTGCAACATGAAAAGAAATTTACAACATTAAGACTTAAGATTGGAGTGCATTCACGTAGGTGGAACAGAACTTCTTGGCTGCAGGTGCAAATCTAGCTACCTGGTGTGTAATATATAGATGTTTATCTGCTAGGAGTTCAGCAGTCACTTTTTGCATGAATCAACCTGGAAGCCAATTAAGAATTGGCGCTATAAATTTTCCTCTAGGCGTTGTATGCAGGGGCCAAATAAGCAGGTAGTGTTTGATGTCCTCTACCGGACTGCATCCATGTATACTTTTGCGATCCATATGGGGAATTCCCCAATATCTCCCCTCTAAATATGCCAAGGGCATCTGTCAGAATCTTAGTTCTACAAAGGCCCTGCATAGTTATGGGAAAGTCAGAGTCTCAAGGTAATGGAGCCTTGAGTGAACGGTCTTAATTTGCTCAGAGAGGAGATTTCCTAGAAAATGGTGCCTGCTGCTATCTTGGCTGAAAGTGCAACATGGCACAAAGGAAAAAATAGCCATAGGGAATGCACCACCATTTATGCTACTTTGAAATCTGACATTAAATATATTACCCTTTGGATTATTGTAATGTTTTTAATGAATTGTCATAACAGGCTGTGAGCATTTTGTTGACACACTTTGTTTTCCTGTTATATGTATTCTGAAAATTAATGAGAAGAGAAATGGGATAAGACCATGAAATCTAAAGTCATACTTTGTGGAAGATGCAAAGTAGGCTTTTAAGCAGATTTACATAATTTGGGGCATGTTGTGCTAGAGAAATATGTATATATTTGACGTTAGACGCTATACATGCACTTCAGGCCTCGTGGGTGGGGGAGACAGACAAAAAAATAGAGGAAAACATTTTTTCGAGAGAGGTTTTGTTTCACCTTTTTGGAAATGCTGGAGAGTATGAGATATTTTCCCTCTTTGAATGGGCAAAGCTTTTTAAGATGAGGTTTTACTCACTCAAAATGTATAGTACATGGGGATTTCCTGGGTGTCAAAAAAAGGATATTTATGTATGCCACTACTGTGGCCCGTGTTTTGTTAGTCCAAAAATGGAAAACGAGTGAGGTCCCAACTAAAGAAGAATGGCAACTTAAAATGGTGGAATATGCACAGCTTGCAGACCTAACATATAGAATAAGAGAACAAGAAGAACATAAATTTAAGGAAGTTTGGAAAACGTTTATTGAATATATGGGGGGGGGAATTGTGTACACCTGAAAACGTTGGCAGCATTAAGATAAATTCAACAGTGCAAACAAGTTTTGTTCGATCTAATCATGGAATACTGAATGGTTTAGTTTATGTAAAATATGCAGGGATTTATGATATGCGAAATGAATCACGGAAAGAGAAGAAGGGAAGTCATTGACATTTTAAGGTTGTTTAAATGAATATTCTAAAGTGTAAAACAAAAAATTAATTAAAATTATATAAAAAACAAAATGTATAGTACATAGATGTTAATGTTAGACAGTCTAGTACAGCATTAGGGAATGCTAATATAGATATAAACAAGATGCATTTCTTCACCTAAAGCAGCGATGGCCAAACTGGCCCTCCAGCTGTTTTGGGACTACAACTCCCACCATCCCTAGCTAACAGGACCAGTGGTTTGGGAATTGTAGTCCCAAAACAGCTGGAGGGCCAAGTTTGGCCGTCACTGACCTAAAGGGTGCTGCTATTTTCCTGGCATCAACATTCTGGATATTTTCTCTCTTGTCCACCAAGTTGGCTCACCCGGGTGAATTGTTTCTTCCAGGTGTTCAGATTCACCAAACATTTCACCAGTAGACGTGAAGACCAATTATAAAGATTCGCCTTTTCCTCCTTTTGGGAAGATAGTTGTTGAAAGCACCGTGGATGCCAGCATGTTCAAGAATGGCACTGTTGCATGTGAAGCTTCCAACGACATTGCCAGGAGTGCTGCTTTTTTCAACTTTGCCATTAAAGGTAACTGGCAGCCCGAGTGATATTTGAAACGGCATACTGTGTTCATGCTGTAATCTCCCTGAGACGGAGAACACACCTTTTGGCTCATACCATAAAGCACTGTGTTCCTTGATGAGTCAAGGGCCAAGTCTCTTAATGCAAAAATTTAAGCCAGGCTTCTTTTGTGTGTGTCTTTCCAGAACAAATAAGCACCCACACCCTTTTCACTCCTTTGTTAATTGGCTTTGGAGTAGCGGCAGGACTGATGTGCATCACAGTCATCATTCTTGTGTACAAATATCTGCAGGTAAGAATTATGCTTGTGGTTATACCACCCACAATCTTATTTTTTCCTTTACCTCCGTTCACGGTTTTATGCACTCAACATGGCTGTATCTCTCTTCCAGAAACCAAAATATGAGGTTCAGTGGAAAGTAGTTGACGAAATAAATGGAAACAACTATGTTTACATAGATCCCACACAGCTTCCTTATGATGACAAATGGGAGTTTCCGAGAAACCGGCTAAGTTTTGGTTAGTTTACATGTATTTGACCTATAGAACACTGTGTCAGCAGAATGGCATTGTTCCTGGAAGGGGGTGGGGAATGTAGGACCAGTACTCCTTTTTTAAAGAAATCCTGTAAGGAGCTTGTGTCCTCTTCAGAGCAAGGTTAGGCAAGTGACCTTCTTTGCATGTAACCATGGCTTGCCAAGAACAAACAAGCGTGTGGAAGGGAAATCACAGTCACTTCACTTCTCCCCTTGTTTTGCTGCTCCTGCACTATCTAAAGCTGAGCTAATAGCACGTCTCCTGCAGATGAACTACAAGTAGAAAACCAAGAGCAAATCTTGGTTACAACTCATGTTTGTTGGGAGCAAGACAAACCAAAAGCCCAGGTTTGGATGTAACACAAACCAAACCATGGCTTAGCTCTGGGTAGCATGGCAACAGCAGGACCAGGGGAAGATTTTATTTTTTTAATTTATTTTTCTACTCCAGGTATTTGTACATTAAGCCATAGTTTGGCTTGTTGTTATGTGCGAACCAGGCCAATATAAAACCAGTCAAGAGTTCTCCCTAGCCCACAGACTGGTCCCCCACTAGACTTGCATTGTGTTACACTGCGGCCTGTCACAAGCTGAGGAAAATGGTGGGGAACTTTCCTGGAGGAAAAGCTCTGCATTATTTGTGCCATGTTCTAAGTAACTCTGCTTCCGTAATTTGTTGTTCTGCTTATAGTCACCTCCAAATTACGTCACACATACAGCTAAACCCCAGCATGCATTTTAGATACCTTGGGTTAAGTACTTAATTATTTCTGGAGGTCCGTTCTTAACCTGAAGCACCACTTTAGCTAATGGGGCCTCCCGCTGCCGCCATGCCGCTGGAGCATGATTTCTGTTCTCATCCTGAAGCAAAGTTCTTAACCCGAGGTACTATTTCTGGGTTAGTGGAGTCTGTAACCTGAAGCGCATATAACCTGAACCATATGTAACCGAGGTACCACTGTACTTTGTTACTGTTTTTTTACCTGCAACTGTTGTCAAATAGCGAAGACATAGAGACAGGAGAGATGGAGTCAAAGAGGGAAAGGTTAAGTCAGATGTGCGGAACAAAGGGGAGCTGAGGGAAGATAAGGAACTGTAACTTTGGGCCCCAAAATATTAACAATAGTGTTGGACTTTGTGTAACAAATTTGCTGCCCCCCACCCTCTACCTAGATTCATGAAATAATGGAATTGACAGCTACTCGGTGGGACACTATTTGTGGATCTTACAATGGCCTATCCCTGCTTTAAATTTCTTTAAAAAATAGGAATTGGATCAGGTTGCATTGCTAATCTGTTTGGTAGCAGCTCAATGTTTGGTTGTTGTTTTTTAAACACTCTGAAAATCCTTTAGGCAAGACTCTTGGAGCTGGAGCTTTTGGGAAAGTGGTTGAAGCCACTGCCTACGGTCTCTTCAAACCTGATGGAGCAATGAGAGTAGCTGTAAAGATGCTCAAACGTAAGTTCCCATCACCTCCGTTGCAAGTTTTACTTATTTAAAAATATCTCTCTTGCCCTGTCTTCCCAAGGGTTCCGAAAGTGACATACACGCCAAAAGATGAAAACCATACCTCATCACTACACATTGCCTTCAGCCCCAAATTCCTGCATAAATTGCCAGCTTCAAACATCTGAAGAGCTGCCATGCAGGAAATATTAGGACACTAGTGCTCTGTTGTTCCAGAGGACAGAACTAGAATTGGTGGGTGGAAATTGCAGGGAAGTGGATCTCAGCTAAACGTTAGGAGGCGCTTCCTAATAGTACGACCTGTTTGAGAGTGGAATACAGGCTGCCTTTGGAGATGGTGGGTTCTCCTTTGTCGGAGGCATTAAGCAGAGGCTGGGCAGGCATCTGTCAGGGATGCTACAGCTGCTTCCAGATGACCTGGAATCCTTTCTGGTTCTGTGATTCTAACTGGTAGAGTGTGAGCCTGGAAGCGCCTCCTTGGGAAGGAAATTCCATAATGAATCTTCAGGAACGCTCCTTCCCACACACACACCAGTAGCCATTTTCCCAACTTCAGGAGGGAGTTTGAGGTGGGGTTGCCATCCAAGGATCTCCAAAATATGGAGTACATTGTATGACCATAAGAATGTATCCCATTTGTTAGAACACTGTAACACATCAGATTAAAGAGAGTTTTCCTCCCAGTTATTGTATCCTTTACAAGTAAATGTTCCTAAGATCAGAAACCAGTGTGGCAAGCCTAGTTTTAAGCAGAGCCTTCTTGGAAGACCTGAAAGCACATTGGGCCAGGAAGCAACCTGGAACACCTCGTGGTGTGTTCCTTTGCGACGCCCTTCTCCCTTTTAAAGTCCGCTGAATTTCTCATCTTTCTCTCTCCAGCCAGCGCCCATTTCACTGAGAAGGAAGCCCTGATGTCCGAGCTGAAAGTCCTGAGTTACCTTGGCAACCATATTAACATTGTCAATCTACTCGGAGCCTGTACAGTTGGAGGTACAGTTTTCAACCTGTTGCTCAGTTTGGGGAGGTTTGAGGAGAAAGCTAGTAATGTTCACACACAGAGAAATGTCAGATTCCGGCATTCTGGCATCTTGTGTGTCGGCAAACAGGTGAGGAGAAGTGGGGAGTGGTCTGTGCTGCCAAGCCCCGCCCCATATGGCAGTTCAGAGCCCTCCATGAATTTGAGGGAGAAGGTGTGAAGCAGAGAGCCTCCGCTACCCATGGATAGTCCTCACAGGACAAAACCAGTGCTCCAAATTACACTGGGAGCTTCCCTGCTTCAGGGCATCAGTCTTAAACTTTAAACCAGTGGTTCCCAACTGGTGGATTGTGATCCCCAGGGGGTCCATGGCACCATTCACATAATGAAAACTACCATAGAGATAGCAAAAATTTCAAAAGTTGGGGGTCCATGGCTTGAAAAACAGGAGGTCCACGGGACTTAGCTAATTGGGATCCGCTGCTCTACACTGTGTACAGGTGACACATTGGAGGGAGCTTGGTGGAGCAGCCCATCCTTGCTACTCCTCATGTGTTTGCTTACTCTGAAGGAGATCAAACGCCCCATTCTACACACAAGAGGAGGAGGCATCCTCAAGCTCAGGGGGACCCCAAGGTTTGCAGAAGTACACAAAACCCACCAAAGGAAAAACCCACAGGAGGGCAGGAAGCAACGGGCAGTTTGATGACTGAGCACACTTAGTGGCCGCCGGATGTCCGTTGGGGGTGCGGGGGAAAGGGAACAGAGTGTCCTGAAAGAAGGCAAGCTTGACTGGGATACTGAAAAGGAGACCTCACAGCCCCAAGAGAAGGCTTGTGCTCTTTTCATAATACCTCACCCGGCATAAACAAGTGTAGTTATTGCTATTGTGGAAAATAGTTCCGGTTCTGTGTGAGTGGAGAGGGAACTATCCAGAATAAGTAGCACTGATACAGAACCCTATATTTGAAATCTCAGGCATCCGGTACTTGAAATGACTTAGAGGCAGCCAGGCATTCCGAAAAACACATCTTTGATATAAAAACTTTAGAACCGTAGACGATTTGATTCTGCCCTTAAATTTCCCTTTTAATCATTTGAAAAGTCTGGAGCTTCTAGCTTTCTGTCTCAGTAGAGAGTTCTGTCTGAATGGTTCTCCCTCCCTCCCCCCAATTACGGTGAAAACTATAATATTTTATATCATTTCCAAAACATTACTATAAGAGCGAGAAGTCTACTGTAAACACGAGTGAATCAAAAGGATTAATGTTAGAAGCTTACATTTGGAACAGATAACTTCCTTCAGGAAGAGCTCCGGAATGAAACAGATGTGTCTGGTTTGCACCATTATCACAGGACTTGCTTAATTTGTGTGTATGTGTGTTTCTTAACACTGCAGCCCTATTGATGTGTGAAAATAATTAATTGGGAATGACATCGTCTTAATTGGAAATAAGGCTCAGTGCCTGAATAGAGAATCCGCTGATGTAATTTCACCCTGACTTTTCAAGCTGAAACACTACTCTATAGTCTGATTTGAAATGGCCCGTTCTTGTACATGTAGCCAAATAATCGAGGGGCTTTTTGTTTGTTTGTTTGTTTCTGTTTTTAAATATGCCTGAGCCAGAATGGAAAATTCACCCACTGCTTTTGACTTCCTCTGCATCTGCAGGTCCTACTCTGGTCATCACAGAATATTGCTGCTATGGTGACCTTTTGAATTTTCTGAGAAGGAAACGTGACTCCTTTATTTGCCCAAAGCATGAAGAAACAGCTGTCTACAAGAACCTTCTCTATCAAAAAGAACACATGTAGTAAGGATGTGGTGCCAATATTTGTGGTCATTGCCAGGAAATCACAGTGTACCTTTTGTGCGCTTGTGCATTTGGGAGGGGAGTTGTTTTGTTGCTTTTCACAGCTTTGTACTCATTTTGTGTGGGGGTTGGTTTGGGGGAGAGCTTTTATTTATCACATTGCTTCTATTTCATGCTTCCGCTGAGGAATTCAGGATGGTGTACATAGAGGCTGTCCTATTTTACTATCACAACTACCTTGTGAGGTAGTCTGGGCTGAAAGATAAGGGGCCTGCCCAGGACTACTCAGTTAAGCTTAGAAGCTGTAAAGGAATTTCAATCCTGGACTTTGTGATTCAAGTCTAGCACTCCCATTCTGGCTGTCTTTTAAGCGAGCGCTCAGATTATTCCTCACAAACTTTTGACTGAGTCTCCCCGTTCCCTGTGGATTAGATCAGTGTTTCCCGAGCTTGGATCTCCAGCTGTTTTTGGACTACAACTCCCATCATCGCTAGCAACCAAGACCAGTGGCCAGGGATGATGGGAATGGTATGGGATTAGGAACCACACAGCCAATGAATATCTGTTTCCATTGGACATTCCTTCCCGTTGTCTTGCAGCCTGGCAAAGTTATGTGCTGTACAACTACAAATTTGTCAGCCAACAATCTAGAATGCGAGATTGTGAGACAGTTGATAATATGGATTAAATAATTCTCTCTCAAATAAAAAAATGATATGTTCATTCAGGTCATCTTCTTTACATAGCTGAAAACCTTAGTCACTCCTCATCATACAAACCGCTAGGGGTCCAGTGACCCAAGCCAACAGATTCCCCATATATTTATTATCCAACCTCATAGTTCTTCTGTTTTCCACATAGTGATGCCACTGATGAATACATGGACATGAAACCAGGAGTTTCTCAGGTCATCCACACCAAAGCCACTAAAAGGAGTCCAGGAAGGCCAGGTAAGCTGCCAAGCAGGATTGGAAAAGAAAGAAGGAAAGTTCTTTTTTTGAAATGGCTCCTACCTATCAGAACATGTCCATTTAAAAAAAAACACCAGCCCTAATTCAGTGTATTAGAACTTTAATAATCTACACTAAAACGGAAAACAATTTTGCAGTTTTCCATTGGGTGGGCTCATACGGAATCGCTTCATGTTTCAATAGCAGCTTAGGGGTATTTCTGTGTTAATTAAGTGCTGTGCTCTGTTAATAGAAAAACTGCTATCTTCCCAAATGTCCATAATTAATCCATTTATGTATTGTCCCTACTTGCGTCGCGTAGGATCGTTTGCTAATCAGGATGTCACCATTGCCATCTTAGAAGATGATGAACTGGCTCTGGATATTGAAGACTTGCTAAGTTTTTCTTATCAGGTGGCAAAAGGGATGAGCTTCCTTTCCTCCAAAAATGTGAGTGGAGAAGTTGGGAAATAATAATTTGTTCACCTAGAGGAGCACTAAATTGAGCATCTTTTTCACTGCTGAGTAATTTTTGAAAGGATGGGAAACCAGCTATCGTCGGGTGGGATGCATTTGCCTCCTGCTCTTGATGTTTTTACACCTTGGGAGAGTAAAATAACAATTCTCCCCCAGCAGGTACACCTCCCATGGGGAAATAAGAGGTTGTGGAATATGGGCAGGGAATCAGCTATGTTCTTCAGCCTGGAGAAACAGACCCTTTCCAATCATGTTGCTTGGGGAAAGGAGGATATATGATGATATTGTGACCTGGGATGGTCCTTTGGCTTCCAGGTCAGGAGTCTATCTCTGTAGATTAACAGAGCTGGCATTCAGTACTATGACCATCAGTCAGAGGAAGTGTTTTAAATTGGGGCGATACTATGGGCAACTGCTTTGTACAGTTGGCCTTTTTATATACTTTTTAAAAAGCTCTTCACCTAACTTTATCTGCTTCATACTAAATGTTTGTACTAAACAACACCATAGAACAACCCAAGCCACCTGGTGGAGGGCATCCATTTCTTTCTTCCTTGGATCATGGTGAACTAGATTAAGTAGGTGCAGTGGGTGAAGACCCCAACGGAAAACATTCCAGTTCTGAAGACATTGCTTGGAAGCATATTCCATTGATTTCCACGGACCTTTCCGCCAAGTGACTGTGCCGTGAACAACATTCTGAGTTGGCAGAATCAAGAGAACTAGGGAAGGAAAGCTGTCCTCCCCTTTGTGGAATCAAATGGAAATAGAAACGGACACAAAGTAAAGCAAGGCGAGCTTACTAACTGTAGGATCTTACTGTACTTACCTTGGTACATTCCAGTCTTTATTCAATAAGATCCTGGTTCTCCTATCCTCAAAAAGTCATTTGGCTATATAGCCACAGGACTTCGACCAGTAAATTAAGACCAAGGTGCCCAAATATAATAGAAGTGCAGTTCTGCACAGTTGTATTGGTGGTGTGCAATGCAAAACAATCATATTTGGTGTGTGTATATATATATATATATATATATATATATATATATATATATATATATTGTATATATATATATATATTTTTTCCAATCCCTTCAGTGCATTCACAGAGACCTGGCAGCAAGAAACATATTGCTTACTCATGGGCGGATTACAAAAATATGTGACTTTGGCCTTGCAAGAGATATCAGGAACGACTCAAATTATGTGGTCAAAGGAAATGTAAGTATGTTTGAATGCAACCTGTACCTCTGTGAAGTGTGTTGTGGAACTGCATTTGATTCTTAGTGGCTGGAGTTCATGCCTTTCAGCGTCTGTGTGCCAAATAGCCTTTGCCTAGGGGGACCAACTTAGAATAGGAATGGAGAGATGGACAGTGGAAACAAATTGTGCTGATTTTCAGAACAGAAGGTATGGAGGAGGTCCCTTCTGTCATAGGTTCGTTTGTTGCAAATGGCCTCCCCTCAGATAAACTTCCTCTCAACTAAATCTCTTCATTAAACCTGTAATCTCTTCCTGTGTGCCATGTGTGCGGTTGAAACTGTCTCCTGAGATAAGGAGAATCTGACTCATCTGAGGCTCAGGCAAAGAATATTACATTCTTTCCTTCAAGTTTTACCATCACTCCTTTTTCCCTTGAAAAATTCAATGTGATATGCAGGCACGAGGTGTGATGACAGAATTCGTGCACCACAGGGAAGCAAACAAGAATATGAAAGCCCCTTAAAAGCATCTAAATGTGCGAAGAAACTTAAGTGAGGACCAGGTTTAATTTTGAAGCCTCAGACTAATTATCTGCATCTAGGATTTTTAACATACAGGGCAACAGCTTGCAAGGGGGGCAGTAAGTAATTGAATTTCATTTGCCTAGATTAAGGGGTTTCCGTGTCCTGAGTTGCCTGATGTTTCATAGTGTGAAAGAGTCAGGAGACGAATTGGCTGCAGCTGTCAGGAGCCAGGGATGTTCCATAATTGTTTCTGGCATAATATCAAAGCTGATGCTAGGGGAACTCCAATCACCCCGAATAGTGACAGCAGCCAGCACCTACCTCTGCCTCCAGCAAAAAACAATTCAATCATCCTTCGGTGATCAAAGATATGGTGGCTTTTAGATTATTGCTCTAATTCAAGGCTACCACTTCATCTAATTACACTAAACAGTCTCACTAATTGGTTTCCTGAACCCAAACAATGAATTGTGGTTGTACCATACAATGGCAGCCATTTGATGAAACGTGATCCTTTGAAGTGCAGTGATTTTAACCTAAGATTGCCCTCTAATGCCCAAAACCAACTTAAAAGGGGTTTCATTAGAGAAAACGAACTGCTTTGTGATGAGAAAACTAGAAACGTGTAATCATTTAGGAATTATATAGGCTACAACAACATTAAGAGTTAGACCGACTTGCAAGGTGCTGCTTTAATCAAGCCCATTGGAGAATCCACTGGGACGTCTGACTTACTATCTTTTAACAGGAAGATCTCAGCTATATCACAAAATGTTTTGAAAAGTCCCTTCAGGTGCCTGGGGCCCTGCTGTTCAAGATACATACCCAAAACCTCATAATACAGCTCTTGGGATACTGGCCTTAGGTTGTTTCTATTTTATAAGATTTTTTCATTGTATTTATAAACAGTTTCAAACGGTTCAAACTACTCTGTACAAATAAAAACACAAAGTACATTGTGGCATAGCCGTGGGATACTATAAAACAGCAATTGGATAAATAGGATCATCATCATGGCTAAGTGTGTTGTGACTCTTTTTTAATCGATACGTTGTGCTCTCTAGATGTTGTTGACAACAACTCCTATCATCCCTCAATGGTGGCCAGGCTGACTGAGGCTGATTGGGGGGGGGGGGTAGTCCTAGACATCTTTAAGGCACCACTGCTATAGGCAATACTGAGTACGTTTGGTTGCCATGATTGCCTGATTTGTCTTTCCTTTAGCTGCCTTTCAATGCAAAAGATGTAGATGTTTGGCTACATTTTTGTAGAAGCAGGCCAGGGATTTTCCTCTAGGTGGGTTCTATGCATTTCAGAATATAGTCAGTCAGTTTTATTGCACATAGCCAAAGGCTGCCGCAATGCACACAGAAACATTCAACAATTAAAAGAAAATATACTGGATTGATACAAAAAACTTAAAACATTTATATTATCAAGACATTACCTACTCTAAACAGAGCTATAAAAGTACCTTAATACACAAATTAAGACATTAAACAATAAAATTTATAAGCTAAAATTATCACATGGCCACTAATATATTAAAAAATAATGTTAATTAATACAACGTGCAATTATATTCAGAGTTCGGCGATAATATCACTTCCATCTTTGTTACCTGGATTAAGCTCCTACCTAAAGGGTTTTGAAATGAACCCTTTCCAGTGCCTGGGTGGCATTGTCTTATGGCAATGAATGCCCATCTTATACTATAGCTGCTATTTCTAATAGGAATGACTCTTTCAATGAGCTGTGCAATCCTATCGCTGGCTGCTGGCGGGGCTTAATGGAGCAATGCAGCCACGTCTGCAGCCCAGCCGGCTGGGGCAGAAGTTGAAGGAGCAATCACTTCCCTGAACCAGTCTGGAGGTAGCACATAGACTGGACCCAAATCAGGCCTGTTGTAATCTTATGATGGCAATGGGGTTGGCTCAGCCCCTGCCTACCCACGTAATGCACTCATTTTTCATTTTCCCTTCCTTTCTCTGTAAAGGCACGACTTCCTGTGAAATGGATGGCACCTGAAAGCATTTTTGAATGTGTATACACGTTTGAGAGTGATGTCTGGTCTTACGGAATCCTGCTTTGGGAACTGTTCTCTCTAGGTAAGACGCATATGACTATCAACTCTTGTAGTTTATACAGAGCTGCAACAATTACTTCTTGGATCTTTTGTTTCTCACATTTAACCAAACCTGATATGATATATTAACAGACAGCTCTGTGTTAACAGGAAGCAGTCCCTATCCTGGAATGCCTGTGGATTCCAAGTTCTATAAAAGGATTAAGGAAGGATACAGAATGTTTACTCCAGAATTTGCACCTGCTGAAATGTGAGAGGCCAAATTTATAACAACGTTGAAGTGGAAAATGTCAAACTTCTAGATTTAAGCTTCTTGATTTAAGCAGTGTATTTGTGTTCTCCTGCTCAAAGTTGTAGTCATGAAATAAACTGCAACTGAATATTTACAAAATCCCCTATCACTGCCTTAACTGCTGGTCCTAGATTCATTTACTTGGAAGTTTGCCCCAGTGAAATCAGTACTATTGATGTCCCAGATACATGCGTGCAAGATTGGGATATTAGTTTGCATTATGATCTGTACTCAAATTTCTTTAAAAATAGAAAAACAAAATCTAGCCGCAATATGACCCAAAGCATGCACCCAGAAAATCTAGATTTGGCAGTGTGAGTAAATGAAGCACATTATCTGTGAATTTTGATCTGGGTAGCCCAAGCAGTGGTCCAGTTCTCTAGGGCCACATGTTCTAGCATTAAGGTGATGGCCCCTTCCCAAATTTGTTCATTTTGAACAATTGCACTTAGATTTTGGAGAGGTGAAATGACATAGACTGGACTCTTCACTACCTCAGCCCCTAGAAGTTCTGCCCAGATGACACCCCACATGACCTTTTGAAATTTTGAAAGCCATTGCTGATGACCTTCCAGACCTGTCTTGAAACTTACAACTGGTACAACATGATCACAGAAGCATTAGGGCTATACAACAGCTAAACAATTAAGCAAATGATGATGATGATCAGAGAAAACAAAACTTGTGGAATTTTGTGTCCCAAAGTTAGCTAGTTTCAGTTTGATTTTCTCGTCGTAGCTGATGGGATGTTGTTGATAGCCAGCAGGCCATGACTGTCAGATGACCTTAGCAAAATAACAACAGCAAACCTATGGTTACGTGAAACATACTCAATAAACACACAAGATGTAACTGGCTGTACTTTTGAATAAATAAGGTATAGTATTCACTGTATCAAATTGTAGATTCCAATGGAAATCTCATAAAGTTCAACGAAAAAAGCAGAAGACCCGGACATTTTCTAGAGTGCTCATAATCAAATTTCTATTTGCCTATACCTATTAGACTCTGTGAAAGGATTCTGTGGAACTGTAACAACCCTTCATGTGGATTATTGGACTCTATGAACAGACAGGTGGAATAGGCACTTATACATGTATGGACCTTATGAATGAATTGACTAGAGAATGAACTGATCCACTGGGTCTTCTGCTTTTTTCGTTGAACTTTATGAGACTTCTGTTGGAATCTACAATTTGATACAATGAATAGTATATCTTATTTATTCAAAAGTACAGCCGGTTACATCTTGTATGTCAGATGACCTTGACAGCAGGGTCTTCAAGATTTGATGTTCCCATAAGTCCTGCTCTTTATTTCCCACCGACAGTATGCTAGACCATGGATATGGATCTACATGGGTAGCGCCTCTTATCAGAAGCAAAAAGCGTGAATGGAAAGGGTGCACTAAATAAAGAATAAGGATGGGAACAAAGGGCTAGGGCTACTTGACAGCAGAAAAGCGAGGTGTCTATGAGAGATAGGTTTTGAAAGAAGTTGAGATGTTCCATAGAATGTCCTTTGATGACAAAGGCATATCAACTCACAGCACCTGCATGGTTGAATGTAATATGGGGTCTTCTCAAAAATATGGCAAGGCAAGATCGGAACTGAGGACATAGGCCACCATACAGCACCAGGTTGTTGTTGTCTTTTTAGGATTCCACACACAATCACTATTTTTTTTAATCTTTCTACTTATTCTAGTAAACTTGGTTTGCTTTAAAAACTGCAGTAAAATGGTATGCATTTCGATGCCGTATTGCTCATCGTTGCTCTACATGTTACTTAACATTTCACCGACTGGCTGAAATCTCAGTTGATAAATTTCTGACCGCATTTGCAGGTATGAGATAATGAAGAGCTGCTGGGATGCTGACCCCGTGAAGAGGCCGACTTTTAAGCAAATTGTACAATTGATTGAGCAGCAGATTTCAGATACCACAAACCATGTAAGCACTGAGCCTTTCAATCTGCCTTCTCGATGGAGATGGGTGCTGAGTGCCCTTGTTTAATGTCCTTACGCGCCGTAAATGGGTCTCCCTGCCCCCAATTTCCTCTGCATTAAATGCCTTTCTCAGATGCTTGAAAGAGTAGAAATGAAAAGAAGTTGTCACCAAATACTGTTCCTGTTTTTGTATATCTTGATGCAGGAATGGCACTTAGCAGATTTTGGCTCAAAATTAGAAGCCTTGGCTATTTGCAGAAATTCCAGAGAAGAATTGGCTACTTGCAGAAATTCCAGAGTAGAGGGGAAGTACACAGCCAGACAACTGACCAAAAAATCAGGGACAGCAAGTGGGATAAAATTGGAAGGGAACAGCCACAGTTTCTTAACGAGGATTGGGGTTTGTGGTGACCCCAGAGCAGTTAGATGGCATGGAAGCACTTCCAAGGCACTTTTAAACTTTATGTAAGTCACACTGGAGATCCTTATGGATCGAAAGAAATCAAATAATCTAGACTGAAGTGAGAAGCCTACGAATGTTGCCATCTAATGATGTTCACTGTGCTTTTTTTTACTAAATCCAAAGCTTACTGTTTTTTTTAAAAAATGGAACAAATTTGAAAGCTATTTTTGGTTTGTATCGGGGTGGGGAACCTCAGGTCTATGGACAAAATGCACCCCTGGTTCTGATCCAGTTTTCGTGTGTGGCTGGAAGGTGTCCTTTGATTACAAAAATGCCTCTAGCTTAGATTCATAGAATTGTACAGTTGGAAGGGGCCCCGAGGGTCATCTAGTCCAACCCCCGGCAATGCTTGTCTGGATGGGGAGATGTGCCATGTAGAAACCCCTGACACTTTCACAGATGGAGTGAAGCGATAATTGAAATCCAGGCAAGATGCTTGGAAGTTCCTGCAAAGGTGCAAATAAATAAAATAATAAAGTAAGTTAAGGGATACAGTGGTACCTCGGGTTACATACGCTTCAGGTTACATACGCTTCAGGTTACAGACTCTGCTAATCCAGAAATAGTGCTTCAGGTGAAGAACTTTGCTTCAGGATGAGAACAGAAATCGTGCTCCGGCGGCGCAGCAAGAGGCCCCATTAGCTAAAGTGGTGCTTCAGGTTAAGAACAGTTTCAGGTTAAGTACGGACCTCCAGAACAAATTAAGTACTTAACCCGAGGTACCACTGTATCTCTACAATTGTAAATGGGAGCAAAATCCAATAACAAACAATTGGTTGTGACACAAGTTTTTGTAATCGCGATCCATGGGGCAGGTAGTTTGTTGTCATTGCAGTCGTTCAGTACTGATCGCGTTCTTGTATCTTTCTCCAGATTTACTCAAACGTTACAAGTGGCGTTTGCACTCAAGGAAATGCTCCAGATCACTCGGTGAGAATAAATTCGGTTGGCAGCAGCGCTTCATCGACTCAGCCCTTGCTCACACATGAAGTTGCTTGAGAGGAGACTCGTCCAGCCTTGATGAAGAAACCACTGTTGTTGTTTTCGAAATGACTACTGGTTGTTCGCAGCATATTCACTACTACGCTGAGGGTAGTAGGAACATTGCAATGATATTCTTGCTCTGTTTCCCCCCCCCCCCCACCTCTCTTTTTGAAAATCACATGCTGTTAAAAACAAAAGTAGGTTACCCATCACGGTTAACAATGTTGTTACACTGTTTGCTAGAATCTGTGTATAGTTGCTATGTTAAATGCGTTTGTAGTGTAGAACCAGATTTGGGAGTGGGAAAACAACCTGTTTAAAATCTTTGGTATGGATTAGAGATGCATCCAGTGGCGTAGGAAGAGGGGGGCGGGGGGAGCAGAGCGCCCCGGGTGCCATCTCTGAAGGGGTGACAAGAGGGCACTCTATGGGGGTGCCATCGCGCCTGCAGCCGCGGGCAAAGGATCCTCCACGCAGCAGCGCCTCTTGGTCTCTCTTGCGCGCTACAAGCCTAGGTCACATTTCTCTCCCCCTCCCACCTATTGGGCTTTTCCTTCTTGTGCTGGGTAGGAGGTGGGGCTGGCGACGTTGCCGCCTCCCTCTTAAAGGCGCAGTGCCAATTCTTGCTGTCAGGGCAGAAGCGAAGTGTAGAGCGCCTTGCCTCCCTCACAACTGCACCCTTTGCTGTCAGCGAGCAGCTCATCCTCTCCCCGTCTCCCTCCCCCCCCCCATCTCTGGATACTTGGGAGTCATGGGGGGCGTCGGCATGCCATTGCCCCCACTCCCGAGTCCTGGCTGGAGCCTGGAGGAGTAGGCAGGAGGCAGGGAGAGGACGAGATTTGCTCGGCTTTGCTGGCAAAGATGTGCAGCTCACACACACACACACACACACACACACACACACACACACACACACCACTCTTTCTTTTTGCTCGGCAAAACTTTGGGAGTTCTTACTTTTCTTCCATTTTCATTTTTGCAAAAGCATGTGGGGCGTCTGAAGGCTGGAAGCACTTGTAAGAAGGTTCAGGGGTTTGGTTTTTCCTTTTGCAAAACCGTCACTGTTTTCTCAAAGGGAAAACGCCGCAGGCAGGAGCAGGGGCAGTGGAAGAGGAGGAGGAAAGAGTTTTAGTACAGAGAATGGAGCGCCCCTGTGGTGAACCGGGTGGTTTGTGTGTGTGCATGGAGAGTATCCGATCAGTGTCTGCAAAAACTCTTCAACTTTGCCCCCCAAAAATAAAATTAAAAATTCTAGCGGGGAGTGGGTGGGAGAGAAGAGGGGGGGAAAGCACCACGAGGAAAGAAGGAAAGAAGTGAGAGGAGGGCAGAACAAGAAGTGTTTTCCAGGCTATGGAAAAGCAGGCAAGAGGCAAGGGAGTTGGGAAAAGGATCTTTTCTCTGGTAACATTCAGTGCAACATTGCGAGAGAGATCCAACTTCTTTCCTGCCTTTTCTCTCTGAATGGAGGTGCTTCTGTTGCTTCCCCCCTCCCCCGGTCTGGCTTTCTTTAAAGGACACACACACTAACCTTTTTTTAAAAAAAGTTTTCGAAGGTTTCTCCTCCCAAACCTGCTTTCTTTTACTTTTACATGCTTCTGTTCCCTCTTGATCCCAAAATGGCAACTTTCCCAATTTTCTCTTTTGCAAACTCCTCCCCACATCTGCTTCCCCCCACAAAAAAAAACCCCTAGCGATTTTGGACTCTGTAAATTTAGGTTTCTTTAAAAAACCCTCCACAGAAATAAAACCTGGTTTCAAGTGCTTGTAAAATGACAGCTTTTGGTGGGAGGGGATGGATTTGTTTGGAGGAAAGCCGGGGTAACGCGTGCTATTGGGGGGAGAGGGTGAGTTCCGGTTTCTTTAGGAACAAAGAGAAATCTGTCTAGGCAGCTGTCACTCAGTGAAAGAGACATGAGAAACTTTTTGCGAGAGCGTTTCTTGTTTTCCCATTGCTATCGGCCCTTGGGTGCTGGGGACCCCTCTTTTTGGGGGGAGGAAGTCTCTGCTTATTTCAAGTCTTGCTTGAATTCAAACGGAAGAAAATGAAATGTTTGTTCTGCTTTTTCTCCTCCCCCTTTTTTGCCCCCATTTCCAATTGTATTCTCTTTGCGTAGAAATGGTCACAGCAGAGGAGGCACCTTGTTGCTGTTTTAACTTCCTTTTGCTTGCATTTTGAGGTTGGGGGTGGGTGGTTGTTTTGACAAAGTGGATGGTACGAGGGGCAAACGTAGCCGACCAAAAAACCCCCAAAGCAAACCAAAAACAACCCGTGCTTTTAGCCTGATTCTCCTCCGTCCTTCCTGAATTGTTTGCATTAAAAAAAAATATATTCTTATTTTGCTCTGGGCTGGATTGTGTCATTCCCATGTGCAGCTGGTGGTGTGGGGAGTTCTGGGCCAGGAGAAAATGGCAGCAAAAAAAGAGGCAGCTCCTCCTTCATCCCTGAGGAGTTGCAGACTTGAAACAGGAAAGAGAGAGACTCCTTCACGTAGCCAGCAGCTCCTTCTGCACTGGCATTGCTTGGAGGAATAGGAGAATGAGGATCCATTTGCTTTTGCAGATTTTTTAAAAATAGGTACAAAGTCTTGCCCCTTTCTTTCCCTCGAGGGGGTGTAGAAGAGAGGCGAATGCACCCTTGCATTTCAATGCACTAGAATTTGCCTGGCGTTTTTCTGCGTGTGCGCGCTTGCTGGGGGTGGATACGGACATGTTGATCTCCGAGTGCCTTCCTCCAAAGAAACCACGCGGCGCCGTTGGTGGGATCCCTGCGCTGCCGCTGCAGGTGCATGCAGAGAATCCCGCCACCGTACATACGGCACGCGCATGTGCTGTACGGACGGTGTGCACATGCCCCGCCAGGCGGTTTGCGCCGCCCCGGGTGCCGGTTCTGCTTCCTTCGCCACTGGATGTATCTATCTGTATATATTATATATAATGCCAGACGTCGAGAGCTCTGATTCTAGAAAATAGGTGTTTATGTTTGGAAATGAATAAATGCAGATATCTGAATCGATTTCCATTACTTTCCCAACCCCAGAAATGTTAGAAATGCAAGCAAAAAGCAAACGTATAACATTCCAAATCCTGGAGCAAAATAGACCACTTGACCAGAAGGGAATGGAAAGACCCTGAATATCGTAGCACCTCAGCTTGAGCATCTGAGATGTTGGGCCACCTCTTAGGACAAGGGTGGGGAACCTGTGGCCCTCCAGATTTCCAGTTCCTATGATCATAGCCAATGGCAGAAAAGAGTCTAGCAACATCTGAGTGGCAGTTCTCACCTGGTTTGTCCCCCTCTTGGTGCTTCTGCATTCTAGGTAGAAGATACGTTGGGGCATGGGTGGGTGGGGCGCAGAGAGAAGATTATGTTCATGCTTCATTTTTGAATGCATATGTTCACATTCATGTACATGTACCTATATTTTGTAACCTGTGAGTGGCTGTCCCGTGGTTGGTTTTAATTATTTTTCATAGCTTCATCTACTTTCGAAGGTCTCTGCATCCCATTTCTTCCACGGCATATGCCAGGAAGAAGAAAATTCTCTGCTGGGTGGCTATTTCCAAGTTATCAAAATAATTGTGTCCCCATTGACTACTGCTTCTCAGTCTGGTGAAGAAATGTGTCTTATTTGCATTTCACAACATACAGTTTTATGTTCTCTGTAAAGCTCTTGTAGTCGGATCAGAGACTAGGCAAGGTGTTAATGGTATGAACTAGGTACCTTCTGTTTTTCACAGCTTTTATTACCATCAACGTGATTATTGTTTGTAAAGGTCCTTTTCTTTCCCTTATTCTTCCCCAAGTATCTCCTGGTTGCATTTTTCTACACAACCTTGAAAGCTTTGTGTAGAGGCCCACATAGCCACGTCCTTGGGAAGGGCTTATCCCTCTGTAACATTATGTACTGCAGGGATGGCAACACTTGATAAATAACTTGCTTGAGGTTTGTGGATTTTCATGTTAGAGCCAAGCGGAGTATAGCAGGTAGATTTAGGAATGGCATATCGATATTGCTACTGTTGTTCCAGAACGCATCCTTATTGTCCTAGACCATAAAAAGATTCTTAAACATTCTAGACCCTTTGTTTTTTTCTAAAAGATCCAGTTTTCCCCAAAGGAGCAAAAATCTAGAAGAAGGCATGTGGTTAATAGACCAATTTTGAAATAGCTATTTATTTATAGCGCAGCAGCATTTCAGCACCCTGTTATTTCAGCACTCCTTTTGTTGAGTTTACATTATTTTGTTGGAAGTTGCTATTTACCCAAATGCAAGATAATTTAAAAAATAAAATACACTGCTGGATTCCTCAAATTACACTGAATACCACTCACCTTTACTGTATGACCTGATCTATAGCTACATTTTCCTCCATGTCACTTGGGGCTCTATTTACAGATGTTTGCTAGCCAGTCTTCACAGTAGACACTTGCACTGGAGTTATTTACGCTGTTGCACCTTTCCGAAGTTTGGGGGAAGAAGGGCTCAGTCCAAAATCCACATATGCAGGGGTTTCCCATTCTCTTCTGTGAAGGGAAACTCTCCCAAAATGCACCAGGTGTTCCCATTGCACATGCAGGTCATCTTCCTGTTCTGAGAATAGGGAAGCCTTGGCTTCTATCCTGCACCTGACCCCAACTTCTAAGGATATTTCCAACACCTTTTTAGCTCCTATAGCTGTCGGAAGGCATAATAATTTTCCACACCGCGGTACTTCATTGGCACTTAGATGGAAGACTTTATTCCTTTAAATGTTCTGAAAAGTTATATTTTTATAATTTTTTTTGAAAAATTAGTTTTGCAGCAGCTTGATATTTTCAGGTTTGTAGCAATAATGTCTCCTCAACTCCTTTAGGTTCTTGAAAAATATTTTTATATAAATATATATATATATATATGCAAAGCAGCTGTATGTATAAATATGTGGATGTTTGAAAAGTTGTATTGTTAAAAGAGTTTAAATAAAAGTGTAAATAATATACATTCATTCATAGCCGTGCTGTGATATACTTTGCTAGTTCCATCATTGCCCTGTACTTAATCAACCTGCTTTTTATGGTCTGTTTGAGCTTGCTGGAAACCTATATTGGAGATCTGCAATGTGAAAGAGAGTAGGGAAAGGCTCAATAGTATGGCTGATCAACTGAAAAATGTGTGAAGGATTGAAAAGCCATATTTAATTGCACACATGTGCTACTGCAACAAACCAGTTATGGAGATGGATTATATGCAGGCCACCTCAAAACCATCTGGTTTTGAATTAAGTTCATTCACCAGCACCCCATGACTGGCCTCTGCATTCCTAATACAGGGAGCAGTGTATCTTTCTTTCTTACTATAAAGGAACTAGAATGGATAGGCCCGGTACCAGAAGTACTTTAGGTACTAGAACAAGGAGGAAAACCCCTCACTCACTGGCATGTAGGTTTTCCACATCACCAATCCGCTCCTGAAAGTTGACTGCAGGCCCATGTAAGCCAGACAGCATAATGCAAAACTAGGAGGTGTCTAAAGGAACAACAAAGTTGTTATGTGAGTTAGGCAGCAGTGACAGTTGGCAATGATAAATAATGAATTTCCAGTCAATCTCCTCTATGACCTTTTCCACCCTTGTGGTCTCTCCGCTCAAAGTTTCTTGGGGGATTCTGCATCCATGTGATTGGTGCCTTTTCCAGACTTCCATCCTTTTCTGTTTCAGATCCTGTTTGGAAGTTGACTTGGACCTCAGATTCAAAAGAGTCAGTCTTAAGAGTGGAGGCTTCTGATTCATTCCCTGACGAATATAAGCTATGGGGACCTAGTAAAAATGGGGACAGGGCTCGCACACCTTTTAATAGTTGGGTACAGTCTCCCCCATTTTGGCGTGCACACAGTGTTTTGGACCCCAATTTCCATTAGCTCTAGCATGCTTAGCCAACAGTCAGGGAAGATGGGAGTTGTGGTCCAACATCTGGATAGCATCAGATTGGTGAATATTGGCTGTGTAGAAGAGGGAATTTCAGCAGGAGTAGTTTGCCTTGAATTCCTTCTTCTGCACTACTTTTAGATGTGCCAGGAGTCCTATATACCAGCTTGCATTTGCTAGAAGTGAACAGTCATGTACCATATTTCTCCATCCCTTATAGATGTTCCACATTGGGAATGCCTGTACAGTGGTACCTCGGGTTAAGTACTTTATTCGTTCCGGAGGTCCGTTCTTAACCTGAAACTGTTCTTCACCTGAAGCACCACTTTAGCTAATGGGGCCTCCTGCTGCTGCCACGCCGCCAGAGCACAATTTCTGTTCTCATCCTGAAGCAAAGCAAACCTGAAGCACTATTTCTGGGTTATCGGAGTGTGTAACCTGAAGCATATGTAACCTGAAGCGTATGTAACCTGAGGTACCACTGTACTAGCCTTCCAATTTCCCTTCTCTCAATTGCCATCATTTTTAATATTTGGGAGCCTAATGTGTTTGACTTTAAATTAAAGAATCACGAGCATAACGGCAACCCCTATTAAATAAGGAAAATTGCTCTCAAAATGGTTTATAGATTGTGAAAGGAGAGTAACTTCATTTCTGTTTTGAGGTTGAAAAACACAGTGGCTCAGAAAGCATCTTATGGTAATGATACAGCTTAACTAGGACTCCATTCTGAGTTTTAAAAATGCAGTTTTGCAAATGAAGACATTGAAAATCCAGAGTCAAAAACCTGCAATCGTGCTAAATCAGATGACTCAATAATATCCCATCGTTGGTGACTGTTATATGCAATTAATTATTATCATTAACACTTACTTAATAGTAATCTGTTAGAACTAGGTCAACCCACTTACAAAATATGTCAGCTATATATCTACTTGTGGGTGAAAAGGGGAAACACTAAGACATCCGGGCTTGAAAACACAGTGATGGAGGAGACAGAAGGCATGAAAATTAGATTAGTAGCTATGAGACGGGCAAAACAACAGGGCTTGGAAGAGAATCATCTACCCAAACAATACACATGATTACTCCTGCATCTTACCATTTGTTTGATTTCTTTTTTTCCTTTTTTGCTGCACATGGGTTTTTACTTAATCCAAACTTGGGCATATAATAGGATTTGGAGGTCTCTAGCGCAAACATATGGTCATCTTTAACATCAGTTTATCTCCAACACTCTTCGTGTATATAGCAAATCATATTTTTGTTTTCTCTCTGACCCAATGCATTTTTCCGTTTGACAATATTGCATGAAGACACTGGACCTAATTCATTGGATTCACTATGTGGGCTTAACACAATGATCTTTTCTTTCAAGTTTCTTGCTGCTAAATTATAAACACTTATTTGTTCTTTCATTTCAAAACAACAGTTAAGGCAAGGCTGGTTTGGATGCTAGGCTAAATCAATGCTTAGCATTCCAAGGATGAACTTAGCCTCTTGCCAAACTCATATACTACTCCTCTTTCTCAAGTCTGACTGGAGGAATTCAGAATCTTTCTCTTCCATCTGTGGTGAAATGAACTTTGTTGTGCCTCAAAACCCAGACATATTGCTGTTAGTCTTAACTGATTGGTGGTATATTTATAAAGTCATCTTGCTTTCGCTAACCATGGTTAAATGTTAACCACAGTTTAGGATTTGGATGACACACTAAACTGCTGTTATTCTAAAACGTAAGTGGAAGCTTCCAATCACCTTGCAGCAGCACTAAAGGAGAAGAAGGGGAGTGCTTAAGCCCAGTGGAGGCAGGACACGTTCTTGTAACACTAAACAATGGTTTGGTGTAACAACAGAACTGGGCAATTTAAAAATAAATACTCCGCTCTAGAAGCAGATTTGTGCTCTTATAGAAACTCAGTTATTGGGACAGAATGATATTTACTGTGAACTTCAGCTATTCAAGAACTACAGGGATTTCCTGGATACAATTTTATGCCAGACATTCTTCAGAAATCATTGCACAATTTTATAAATTCTGTGACTCTGGCTTGCTATGTATAAAATTGTGTTTGGCTTTAACACATGTGAAAGTCAGAAACACTGTAAGCACATGGCTGTCTGCCACCCTTCCTGTTCTACATATGTGATTTGCCATGGTCTTGGAGAGCCAAGAAACAGTATCGGGATTTTTCAAGTTTTGTGCTACTGGTAAGTAGAAGCGCACAATAAGGCAAACACGTCATCTGGCGGTAATCTTGCCTACTGGCTCTCCTGTATTAAATTTTTAGACTGTTAATTCCTCAGAGCAAGGATCTCTCTGTCTTGCTGTACACACCACACACACAAGTACACATGTGCACATGCACACAAAATACAACCCTACACATTGTTTTAAAAAATTAAAAGTCATTGGAGAACCAAGCAGGTAGCAGATGTGCAGTTTTTAGCTGCAACGCTGTTTACGGACTCTTCGTTCCCTCTTGCTACTGCTTCATGCACTACATCTAAAGACAGTGGAGCATTTGAACAGTGGTTGCTTTGAAAGGTTTGTTAGAAGAATACCAAACCACCGCCTTATGGCTCGGCCCCTGCCTGCATTGCTTAGAGGAAAACTGACATCAGCGAGTGACAGAAAATGAGTGAGTTGTTGTTTTGAGAGATAAAAGTGCCACAGTAATAATCGATGCACATGACTATCATACGCATAGCGAGGCCACATCATTGCTGTAAGGGCTCGGAAAGTGACGTAAAATAAACAATTGTTGCATCTGCAGTTTGGAGGAATGTTAAGGGCTGTTCCTGATACTGTACTAGCGTTATTCAAAAACCCTTGTGATTTTCCTCTCGGTGTTCCTACCCTGGAAAATATTCCAGCAGACCATTGCCTCTTCTGAATGATGATGATGATTTTGTCATTGCCTGCTATTTGTGAACCTTTCTTCATGAGTTATTCTCCATTTTATGCCTTCACTTTAGCTCTAGCTCACCTGAATGCAAATCCTGTTAATCTTCCCATGGTACGTTGGGAGAAAGAGAGCTGTGGATCTATCATCATCATCTCATCACCATCTATATACCGCCCTATACCCAGGGTCTCAGAGTGGTTCACAGAATAAAATCAAGATATAAAACCACAAAATACATAATCTATGGCATAGCTGCACCCACACCGCCTCTCCTCTGTCTCTTCTCCAATGTCAGAGCTTCATTCTCAGAGAGGAATTGACTGCAGTCCTTTTGCCAATTTCATGGGGAAATAGCTAACATTGGAAATCCTCTCCACCTTCCAAGAGGGAAACTCCTGAGATGGTCTCCCATTGGATTGCAGCCTGAAACTCCTATCTCTCAACGCTCCAGCCACAAGTATTGTGTCAACTTTGCTCATTTAAGGAAGAGGTGGGGATAATCACAGGCAGGTACAGTGGTATCTCGTGTTACGTACCGTCCCGCTTACAAATGCTGCGGGTTATGCTCTCCGCTAACCCAGAAGTACAGTGGTACCTCATGTTACATACTTAATCCATTCTGGAGGTCTGTTCGTAACAGGTAACCACTCATAACATGAGGCACGCTTTCTTTAATGGTGCCTCCGGCTGCTGCTGCACTGCCGGAGCGCATCTCAGTGCAAAGGTCGCAACAAGGGGCATCTACTTCTAGGTTAGCGGAGTGCCGGACGGGGAATGGTATGTAACACAAGGTACCACTGCAGATGCCCCTTGTTGTGACATTTGCCCCAGGATGCAAGCGGAAGTTGCGTTCTGGCAGTGCAGTGGCAACAGGAGGCACCATTAGAGAAAGCGTTTCTCATGTTACGAGCGGTTTCCTGTTATGAACGGACCTCCGGAACAGATTAAGTACGTAACACAAGGTACCACTGTATAGGGCAATGCAACCGGTTTGCCCACTGAGGAGATCAGAACCAGATTTTGGCATCGCACAGGGTGCAGCTGAAATTCGAAAGACCAAAGTCCGCCTCCAGAAATAATCTTGCTGTGATGGTATAGCTTTTTCTGGGGATAGGAGAAGAGACAGGTTTGCTTTATATATCTGGTGAGAAAGGCACCTGAGCACTGGAGAGGAGGAAGACACAGCCCCAGAAAAGAAAAGAAAAGAAAAGAAAAATGAAAAACCAGGGCACCTTAAACTCACAAAATGGAACTGGCAGAGCCTTGAGTATTGCATGTTGCAATGGTGTCATAGGCAGCACCTCTTCCTTTTCCTTCCTGTGTGGTCTCATAAACTCTTGCAATCCAGTTGTGGGCTTGGCCGTGCCATTCATTTCTTAGGCCTCTAAGCCACCAGCTGCAGAAATAAGGAAATGCTCTGGTTCCAGCGCAAGTTTGGGTGGGAAGCCAACCAGGAGGAGAATCCACAGGAGTCCTGTTTGGGCATTCAGTCTCCTCATGGGTAAGCAAACACCCAGGGATGGGCAGATCTGCAGATTTTGGTTTCTGCCAGTTTCTCATTTTTCCAGGCTAAAATTCAGTTCTCCACATTTCTGCAACAACTGGCGCACTTTCACCCTCATGAAAATTGGCCACCATTTTAGTGCAAATTTCTCCCAGAGTACATGCTTTTGCAGGCAGTTTCGGCTAGCAATTCTCCCTGTTCTAATGCACTTTTGGGTGCTGTTTTAAGTAATGCACACACGCTTTCAGCATATGCATTTTTTGTACTCATTGGAGAACTGCACTGCAAAATTCAAGAAAGTGTATGTTCTGAAGGATAGCTGTATTTTGGTTTGTGCATTGCTCCGAGAAGCGTGAATTAGATAGATTCTCATTAAAATGCAAACCAAATTGAATTTCTTCTCCATCTTTATAAACACAGGAGTGGGAGGCAGAGACCCACGGATAAGGACCCCTCCTGACCCTATATGATGCATCACCTGAATACCATTTACATCCCTCCATGAGTTTGAGGGTAAAGATCTGAAGTGGGGATCTTCCTCGACTTAGTGGAAACTCTTTGCCCGATGCAGAACTGTGCACACTCAAGAGTCTAAATTGTGTGGAAAGCCAGTGTGGTGTAGAGGTTAAGAGCGGTGGACTCGTAATCTGGTGAACCGGGTTCGCGTCTCCGCTCCTCCACCTGCAGCTGCTGGGTGACCTTGGGCTAGTCACACTTCTCTGAAGTCTCTCAGCCCCACTCACCTCACAGAGTGTTTGTTGTGGGGGAGGAAGGGAAAGGAGAATGTTAGCCACTTTGAGACTCCTTCAGGTAGTGATAAAGCGGGATATCAAATCCAAATTCCTCTTCTTCTTGACAAAGAGAGGATGCTCTCCAATTCCAGCCTTCATTTGTGGAGGCTTGTAAACATGACCAGAGGTCCAACCAGAACTCTCTCTATATTTCTTTTTTAACCTGTCACGACCTATTCAGGTTTCTTAAATTCTGTCAGTGGAGAAGGCACAGTGCTGCACATACCTCCTCTTCCACATCTGACCTCCTCACCTTGTGTGGGATGTTTCCAAAGGGGGAGTTGTAAGCACATGCAGCTGAACATGGTTATAACCTCCCCAGGGCAGGGAAATTCAGATTGCCAACTGAAGGAAGGACGGTAGGCACATTCAGCCCACATGGGAACATGGGAATGGCAGTAGGTTCGGCATGTGCAGTCCCCACCCCACCCCAGTTAGCATTTAAACATGTATGTACAGGACTACAGTGGTACCTCGGGTTACATATGCTTCAGGTTACATACACTTCAGGTTACAGACTCCGCTAACCCAGAAATAGTACCTCAGGTTAAGAACTTTGCTTCAGAATGAGAACAGAAATCGTGCTCTGGCGGTGTGGCGGCAGCGGGAGACCCCATTAGCTAAAGTGGTGCTTCAGGTTAAGAACAGTTTCAGGTTAAGAACGGACCTCCGGAATGAATTAAATACTTAACCCAAGGTACCACTGTATAGCATTTGGAGTTTATGGGTTTTCACATACACATTATTTAGCCAGAAGGGTTTAACTAGGTCAGCAGTTGCCAGTGTGGTGTCTTCCCAATGTCATTTGACATGTGGAACAAGCCTTGCGCCGAAGAATTGATGCTTTTGAATTATGGTGCTGGAGGAGACTCTTGAGAGTCCCATGGACTGCAAGAAGATCAAACGTATCCATTCTGAAGGAAATCAGCCCTGAGTGCTCACTGGAAGGACAGATCGTGAAGCTGAGGCTCCAATACTTTGGCCACCTCGTGAGAAGAGAAGACTCCCTGGAAAAGACCCTGATGTTGGGAAAGATGGAGGGCACAAGGAGAAGGGGACGACAGAGGACGAGATGCTTGGACAGTGTTCTTGAAGATACGAAGATGAGTTTGACCAAGCTGCAGGAGGCAATGGAAGACAGGAGTGCCTGGCGTGCTCTGGTCCATGGGGTCACGAAGAGTCAGACACGACTAAACGACTAAACAACAAGCCTTGTGATATGTTTAGCCTGGAAAAAAGGAGACTGAGACAACATGATAGCCATCTGCAAATATCTCAAGGGCTGTCACATGGAAGAGGGAAGAAGCTTGTTTCCTCCTGCTCAGGAGGGTAGGACACAAACCAATGGCTTCAAGTTACAAGAAAGGGGATTCTGACTAAACATCAGAAAGAAATTTCTGACAGTAAGAGTTGTTTGACAGTGGGAAAGCCTCCCTTGGGAAGTTGTGGACCCTTGTAGGTCTTTAAGCAGAGGTTGGATGGTCATCTGTCATGGATGCTTTAGCTGAGCTTCCTGCATTGCAGGGGGTTGGACTAGATGACACTTGGGTCCCTTTCCAGATCTACAATTCTATGATTTTATGCCCTCGCGATGTTGTTGGACATGCCTCACAATTGGCCCTGCTGGCTGTGCCTGGTAGAAGTTGGTCTCTCACCTCACATGGAAATCATCACACTGGCTTCCTCTAAACTAGGCCATACAACGAGCCCAATCCTACAAAATGATTGTAGCTGCTTTTCCTCCAGTCAGCCTCTTCCCTTGTCAAACTTGATCTGCTTGTCTCCCACCATCTTGTTCCAAAGAAGCAGTTAGCTGCGGTTTTAAATCAGAAGGAGAAAAAAGGGGCTTCTTTGTTTCCCTCATGATCAAAAACAGCCTTTTATTGGCTTTGCTTCGATTGTACCGCAAATCGCCCTCAGCGAGAAAGCCTTGAGAATTTAAAAGACGCATGAGCAATTAAATATGAGTTTTGGATACAAAGTGGCAGGCAACAGTAAACACAGTCACGAGGGGCGAATGAAAACAGGTTCCTAGGCAAATTTTCCCTGGAGCATCCTTATTTTCTTTAGAAGCTTCTAGCAAGCTTAGACAATTAGACGTTTTTACTGACAGAGATGAATTTTCTAAAACCTAACTGGACCCACAGCCATCTCAGATCGTCACTTCTTGTTGATGCTTCTAGACTTCTCAGTGCTCACCACTCCATAGTTACCAGAAAATTCGGCCTCTCTCACACAGCTTATATTGTTTGCCCATCTATCCCTAAACTAAGAGTCATGCTTTTATGACTTCCTGTCCAATCCTCCCAATACTTCAGGAATCCCCTTTCCCTTGCTTTAGCTGACTCTGGCAGAGGTCTTCACAAACTTTTCCCACATCAGTTGGTCTGCTGAGGAACACTTGCATATCTGCCACAGGAGCTGGAGCCAGCGTGGTATAGTGGTTAAGAGCGATGGACTCGTAATCTGGTGAACCGGGTTCGCGTCTCTGCTCCTCCACATGCAGCTGCTGGGTGACCTTGGGCTTGTCACACTTCTCTGAAATCTCTCAGCCTCACTCACCTCACAGAGTGTTTGTTATGAGGGAGGGAAAGGAGATTGTTAGCCTCTTTGAGACTCCTTAACGGGAGTGAAAGGCGGGATATCAAGTCCAAACTACTACTACTACTACTACTACTACTACTACTCTTCTTCTTCTTCTTCTTCTTCTTCTTCTTCTTCTTCTTCTTCTTCTTCTTCTTCTTCTTCTTCTTCTTCTTCTTCTCAGACGGTAGAGAAATGAGACTCTTAATCTCAAGTCATGGATTGAAGCCCCATGTTGGGCAAAAGATTCTTGCATTGCAAGGGGCTGGACTAGATGGTCCCTGTGGTCCCTTCAAACTCTATGATTCTATGAACTTTCCCCTGAACACAGCAGGCGAACTCAGGGGTAGGGGTTCAATTGTATGTACTACTCAGCTAATGTGGGGCACCTTTTTCGCCAGCCTGCCATCTAGACATATCAAGTAAGAATGTATTATTGTGTACCCCCATCGCTGATCACTGCAAGATTCCAGGAGTTCAAAACATGTGCTTCCTTTTGGAAATGAGGCACAGTGGAGACTGCGGTGTCTTTATGATATACGGTTTTGTTTACATAAAATAAATACGATGAGCCTTTAATGGAGGGGTTCGTAGCATTAACACCCCCAAGAGGGTCTTCCTTCTCCCATAGCTGCAGGCTTGGGTTCCAGGAGAAATCAGCCTCCTCTCTCTCTCTCTCTCTCTCTCTCTCTCTCTCTCTCTCTCTCTCTCTGCCTTTCCATCCTGTAGCTTCTCTTCCACATAACAGCAAACTCTGTTCTAAAACTCAGGCTTTGTCCTGTTAACTATCCAAGAGTTGAAGAAGGGATCCCACCCATTTGGCATCTGGCACTGTGTTTGTCACCCAGGTAATTACCTTATCACGAAGATAACCTGGCATTTTAAATTTTAAGTCTTGCTGGATCCAGGGATTTAGAGGGGTCTGGCACCCACAATCTCATAACAGTATTTTAGATTGCTGGGAAAGAGTGGCAGTGAGCAAGTTGTCTCTCAAGGGAGCCTGTCCACCCTTCTTCAGCTTCTTACTGAGAAACTTGGAATTGTAGCTCTGGTGAGGGGTAAACTACAGATTCTTTGGGGTGGTTGCTTTCAATGTACTGTATGTTATATACTCGGAGGGCTACATTCTGATGTGCTTGTACTAACCTTATGCAAAGGTTAGATTACACCTGGTCTTTTCTTTATTGAGTATTTGCTTGTGGAAAAGTTATGTGACAATGAACAGTCACCCTGCATTTATCTTGATTTGCTTGCTTTGTTTCCTGTTAATCACTTGCTCATTCCACACTTTCCATGCATTTTGTTGTCACTTTCCTAACCGGAAAAATCTGTTTTTTGGGGGGGGATTTGTTTTGCAAGGAGGACAGAGTGCTTTAATCTAATTGGAGCTGTGCAAACTTAAATTTCTCCGTATGCACTTGACTCCCTCATGCAAAATTGTGACAATTTAGGGATGCTCTGAGTCTCCCCTCTCACCATGACAACATTACCAAGTGGTAAGTCCACTCTGGACATTCTACAGAAAATGCAACCAATGGGAGCCTCTCGGTATTTATTACTGTGGTGTGTATGCCCTCCATAATTAACTAGGGTGTATTTTATTTTTATTTACCCAAACAACAACAGCTCAGACTGCACTTTACATGACCAAACACTTAAGGCAGTAATAATGCAGACATTGGTCTGTGTATATATGAGGCCTTTGCCTTCAGCTAACGCCACAGCAAGCCTACTAACAAGAATTCTGGTTGTCCTGATGTATAAAACCTCCACGGAGTTCACGATTCATTGGAGTCATCACATGCCTTTCACTTTCTGTCCAACACTTGCTTCTGAGTCAATATTTTGTTCCCCTCTGTGCGCTTATTGATATTCTTTTTTTTCTTTTAATATTTGTTCTGTCATTTTATTAGGCAGTGAAGCCAACTTTAACAGGTGAGTGGAAAATAATTATCTGAAAGATTTTTTATTTTTTTGTCTCTCTCTTCTGAAACCAGCATTCTAATTGCTTTTTTTTTTTTTTGTAATTTTTGTACTAATGTGCTTCTCACCATTCTTGCTCAATCAATTAATTCCATTAGCTGGCATTCCAATTCTATGAGCTGCTGGACCAGCAAATAGTTGTTTAGGGAGGAAGACAAAAAAACTGCTGTGTCGTGGCAACTTGGAAGATTGGGGTGTTGCACTGGAGCCATTAACCTGTGTTTGGCTGGCCTCTGCTGGAAACTGAACACAAGATGGAGATAGACTTGTGGTGCAATCCAGCTGTGTGCAAGTCTTATGTGCCCGCATAGCCGATTCAGGAGGTTGTATGAATTAAGAAGCCACCATCAACAGATCCACAATGGCTGCATCAAACAAATGTCTTGTATGACTCGGGCTTGGCTCTATAGAGAAGAGAGAAACCAGTGAAAGCTAGTCTATTAGGGCAAATGGGGCGCTGCCCCACCAGCTTCAGCCAGCCCCCTCCTGTCTGCCTTCTTACTTATAACCAGCCCAGGGTTTGCCAACTGCCTGTCAGCTTCCTCCATCTTAGTCTCAGTGTTGCCCTTGTAGGGCTCAGCAGGGAGGAGGATGGGGATGAAGTTAGTACTCGTTGTCCCTGCCTGTCATTTCCTCTGGCTCCACCTACTGTTGGCCTCCTTGCCTTCTGCCCTACCTTTCCCAACAGGCGCCAGTCACCACCAAGAGAACCTGGGAATGAATTATAGCAACCATAACCAGGTTGGGGTTTTTTTCAGCCAGAACTTGTCGGAACTCTGTTCTGGCACCTCTCAGGTGGGCACCATTGCCATTGTAAGAGAATGAGGGAGGTATTTGTGGTGAGTTCCGGCACCTCTTTTTCTAGAAAAACAGCACTGACCATATTTAGGTGTCATCATGTGTGAGATTGCTGTCACGTGAAGGAGACAACAGCGACCACACTCCCTGGCTTCATTCCTCCTTCATGACTGCTTTGGTGGCCATTGGCAGGGAATGTTCTGACATGGAAAGTTCTGCCCTGGGCTCCTTCAGGAGGAAGGTGGGATAGAAAATCAATGAATGATGCAGGGTTCTACATAGTGCAATGAGGCCACATATGTACAGCTACTTCTGGCTTTCCCTCCAGCATGTGGAGGGCGGTGGTAGTGCATTACCCCACCATTACAAAACAGCAACGTTGTGCGGATTTTGTCCAAACTGTTAAGTTTATATGCTACCTTCCTTTAAATACATCCGAGTGGGGAGAGACCTGCAAGAATCAGAAGCCCTCAAAAAAACGTCCCAGACAGCCGTCCTTTCTCAACCAGAAACACTTGTTTCCCTTCAGTTGTGATGCATTATTTCTCGTTTTTGACGTTATCTTTAGCCTGACCATAATTCATTGCTTGTTTTTCTGCTTCACACATTTACATGGCCAGAGCAAGTTCCTTTTTAGCAACAGGCTTAGAACTATCCTTCATGAAACCAAATTGACCACTTCCTGGACCCAGCATTTTCCCTTTAGACCACAAAAGCTCATTTCTGACTTTAATTACTACAGGGCTTTGATGTATTCTTAATTCTTCTTCTAAGCTTTGGCCTTTTAAATGCTTCTTCCAATGTGTGCTTGAAGGATCAGGAGGTTTCCGCAACCAAACAGTCTTTGTGTATACAAACTGGTATTAATGACCTCATCTTCCCTATTCCCTTTCCTCAGTGATCAGAAGTGACCACAACTCAACTAGGTGCCAGGCAGACGTGACCCAATTTAGTGTTCAAAATGCTGGGGAAGCAGAAGAAGTGAGGCACGAGATGGCCACATGTCATACTTTGGAGAAGATACTCCCCATTTGAAGAACCTCTAGCCCAAGTCCAGTTTAAAGATGAAGAACCATCAAAGTTGACAGGAGGGGCCATCATAAAATCCTCACATATTGACTTATAAGTGCAGGTGCAAATTTAGAAATCTCACCATGGTGGGGAAGACTATGACCAGGGGACCTGTGCACCTGCTTATTCTGCTCTCCAGGTGCTAACAGTTGATGGGCACCTACAAGGTTCCTGCTCTCCTTTCTTCTCTTTTTCTTTTTTAATCTTTAAATCAGACCTTTAACAGGGTGGCCTTCAAAACAGGAACCCTTCGAAGACAGGGCTGGTCTCTGACAGCCTTTTAAATAGTTTGTCCTATGTAAAGGGACTCCCAGGTCCTGAAAGGGGTAACTGTGCCCCTGAAGGACCAGGTATGCAGCCTGGGAGTCATTTTGGACTCACAGCTGTCCATGGAGGCGCAGGTCAATTCTGTGTCCAGGGTGGCTGTCTACCAGCTCCATCTCGTACGCAAGCTGAAACCCTACCTGCCTGCAGATTGTCTCACCAGAATGGTGCATGCTCTAGTTATCTCCCACTTGGACTACTGCAATGCACTCTACGTGGGGCTACCTTTGAAGGTGACTGCTAATCCAAAATGCGGCAGCTAGACTGGTGACTGCGAGTGGCCCCCAGGATCATATAAGACCGGTCTTGAGAGATCTGCATTGGCTCTTAGTACATTTCCGAGCACAATTCAAAGTGTTGGTGCTGACCTTTAAAGCTCTAAACGGCCTCGGCCCAGTATACCTGAAGGAGTGTCTCTACCCCCATCGTTCAGCCCAGACACTGAGGTCTAGCACCAAGGGCCTTCTGACGGTTCCCTCACTGCGAGAAGTGAGGTTACAGGGAACCAGACAGAGGGCCTTCTCTGTAGCGGTGCCTGCCCTGTGGAATGCCCTCCCATCAGATATCAAAGAGATAAACAACTACCCGACATTTAGAAGACATTTGAAGGCAGCCCTGTTTAGGGAGGTTTTTAATATTTAATGCTGTATTGTTTTTAACACTCGATTGGGAGCTGCCCAGAGTGGCTGGGGAAACTCAGCCAGATGGGTGGGCTATAAATAAATTATTATTATTATTATTATTATTATTATTATTATTATTATTATTATTATTATTAAGTAGATCTGCTTGGGAGGAAACAGACAACTGAGTTGCAATCCAAAATGGGAGTTACCAAATAAACATACCCCTAGCATGTTTGAACTCCCTGCCCAACGCATATGTATTCAAGTACAGGGAGAAATCCTGTCAGAGTTAAGGACTTTAAAATCCCATTGGTTTCATGGTAGAGTTAAGCATAGTTCATCCTCCTTAGCTGAAATGGGTGGGATATACTGCAGTCTTGTGCATGTTTACTCAGAAGGAAGTTTCAGTGAGTTTAATTGGACTTCCTTGCACTGAAATGCATACATAAACATGGTCCTCAGAGGAGAGGGTAAAAAGCAGGAGTGGGAAGAAATGAGGTGCTTTATGATTTATGGGATTTTTATTTTATTTTTTGGTCCACATTACTCAGTGATTATTAAGCAGAGGAAATTGTTCTCTTCATCCATAAATGGTACATAGATTTTCTCCAAGTGATATAAGACCATTTATGCTGTGATTATTTTTAAAGTCAAATTAGGTGCTTGGAAAGGTTGAAAGTAATTCTAGTTCAATTTAGCGCTGCTTTCTGGACCATTACAAATAGATGAGCATCTGCTTTTTTTTTACCCTCCTCCACCCCACTTCCCAGCCCTTCAGACACACCAAATTATACAAAATGCAGTCACCATGTAGAAATCAAACGTCTCAGAAATGATTCTTTTGGCTACATAATCAAGCAAGCAATTATTGCATTATCTTCAAATTATGGTTATACATTATTAATACGTATTCAGTGGGGGGAGGGGGCATGTTTCTGTAAAAGCATCTTTTCTGGCATGTGTGATAGCCCAGCCTCAAAGGTGAAGGCTCATGAGGAAGAAATCTTGCCATATTCAGTTTTAAAATTCCATTGGATTTGATGGGAAGGGAGGGGAGAATAGATCTGGATTGATCATGCACATGCCTTTTCCAATCGACCATTTTATCATGCTACAGCTGCGTGATAACTGCAGAGGATCCAAGCGAGTATTTTCCAGCGCCTTCAATATACACTTTTAGGTGCCGGGCAAAAATGTTCCTCTTCTACCAGGCTTTTGAGTAACATATCCTTTTAAATGTGTTTGTGAGAGAGGGTGTTATTGTTCTGTTCTGTTCTTGCTTTTATTAGGAATTTTGTGTTTTTATCTTGTATTTTTATGCTGTGAACTGCCATGGGATCTACAGGTGAAGGGCTGTATACAAATTTTATAACAAACAAACAAACAAACAAACAAACAAACACACGCACACACAAACAAACAAGCCTCCCCAAGAATATTGCACACCAGCACCTAACTTGACAGGATTTTATTGTTGGGAAAATGCAGTTCTGTGGACCAGGCTACTACATTGGTGTCTATCCTATGCTCATTCAGGGTTCTAAGCTGCACAGGGAGCCTCCACATATTTGCATATGCAGATTTTATGCAAAGCTGCTCTTTTTTGTGGCAATGCACTTCCTGGGCTTTTGGATGCTAATGGAGTCACCCTTCTCTGGTAACCTGGCTTTCCAATGACTCAAGGTATTTATGAATGAGCAAGAATAAAGGTTCCCCACCGTCCATTAAATCGTATTGCCAGAACAGTGTTTTTACCACATACTGTTAAGCAAACAAAGTCGTGGTAGAACTGTTATTCTACTGAGCATAGCAGGAGCTTTGCTGATGAGTTAATGAAAAAGAGGTCCTCTAGGAGGAAAGCGTTTTTCTTTCAGTGGCCCATGATGATGATGCCTGAAGCATCTTGCGCATGAATGCTACCTTTGATAGACTACATATATATTTAAATATATATATATATAGTTTCAAAGTCTTCTTGTTGAACTTGAAATGTCAAGTTACTTGACCAGTATAAAGAGGGTCATTCATTGAATAATGTGGGTTTTTTTAAGAGTTTCTTTTGTAACCTACATATCCATATATGAATGTCAAACTGTCATCCCAAACAGAATGACAGTCATATATGGATATATGTAGGTTACCAAAGAAACTCTAAAAGAGGCCCTCACTAGGAGGAAAGCATTTTTCTTTTAGTGGCCCATTATGATGATACTTGAAGCATCTTGCACATGAATGCTATCTTTGATAGACTATCTATCTATCTATATCTATAGGTTCAAAGTTTTCTTGTTGAACTTGAAATGTCAAGTGTAATTCTTTATCTCCTAGACATCTGAAGGGAGGGTGTTCCTCAGGGAGGGCGCTACTACCGAGAAGGCCCTCTACATGTTTGTTTCCTCCCGCCAGCCCAAGTAACCAGCCCAGTTACAGCCCCAAATCAATTCAGGGTGGGATGAAATTTTCTATTTTTACGCCTAATTGAACATACGGTCAGGACAGGAATAGGAAAGGAAGGAGAGCATGTTTCTGCTTCTGCCACCTCCTGCACACTGCAGAGAAGACAAGACTTCAGCCATGCTGGCTACTGCTTTACCAGAGAGTTACCTGCAGCCAGCAGGACTGAAACCTCTGCTAACCAGCTGGTGAGCAGAGGATTCCATTCTGCTAGGCTCTGCTTTCCCAGACCCTGCAATCCTGCTCTGTTTGAAAGCATATGTGTGTTCCCTTGCTGAGAACAGGAGCATGCAGCCAAAATGCAGTGCGGCTTCACGAAACAGCCAATATGGTGCATGGCTGCAAACAGCCAATATGAATTTCTCCTTTTAACCAACCTGTACCTACTGATGTCCGGACACTGGTGGCACTGTGGGTTAAACCACAGAGCCTAGGACTTGCCGATCAGAAGGTCGGCAGTTTGAATCCCCGTGACTGGGTGAGCTCCTGTTGCTCGGTCCCTGCTCCTGCCAACCTAGCAGTTCGAAAGCACGTCAAAGTGCAAGTAGATAAATAGGTACCACTCCGGCGGGAAGGTAAACGGCGTTTCCGTGTGCTGCTCTGGTTCGCCAGAAGCAGCTTAGTCATGCTGGCCACATGTCCTGGAAGCTGTATGCTGGCTCCCTCGGCCAGTAAAGCGAGATGAGCGCCACAACCCCAGAGTCATCCACGACTGAACCTAATGGTCAGGGGTCCCTTTACCTTTACCTTACCTACTGATGTTTTCAATTTTATGCTTTATGGATATTTATGGACTGGTTTATATTCTGTTTTGCGTGTTGTAAGCCACACTTATCAAAGAGTGGATTGTAAACATTTAAATTAAATAATTTAAGTCAACGGCAAGTCTGGTTGACTTCTGTACATCAAATGGGGAGATGGAGATGTCATCTTGATCTTTGCCTCAGGCAGCAAAATGTCCTGCTCTGGCCCTCATCCTATGCTCCGCCTATCTGTACAATCTCCTTGCACCACCTTCATCTCCATTATTTCAACTACCTGCTGGGGCTTTCCTCCTACCTGACAAGATGAGACTTGTCTCCAAAAAAGCAGCCACAAAAGCATCCCTCTGCCTGTCTGTCGCTGGGCTGTATATTGCCGCAAATCACCGGTTTCTGATATCTGAGAAGCGGCTGCTTTGAAGACTTCAAAGACTTCAAAGGCAAATGGACTTTGCCATGCTGCTTGACTTTGAAGTCCTGCATTCAAGATGCAAGTGGTTTCGTAATAAATTAGGAGTCTTGGTTTTCCTTCTCTCTTAGGGAACTGAAGATGCTGCGTGGTTGGTTCGTCGATGAATCCTAAATGGGCTTTCCTTAACAAAAAGAGATCTTATCTGTTCCGTGTGAGTAGCAGATAATGTAATTTGTGCACATTATCTGAGTAGCTGGTGAAATAATTTGTATATTATATATATATATATATATATATATATATATATATATATATATATACACACACACACACACACACACACACACACACACAGTGGTACCTCAGGTTACAGATGCTTCAGGTTACAGATGCTTCAGGTTACAGACTCCGCTAACCCAGAAATAGTACCTTGGGTTAAGAACTTTGCTTCAGGATGAGAACAGAAATCGTGCTCCGGCGGCGTGGCGGCAGCGGGAGGCCCCATTAGCTAAAGTAGTACCTCAGGTTAAGAACAGTTTCAGGTTGAGAATGGACCTCCAGAACAAATTAAGTTCTTAACCTGAGGTACCACTGTATTAGGAGTGGCAAGACTTCTGTCTTATGAGATATATTTTGTTTTGGGGTTTTTTGTTTTTATTAGATCCCCGAGATCCACCAACTGGAGCCAAATGTTTGAATAAGGGGTAGGAAGTGGCAGCCCATGGATTGGATGCCAGCTTCTGTCCCATTTCTCCTGCAAGACTCACACACGCTGGCCAGCTTCTGTTTTGACTTGAAATGCTCATTTACCACTTCTCAGAAGTATGTAAAGGCAAGAAGGAGGAAGGCAGAGTGCCGGCCCAGAATGGTGGCCACCTGAGAGGAGCCAGACCAGAACTATGCTTCCTCACGCTTCAGCAGAATAAAAAGCACTGGTTATACAAATAATAGCTAATATTCCGCCAACCAAACTCATGAATGAAACACATGATGTAGTTGAGGACATCTTAATTAAAATATCATCTTCCCCAAGTCACATGAACTGATCCCACGGTTGTATGATCACATGGCATGAGAACCAACATACTTGAGTGGTCAAACTGCTGGACCAGTGACTGTTCAATCTTGTGGTTCAGCATCATCAGGCTTCTATGGCATTTTGAACGTTGCAAAGTGAAATGTGGCCCAACTGAAGCTACCATTCCATTTCACATGGGCTTCTGCAATCTTGCAGCAACATTGTAGGTAGTTTTCTATGTTCTGAGTTGACAAGAGAGGAAGCTGGAGGCCTCCACGAGGAAATCTAGGAGGCCTGAAGGTGTCATGAAGCACAGATGCTCAGGAAATGTGGCACTCGTGTGGGTTACTTATAGGGAACTTCTGAGCTAATATATTGTCCTCTCCAAAAGGAGGGTGAGTTCACTCACTGCTTCTGTGCCCAACAACAACAACTGTAACCCAGCAGAATCCCAGTTTATCTAAGGCTTTGCCTGGTTTCCTCGTCCTCTCATGTGACATGTGGCAATTTGACTCTTTGTTGCATAACAAACCACTTACCTCAGAGGATCTTAAGAAAGGATAAAATAATTAACAGTACATAACTGCCACTCCATCTGAAAGGCACATTTAGAGAAGTCTAACTGTTTACTATTGTAAACAGTTTTTAAATGAGGGGAACTGGGGGTGGGGGTGGGGAGAGAGATTTGTTCCTTACATGGTCCATGACTGATTTTAAAATCCTGCTTAACATATTCACAGATAACACCTCCCTCTCAGAAAAACAACAACTCAGAACTCTAATTATCTGAGACCAAAAATAGTCATGTCCTGGTCAATCGTCTATTTTTAGCAGTTGTTTGACTTAATTGGTAGTTCTGCATTGCATAGCCATTCATAAGATATTGTTCTTTGAAAGCAAACTTTTTATGCAATCCAAAAATGCAAAAGAGTATTCAACATATTCCAGAAGATTTGCTTTCATACTTGTAAGCATTCTGCTTTTGATCCTAAAGTTCTTTTACAGAATAACTACCAAGAAAGAACAGAAGAATACCAGAAGTTCTACTTGCAAAAATAAATGACTAAAAATAAAAGTGCATTTTGGCACACAGTCTGCGTCCAGATGCAAAACACTGCTGGTTCGGACCTAGCAGGCAGGACTCAGTGAGGTCCACCTAATTTATACCAGCTGAAACAATACACAAAACTGAAATGTCTCACACTGTCTAATGGTAGGGCTGGGGCCAGATACTTTTGACGGCAAAGGACATGGAATGGGGACAGGGAAACTCAATGTGACAAAGGTGTGTCACCTAGTAGGTACTCTTAGCCATTGTAGCAGGAGAGAGCTACCTTGATGGTATCATGGCTCTAGTGGTATTGTGAGCGCTAGGAAGAAGGCATCCCAAACAGCTGTATGCACCATAGTTGAGAGAGCTACCTCCCCATGATAGTAGGGAATGTTTTTCCTGTGAACCTTGGTGAAAACCTGCCGAACTTGTTTCAGCAGAGTTTCTGGGAGATGGAGTAAGGGGTCAGAAGACATCTGGAGACAGTGATGGTGCTAGCAAATCACCTTCACCACTCTTATAATAGTGCATCTGTCTCCAGTCTAGAAGACAGGGCCTTTTTTGAAAACTCCTGGCATGGGTACCAAATATGCATTTAAGTTAGCTGCCAAAATTATTCCTCAGGGAACACTGTGTTAAGCATCACTCACTAAAGGCTCCAGGCCTTCACTTGGGTACCATTCATAGGACTCCTGTGTGCATTCTCAAAGCTAAGTATGAGTTCAGTCACTACCCAAGAATTTCGCATCCGTAAGAGTAGAAAATGTTAGATGACAAGAGGGAGCTTGTGGCAGCTGCCAAGAAAAAAAAAATGATATATTTGGCAAACCTTTGCAGATAGTCATACACAACTTCATAGAGAAGCTTGATGGCTTTAATTATAGGCGTATTAGGAAAGCTTTTAAACCCCTCTGAAATCAGATGCTCACTGCCATTTCATCATTGATCTCTTGGTAATTGATTCTGACATTATGTATCATTTGTGGCTAATAAGCTTTCATGTGCGATGGAAGTGTGATGCTCCACTTTAAAAAAAACATGTAATGCTCACCTGGACTCCACATCTAGTGGAATCAGTTGAAAGGTCAAGATCCAGTACTAAATCCTTCTGTGAAATGAGACATCAGTCCAATAATGTGTGTGAAATAGAGGTCTGTCCTTTGCAAAGTAGGACACATGGCCACTCGAACAACAGCCTTTGCAGGATAAAGCCCAGTTTGTCAATCCAGGAACAGAAAAACCAGTTGAACCTCATTCCTACCTTTCAGATCAACAGACCAGGAAACAGATAAGAAAACATAGTGCAGTCAACTAGCTCAGACAAACAGCCAGACAGGAAATGCAGGCAGGCAGACATCAGATGAGGAATCAAGACAAGGTGGAGAGCCAAAGAAACACAAGCAGCCTGGGGGGTCTAATAACCACAGAACTCCTAAGAGTCTGGGATTGCTGATCCAAAGCCTTATTGGAAAGGTGAAGTAGGCTGCTAAGGTGAAGTTTGCCTGCAGCAAATCTGATCACCAACAAGAAGAACAGCAGGAGGCACCAACAGGATCAGAAATGGGCATGACAAGGTCTCAGTTCTGCCATCTATGTGCAGTGACAGCCCTATAGGCAGTCCACACACAGTCAAATATGGCTACCTCAGGAGGCTAGTTCTCTCCATGTATAAATGGTAGATTTCAAAGTCTCTCTGCAAAGAGAGAAATAGGAAGCACATGACTTGTTTCATACTTCTGGTTCTCTTCCACTCAGCAATCAGCAATGATAGCCTGGCTAGTAAGCATAAGGTAAAGGTAAAGGGACCCCTGACCATTAGGTCCAGTTGTGGCCGACTCTGGGGTTGCAGCACTCATCTCGCTTTATTGGCCGAGGGAGCCGGCGTACAGCTTCCGGGTCATGTGGCCAGCATGACTAAGCCACTTCTGGCAAACCAGAGCAGTGCATGGAAACACCATTTACCTTCCCGCCAGAGTGGTACCTATTTATCTACTTGCACTTTGAAGTGCTTTTGAACTGCTAGGTTGGCAAGAGCTGGGACCGAGCAATGGGAGCTCACCCCGTCACGGGGATTCGAACCGCCAACCTTCTGATCAGCAAGCCCTAGGCTCTGTGGTTTAACCCACAGCGCCACCCGCGTCCCTAGCTAGTAAGCATGAATGCTGTCAAAAGCCTCCACTTATTTCTGTCGTCACCCCCACCCCCCATGCCTGGAGAACCTATGATTGTGGTCTCTGGTTGTCAACCTTGCTCTCCCTTAACCAATACCAAGTGGCTCGGCAGAGGCTGTTGCAAAAGCTGTGGTTGGCCACCATAAAATGGCATAGACCTGGTCAATGGGACAAATCAAACCCATTCCTGTTACGAGGAGCAGCTGAGACGGGAGTTTTGATACAGGTGTTTTGTCCTTTGAGGTGGCAAAGCAGAGCTGGCACACAGCTATTGGCACTTGTCACTGGCCTGTGGCAGCCACTAGTACATTTGAGAGGGTATTTTGGAATTTCGCCTAAGCAAACTCTGCAGAATGGTAAGCGCCGACAGTCTAGAGAGGTGCAGTTTTAACTCAGAAGACATAGAGCACACCAAACCAAGCATTCTCTCACACCTCCATTTTGCCTTTTGCAACCTGATGGTGCCACTTTTGGACTCCTTTGAAATACACAATCTTCCTAACCTCTGGAAATAGTCTCTCCAATTCCAGGATCACGGCTGCCAATTTTTCAGCAGCTGCAATCCTGGAAATGGTTGACAAACACCTTCACGAACACCTTCTGTTTCACAGTTACCTTTCCCAACATGATCCA
This sequence comes from Podarcis bocagei, assembly GCF_964188305.1. Classification (NCBI taxonomy): domain Eukaryota; kingdom Metazoa; phylum Chordata; class Lepidosauria; order Squamata; family Lacertidae; genus Podarcis; species Podarcis bocagei. The sequence goes on along the minus strand of NC_138134.1, from coordinate 24,806,256 downwards.
TGGGTACATGCAAACCACGGACATTTAGCAGTTCTCTCTTGGAGATTGGTGCAGATTCCCATGGCATTGCATTGATGCAGGAAAGAAACCTGCCACAGGATAATGCTTTTAGCCTTCCTCTGTTGACCCTGATCTGAGACTTTAGGGTAGATGGCAAAGATCCTAATTTGATTTTAAACAGCTGCACTGTGAAGTTGCACAGCATGGGATGCAGCACGTACATTCCCTGAGAGAAAGTCGCAGAGCCACAGTGCTGGACTTTACAAATTGCCTTTTGGAGACGATGACACAGTTCCTTCTGTTTCTATTGAAAGTGTCCTGCTTTCACTGCCATCTCTCTCGACACTAATTTTAGCACTAATTTAATAGGGCCTGGAATTCTGATTCTCTGACACGCAGGAAATTTGGGTCTAGTTAGAGTATCCAGCTCTTAGAAAATTGTAGGGGGGGAGGTTTTGAAATCACATCTCATTCTAATTACTTTCTAGTATAATGAACACTACTGGGTGCAAACTAAGGCGGACTGCTTCTTTGTTTTGTATCTTATTATTTCTGACCACTTAGGGAAGGCCCGATCATCCTTTTAAAAAACCATATAGAAAACAAGATAACTCTTTTGAGACAGTGCATAAGAGTCATGTCCTCATAGAAAAGTTTTGCTCTTCAGATATCTATCGTACCGGAAGAAAAATTCTATGAATGTCTAAGGCAGCAGTAGGAAACATGTGGCTTCAGATGTTTTTGGACTGCAACTCTCATTGCCCCAATCAGCATGGACAACACTAAAGGATGATGGAAGATTAAGTCCAATAACATGAGGAGGACCACAGGTCTCTCCATCCCTGATTAGATAGATAGATAGATGATAGATAGATAGATAGATAGATAGATAGATAGATAGATAGATGATAGATAAATGATAGATGATAGATAGATGATAGATGATAGATGATAGATAGATAGATAGATAGATAGATAGATAGATAGATAGATGATAGATAGATGATAGATAGATAGATAGATAGATAGATAGATAGATAGATAGATAGATAGATGATAGATAGATAGATATAGATGATAGATAGATAGATAGATGATAGATAGATAGATAGATAGATAGATAGATAGAGATAGATAGATGATAGATAGCTAGAGATAGATAGATGATAGATAGATAGATAGATAGATAGATAGATAGATAGATAGATAGATAGATAGATATAGATAGATGATAGATAGATGCAAAAAAAACCCCACAAATATATCTGGACTCTTCGTGTTCTACATCTTTTTCTGATAATTCTACAATTTCACAATTTTCTCTTTGCAATAATGAGGGCTAGAAACATTTTTTCCCCAAGAAAGAAAAAGAAGTACCATAGTGATAGTTTAAATTATGATAAGGCCTTAAGAGCCATGTGTAGTTAAGAGATATGTGTCAGGTGTCACCAGATACGAAAGCTCAAGAGAGCTTTTGATACACAGTTTTAGAAACTACTTGGGAAAGGTTCATTGATCAGATGTGATGTCTGTTTTTTTCTAAGGTATATAGCTCATAATCACAGCTCAAATATTAGTCCCAATGCTTCTCCAGTAATAGTAATTGTTTTATACTAGTGGGAAAGCAAAATTGCTTAATTTCCCATCTCAATATTCCAAACTGTAGTTTGCCTTGTGTGCCCTTCTTTTCATTTAGCAGAAGCCGCTTCCTTCTGATCAGCTTTCCCCAATTTTCTGTCGATGCCCAAGCTCACATCTGAAAGGAATGATTTCTAGAGTGACAAACGTCACCATCAGTGAGAGAAATTGCTAATTGCCAAAACCTTGTCTTTTTGAAACGGTACTGTTTGTGCCGAAAGCCCCAGATTTCACAGCATATGGCGGGCCTGCCAATTTTGCGGAAAGCCGTGTCACATGTCAGTTTTCTGCCACATCGCTCGGCATCATTCCCCAGCCAAATAGGCCCCCACGTGATCTGCCTCTCACAAAACGGAAGTGCACGTCCTAAGCCACGTTCTCGGTTTCGACAAGCAGCATTCATTTACGTGTTGCTAGGAAGCAAATGGGGGGAAACGGTGTCCTAAGGAGACATTGTGTGGGGCACGTGGCTGCTGCCTTCAACCTATTTGTCTCCCTTGGTAGTGTCTAGGAAAAGAAGCATGTGGTGAGATGATGTCATTGCATCCAGCATCTCCCTGTTCCTGCTCCAGTTCCAGCACCTGGGATTCTTGGGCAGATTCCAGGGCTCCTTTGCGATTCTTTTCTCTAGGGACTGATGCTCTAAGCAGTTGGGTCTAGAGGACATTTTCCTTTCCCACAATACCCCTAAATGTAGCATCACTCTGGGGCATTGTGGGAAATTAACATGACAACGCTCAGCCAACCCCGTGCTACTTGCTGCATTGCTGCGACCAGGTAGAAGAAGAAGAAGAAGAGTTTGGATTTGATATCCCGCCTTTCACTCCCCTTCAGGAGTCTCAAAGCGGCTAACAATCTCCTTTCCCTTCCTCCCCCACAACAAACACTCTGTGAGGTGAGTGGGGCTGAGAGACTTCAGAGAAGTGTGACTGGCCCAAGGTCACCCAGCAGCTGCATGTGGAGGAGCGAAGACACAAACCCGGTTACCCAGATTACGTGACTACCGCTCTTAACCACTACACCACACTGGCTCTCAGCGGGGCCCACCGACAGCCAAGGAGGCCTATCAGAAGGCACCTTGCCAAGGGTTTCCTCCAACCTGGAGTCAGCCCAGTTCAGTTGATTGGTTGCTCTCCGAAGGGGGCGGGCAAACCACAAATTCAACGGCATCATATCAGACTTCTTTTAGTAGGCATTAGTGGGAGGCACATGTTCCCTGTAATATCTAGCTGCACCCTTTTTGTGGTCAATTCATTTCTCTTTCATTTCTCAGCTGTATATCATTCTGTATTTTCATTCAGATTAGTCTGGACGCTCTGCTCTCTGAAAATTTCCCTCCTGACAAATTTAACATGGCTAATCAAAGCTCTTTTTGCTTCCCTCAGAAGCCCTCTGTGCAGGAACATCCTTGCCCTACTCAGCAAACCTCAGCAACAATTTAGGGAGTGCCCTAAATCAGAAATATCAATACAGTGGTACCTCGGGTTAAGAACTTAATTCATTCTGGAGGTCTGTTCTTAACCTGAAACTGTTTTAAACCTGAAGGACCACTTTAGCTAATGGGGCCTCCCGCTGCCGCCGAAGCACGATTTCTGTTCTCATCCTGAAGCAAAGTTCTTAACCTGAGGTAATATTTCTGGGTTAGTGGAGTCTGTAACCTGAAGCATATGTAACCCGAGGTACCACTGTAGACCTGTGTAAGCTGCGCTTCCATCCCTTGAGATCCCTCAGATGCTTCACCTGAGTCAAATTCACCTTAAAATATTGCTCTAGCTGCAATTCACGGGAACTTATTTGTTTATTTTAGACAGTAATACCCTGCCCTTAAAGGGAGGACGGGACTCCAAATGTCAATAGGGGATTTCAATTCCTCTCACTGGCAAATCCAAAAGACCGCCAGTTGTTCACAGTGCATGTCTACTCAGAAGCAAATCCCAGTGAGTTGACTGGGACTATGCCCCAGGTATGTGTGCATAGGATTGCAGCAGTGGTGGAAGTCCTCAAATGTGGTTGTCTTTCAGAGACCTGACCATAGAGCAGGAATGGGGAACGTAAGACCCAAAGGCCAAATCCTATCCTCCTTGTCAGGATCCAGCCAGCAATATATCACCTGAAAAGTGCTCCTTCTCCTTCTGACTACTCATTGTCATCCCACCACCAATCAACCCCTTGGCTTCTTCCCTTGGGGGCTCCATAGCTGGCGCCTCCCACCACTCCTCAGCATCCAGCCAGGCCTCAGGTCTCCCTCCAGGCCACACCACCTCCCTGGCCACCCACTCTCTTCCCAGGCAATGCCTCTCGCCAGTCCTGCTTTGCACCCTCCATGAGTGGTTTTGCCAGGCTGGAATGTGTCCTTGAACTCTGATACCTCTTGCTTTCCTGGATGGATGGTGGAAAGGGATGTGAGTGTGAAGAAAGGCATTATGGGGATTTCTTGAGGCAAAGCAAGTGAGCTACCAGCCTTCCCCCATCAGGATGCTGGATAGCTTCTTGTATGTTCAGTTTCGGCATGCAAAAACTCCATCAACGCCTGCCTCAGTAAATCTGCATGCCTAAGAGAAAACAGATTGACGCACACCAGTTATAGAGATGGGTGTAGATGCTTCCAGAAAAGCAAACTCCTTGCCAAGTCAGACCTCTCACCTCCATTGCAGCGCTTGTCAAGTCAGACAGTGGCCAAGCGAGCAGGCTCAAAAGAGGCCTGTTTATTCTTTTGACTTGGCAAAGCAGAGGGAGGCGAGGGGGCCAAATGGGAAGATGCTCCTAAGTTTGTCATGCACTGCTCTTCACCTGGCCAGCTCTTCACTTCCAGTGCACTTGCAGACCCTCCAAGAACCCTAATTTTCCAGGGACATCCCAGATTTACAGAAGCCGTCTTGGTTTCTGATTTGATCCTGGAATATCCCACTTTTCCTTAGGACGTCCCTATTTTCATTGGAGAAATGTTGGAGGGTATTGAGTTATCTGACCCTCGAGCCGCCTGAAGGCGATCCTGTATAGGGAAGGGTTTTTTTTTTAATGTTTAATGTTTTCTTATTTTTATATATACAGTGGTACCTCGGGTTACAAACGCTTCAGGATACAGACTCCGCTAACCCATAAATAGTACCTTGGGTTAAGAACTTTGCTTCAGGATGAGAACAGAAATTGTGTGGCGGCAACGGGAGGCCCCATTAGCTAAAGTGGTACCTCAGGTTAAGAACAGTTTCAGGTTAAGAACGGACCTCTGGAACAAATTAAGTTCTTAACCAGAGGTACCACTGTATGTTGGAAGCCACCCGGAGTAGCTGGGGAAACCCAGTAAGATGTGTGGGGTATAAGATTATCATTATGGAATGGGACGTTCTTCATCAGAGAAATGTTGGAGGGTATGCACTCATGTACACCAGTTTCAATTGTGCGTAAACAATGCCTCTAAAATCTCCAGGGTAAGCTCTTGTGTAGCTCTCTCCATCTTCTCACTCAGTGACTCGCTTCCACTCCCCTGCTGTGGGATGAGGCGGGGGGGGGGGGCTGGGAAGGAATGAGAGCCGCCTTGATCGGTGAGCAAAATGGGAGTAAGGGGCCTCATTTGATGTGGTGAGGAGTGGCATGTCAGGCTTTCCAGACTGATGGGCGAGCAAATGGGCCCTTTGTCCTCATACAGCATGGTTGAACAAGCAAATGGGGAAGCTGGTTTTAAAATTGCTGGTTTATTAACATCAAAAGTTGTTGCTTTCTTCCGGAGAACTTACAGCAAAGTTTGCACTTGTGTCAAACAAATGGAGGACCCCCCATTAAAACTTTTTCCCTGTGGGATGGTGTAGTTTTCTGGTATCATTCCTTTAAACCGGAGATTCTTAAACTGTGTCATTCTAAACCTCTCTATGAGTCAAAAAGAAATAGTTTGAGCCTTCTCAAGCATAACTTAAAAGCAGCTTTGTAGCTTATGGTGGAATTGTGGAGATTACGAAGGACCAAACTAGATGTTACACAGAGATGGTCTATGACAGTGTTTCCCAACCTTTTTTGGGCAAAGGCACACTTGTTTCATGAAAAAAATCTCGAGGCACACCACCATTACAGCCCCGTGACGTCAGCGCGCAGCGTCACGCCGGGAGGGACATGAATTGCTAGCAAATTACATAATCACCTCCTTGAGGGCTGGCTCATCTTCTCCGAAGGCAGAACCCCATTAATTAACAGGACAGACTCACACCATAGCCAAGACGAGGGGGGAAAACCTCAGTCATGCACAGTCATGCACATGTGGGGGCTAAATGAGGACGAAGACCGGGCAGAGAGCAGGGTTCAAATCACCCCACCTGGCCAGGACAATCCCTGGGTGCTCCCTTGGGCCACTCGCCTGACCCACCTCGCAGGGCTGTTGTTGCGAGGATAACACGGGGAGAACCACGCGCGCCCCCGGGACCTCCTTGGAGGAGAAAGCGGGCGATGAATGCAATGCACGAAATATATGAGAGGCGACCAGGTTTTGCAGGTGAGGGGCCCCCGCCAGCCTCCGCTTCCAACACCCGGCGCAACGACGCCGAAGTTTCCCCCCCGGGCTCGGCTCGGGGAGCAGCGCTGCTCCCCCCGGCTCCCCTTCACCCTCCCGGCTCTCTCTGCCGCCCACTGGGGACCCCCCTCACCTGCCAAGTCCGGAGCGACGGTGGAAGTTGCATGCATGCAAGCAGGGCGCCGCGTTGCCATTGCATTGCACTGCACTCCATGAAACGCCTGCACACATGCATTGCCTTGCACGCCCGCCAAGGGGTCTCCCCGCGGTCCGATGCGTCCCCTCCGGCGCGGATGCAGCATTGCAAAAATAAAAAAACCCCGACGCAGCCCTACCTGGGGGGCAGCCTCCGCCTCCGCCGCTCCACCTCCGCGGGGATCCCCGGGCTCCATCCTGCCGCCCGATCTCCGCGGGGGCGCAGGCAGGCTGCGCGGGGTCTGCGCGGAAGAGCCCCTGCCCCTGCCCGCCCGGCCGCCGCCGCTGCGCTCATTCCATGGCCGGGAGAAGAGCGCTTCAAACACCCGGCCCGCCAGGCCACGCTGGGAAACGTAGTTCGCGCACCCCGCGCGGGCGCAGAGCCCAAGGGCGAGGGGACTACGGATCCCGGCAGCCCCCGCGCTGGGGACGGAGGGGGAGAGGCCGGGTGCAGGGATGGAGGGACGGGTGGGCGAGCGAGTGAGTGAGTGGCAGCCGCCAAGCCTTGGCCGAGAGCCAGGAAGGGCCTCCCCGGAGGAGGAGGAGGAGGGAGGCGCAGAGCGGGAGGGAGGGAACCCCAGGGGTCATCTAGTGACGGCGCCCCAATCGAAAATTTGACTTTTAAAAAAAAAATCTTTCGAATTTTTTAATTTTTCCCGCGGCACACCAGGCAACATGTGCCGCGGAACAGTGGTTGGGAAACACTGGTCTATGATGCTTTCCTCCACATTGCTTTTCACCAAAAATGACCTCAGCAAGCTGCATGTTTAAGAGGAAGGACTATGAGCATGAAGAGGGTTAAGATTCCTCTGGCCAGCTGCTACTTATTATTATTATTATTATTATTATTATTATTATTATTATTATTAATAATTATTTATACCCTGCCCATCTGGCTGGGTTTCCCCAGCCACTCTGGGCGGCTTCCAACAGAATATTAAAATACAATTTATTTATCTTTTTCATTAAATTAACGAGTCACTTAATAAGAAAATATTCTTTAGGTGACAATCAGACACACAGAGAAAGAAAGCTGCTCTTTCATGCATTGGGGGAAGGAAGAAAAGAAGTTTGAGGAGGGAGACTTTGACAGAAACTAGAGGGGGAAAGCCCTAGGGTTGCATTCAACTAAGCTTTACTCAGAGAAGACCCACTGAAAATAACAGGTGTGACTAATTCCAGTAGGTCTGCTCTGAGTACAGCCAAGCTGTCTGTCACATCCCAAGAGGGTCCTGTTTCTCCCATTGCTGCAGCCTTGGATTCCAAGAGACTCCGAACATCATGTCTGCCCTCTCTGCAGCTTTAAACTTGCCCAGCTTGCAAAAAGGGCACTTTTTTCCTGTTCGCTTACCTCACTGCCCAATGCAAGTCTGGAAACTTCCCCCCTCCCAACACTGGGATTGCTTTTTTGTCTCTGCTAACTACATACCCTACAAATGTCGCAGAAAAAAATGGGAATCCCATATCTCACATGAGAGCATGGCGGCCATTTTGGGTGCCGTGATCTCGTGCGATTTTGTGCCATGGTGTCACCCTGGAAGAAAATGCTTCCCCCCAAAAAAGCACATTTTGGGGGCTCTGTGATTTCACACAGGTCACAAGGGAGCACAGTTGGGAAGACTCATGTCCAGGTTTTGGGTATGTATCTCTTCCCCTCAGAGAAGGGCTTTCCCCATTTTCTGTCAGCCCAGGAAATATTTGTCAATGACCTTCTTAATGGTTCTTCCAGCGACCCCCATCCAGCTGGCTCTGCAAAGCTAGCCTGGCTCCTTAGCAGAAACTGAATCCATGTTTGGCACAGTTTGATCAAACCCTTGATTAACTCTAACCCTCTCCAAAAATCCTTATCACAGTATTTTCTACTCTGATCAGCAGTGGTTTTCCCAGGTTTGAGGTTGTGTTCTAGCCCGACCTAGAGATGCCAGGCAGTGATCCAGGGATCTTCTGCATGCAAAACAGATGTTCTACCACTCTACCCCTGAAGCTTCATGTGAGACAAATGTTTTACAGAGAGTTTTGTACATTCATAAACCCTCTTGTATGGTTTTCCCTACCCTCGTTTTTTTGGGAGAGGACACACAAACTGGGCCTTCAGATGCTGGACCACTGCATGAATCACTTCACCCCACATTATGAGGGGTGCGAACATCCCTGCTGCTTCACTGCATGAAGTGTGTCAAACATTCCCTTGTGGGGAGCCATTCAAACACATTCTAGCGGCTGCATGAAGCCCCTGTCACATGTATGCATCCATTCGCCCGCCACAGATGAGAAGAAAGGTTATTATTTTGTCTTATTATGCTTAAGGGTCAGAATGTCATGAGCGATCACAAGCTAATTATATGAGCTTCAGACTGAGAGGCCCAGACTGTGGCATGACTCCTGCCTGACTAAACTTACAAATCACTAATGAGTGTGGAAACAAATGCATCTGTGACTTTGTGTAGCTTGCTTGTCCCTGGTTTGTGTACTAGGTTTGTTCTTTAAATAAGGCCAGGATGTGGTTGACTTTTAAAAGGAGAGGCATACCAATAGATTGGGGAACTCCAAGGCCCAGCCAGTCACCACCTCCTGCAGGTCTGACAGGGTGGCTGCTGGTGCACTAGTACGCCAGTCAGACAGCCAAGCTCTCCTCAGAAACCTACACCAGGCTGACACATACAATGCCAGGGATTGACGGCAATGGCAGAGCCCTGAAAGAACAATCTTCCCAGTTTAACAATGCCACCCCTCCCCCATGGTCCGTGACTGGTGGAGGATGGAGAAACGGGGGGTGCCATCTCTCGTAAGGTAACTGTTTCCCCTTCATGCACCCAGCTCTCCATCACGCAAGCCAGGTCAACCCCCTGCAAGGTAAAGAAATCCCTCAGGGTGGCGGTTTTGTTGCCTATAGACCTGGCAGTGCACAGCACCAGTGACAGAGGTGGGTAGTCCTTGCTCACCCTACCTTTGTCCCTCGAGATGGGGTCAGATTGGAAGGGATACAAGCATATATCTCATACCCCTTCGCCTATAAGATCTGCCCCCACCGCCCTACCTCCCTTGCCCTTCCACAGCAGTAATTCCTAGCCCCATGCTTGCTTCCTTTGATAGCATTGGTCGTTATTATTAGAGCCTTACAAGCTGTGGTTGTGAGTATGGGGCCCGCCCCCAGGCCCAAGGTGGAAAATGGGCTTCAAGGGGGAGCAGTCCTCCCCAATACTCACAGGCAGAGCAGCAGCAGCATTGACAGGCAGAACTTCCAAAGCATTGTCTAGAAATAGTTTTCAGCATGATAACTTAAGAAACATGGGACATTCTTCAACTAATTACTTAAACTGGGCAATGATCACATCATGCAAAATCGAGCTGGCAAATCCACAAGGGAGTTGTCCCCCCCCCCCTAAAACTTTTTCCTAAAAAGACAGATTTAAAATTTGGTCTTCGAACCAGCACCCTAGTTGTATACTCAGGATTGTGTATGCAAGGCACTAATTGTTCAAGTGACACAGATTATGACAAAGCAGGCTGCTTATATTTTCAAGTTTGTCCCTACAGAAAGATGCAGAAAATGAAATGCATATTCGCTCTTTTTTATTGTGCATCCAAAAATACCTGCTTCATTGAAAACCACTCTTGGTTTTGACTCTGCTATTCTCCTGCAGACATCATCAGTGCTTCTCCCTTTCTCTGCTCCCTCTCTCCAGGCTATTTGTATGACCCTGTCAAAAACCTTTTCTGTGGCTTCAGATGATAAGGAAACTTCAGACTACCTTGTACTGTCAGGCAGGAAAATCCTGTAATACTTTTCAATATGGAAAGAGAAGCATGTATTCTCTTTGTCTGGGATATTATGCATGGCGCTTCCTGCTTGCTGGCCTTGAAGAATCCCCTGGGTCTCTTTCTTTGAAACTGTTGCATATTTCGAAAGAAGGCTTGTCACTATTCAAGTCCAAATGCAGCTAGCTAACTTACAAAATGCTTCAGAAGGAAAACCAATTGATATTGATTTGTGAATATTAGTAACTTCGTAAGGAGGTAAAATTTTTACATGTAACTGTGTGTTTTTGTGGTCTTTTGTTTAAGTTGTCTGTTGTTGCTTCTGTTTTTTTAAAAGATATATTGTTAATATATTAAGTGCTATAGAAATCAAATAATCAAAATGTCAGTGGAGTCATGCTGGCCATGTGCTTTTTATGACTTCTTGTATAATTTGCTACGGAGGGCATTTCTTCGGCTGTGTACACACTGCATTTTATGCTAGAATCAAGGAAGACAGAGTACTTTCCCCCTACATATTGTTTGTCCCCATCAAAAGCTCTTTTTGAGAAACTGGCTTCATTCCGAAAACAGTATTGGCTTCCTGAGGAAGTGTGCTGAGAAATACCTGCAATTGCCACACTCAGTGGTACAAAGGACAGTGTACTTTTATGTCACTTGTTTCTGCTGTTGAGAACTCCCATCCCTATCACTATTCAGTTGTGATGAAACAACATCTGGCAGCTAATCCCTTTTGTTGCACCACTTCAGTTCACGGTGGCAGGCCGCTGCAGTTCACTTTCATGTCTGAACATCAATGTAATGCCATACTCTTAAGTGCACCGGCATTCACTTACAAACTATGGAAAGAGGCTATTCCTTGAGGGATATGCATTACAGCAGAACTGTACTCCAAGACTGACATCAGGTATTTGTTGCCTAGCCCTGTCTAGGCTTGGCACACAACACCCTCTTTGGTGCCCAGCGATAATCGCTCACTTAGGTCCAGTCCAAGTCCTACTGAATGTCTTGGAAAGCCTCCAAATGGCTTTAGTGAGAGTTGCGTCAGCTCTCTGTATTGCCAGAAATTGTTCGGTACTTTGCAGGGGAATCATAGAATCATAGAGTTGGAAGAGACCACAAGGGCCATCGAGTCCAACCCCCTGCCAAGCAGGAAACACCATCAGAGCACTCCTGACATATGGTTGTCAAGCCTCTGCTTAAAGACCTCCAAAGTAGGAGACTCCACCACACTCCTTGGCAGCAAATTCCACTGTCGAACAGCTCTTACTGTCAGGAAGTTCTTCCTAATGTTTAGGTGGAATCTTCCTTCTTGTAGTTTGGATCCATTGCTCCGTGTCCGCTTCTCTGGAGCAGCAGAAAACAACCTTTCTCCCTCCTCTATGTGACATCCTTTTATATATTTGAACATGGCTATCATATCACCCCTTAACCTCCTCTTCTCCAGGCTGAACATGCCCAGCTCCCTTAGCCGTTCCTCATAAGGCATCGTTTCCAGGCCTTTGACCATTTTGGTTGCCCTCCTCTGGACACGTTCCAGTTTGTCAGTGTCCTTCTTGAATTGTGGTGCCCAGAACTGGACACAGTACTCCAGGTGAGGTCTGACCAGAGCAGAATACAGTGGCACTATTACTTCCCTTGATCTAGATGCTATACTCCTATTGATGCAGCCCAGAATTGCATTGGCTTTTTTAGCTGCCGCGTCACACTGTTGGCTCATGTCAAATTTGTGGTCAACCAAGACTCCTAGATCCTTTTCACATGTACTGCTCTCAAGCCAGGTGAAAAGGACCTTTCTGATTATTGAAACATGTTCATCGAAAGCTACTACAGATGTTGTCAGAGTGTTGGTTTTTACATGACTAGTACAGTGGTACCTCAGGTTAAGAACTTCATTCCTTCCAGAGGTCTGTTCTTAACCTGAAACTGTTCTTAACCTGAAGCACCACTTTAGCTAATGGGGCCTCCTGCTGCTGCCACGCCACCAGAGCATGATTTCTGTTCTCATCCTGAAGCAAAGTTCTTAACCTGAGGTAATATTTCTGGGTTAATGGAGTCTATAACCTGAAGCGTATGTAACCTGAGGTACCACTGTACTAGGAGGCAGCAAGGTGGGTGGGGGCAGTTACTGGGCCCAACAGGCAGTATTGGGGCCTAGTGCTAGTGTTATTTGTTTCTCAAAGGCCGCATCCATAGCCACACCATTTATTATTATTATTATTATTATTATTATTATTATTATTATTATTATTAAATGAATTTGTATACCACCCTCCATTCAAAAGATCACTGGGTGGTTCACAACATAAAAACACAAAACTATCGATCAGAATTGCCTAATCATGTTTTGCAGCCCTGTCAAATGTCTCTGTTATAGCATTTTGCAGGGGGAAAACAATGGTTTCAGCTACAGTTCAATTGGATCGAAGATGCGATTAAGCTTGAGGGACTCTGCAAACAAACAGCTAATCTTTATAAAAAGCACTCTGAAATTCAACACTGTTTCACTTGCCTACTAAACCCAGACGGCACGTTAAAGCCAAATAAAGTGGAGTACAATGTCAGCCAATTGGCTCTGATATTTATGGGCTGTCAAATTAATTTCTGCAGGCCAGTATCGGTTTCCCAACCACCGTTGACCAGGGTTGACCTGCTGCATGCTCCAAAATGCATCGCTGTAATCCCTTTCCTTTGCAAAGAGGAAGCAACTGAGCAGGACAAGCAGCAACTGGGAAAATGCGCAGTCCGGAATCTTTAAAATAAACTTGCCGGCTATTCATTGACATCTGCGGCGATAAACACTTTATAATACACAGCACAGGCTTTTCTTAAGCCTCAGTAACGTAATAGCTTTCAGAAAAGTTTTGAGGCAAAGTCATTTTTATTATTATTATCCGAATATGGTTGCATTTCCAGGCTTTGTTATGTTATCTACACAAAACGAACCAGTCTTTCTCAGGGAAGTCAGCTGATTAACCCTCTGGCAAAGAAAGCTTTTTGCATCTGTCTGTCAGCAAGAACACATTCCTAGGAAGGATGCCCAGCTTCACAAAGCTCTGCAGACATTTTCAGTATTTCTCATTCCTCACAACCTTGAGATAAGAACAGTGTATCTTTACTAGAGACTTAAAAACAGGTTTTACACTATTTTCTTCACACACACCCCCAGACACCCTGGGAATTGGGGAACCTGCAACACTCCAGATCTTTGTTGGACTCCAATTCCCATCATCCCTGTCCATTGGCCATGCTGGTGGGGGCTGATGGGAACTGTAGTTGAACAAGAACATGTTCCCTCCCCTGTGTAAAAAGGGCGTGAGGCTCTCACCAGAGAACTCTCAGCCATTTTACTACAATTCCCTAGATTGTTCGAGGAGAACCAGGGAAGTCCAACTGCTGTGAAATGGACATACATTTGAGGCACAGATAAGCTCAGAGTATTCTGAATGATCCCGTCTCCCAAATTCTCCCACTTTTGTTGAAGTCCAAAGTTGAAAATGCCTTGGGAATAGAGTGGGTCTGTAAAAGAAATTGGTGCTCTATTTATTTGACTCTAAAGGTATGAGATTCATATGATGAGTAAGGTGATTTATTTTACAGCAATGGCTTCTGATGATGGATGATGGACAGTTTTCAAAGTACACAAAAGTTTTTCGTTAGGCAGGTTAACATCACTCCTATTAACGACGTTAACATCCTATTAACCCAGCATGCTGATGTCCTGAGCCAGAGGCAGACAGGGCTATTGAGAACCTCTACCTTTTTGAGGCCTACCTCTTCCCAAGGCAACAAGACAGTGTCTATTTGCTTCTGCCAGCAGTGTTATCCCCCCCCCCCCCGAAAAAAAGGATGAAGAGCTACTCTTAGGTCATCAAAATCCCCAACCAATAGTACAGTGGTACCTCGGCTTAAGAACTTAATTTGTTCTGGAGGTCTGTTCTTAACATGAAACTGTTCTTAACCTGAGGTGCCACTTTAGCTAATGGGGCCTCCCACTACCGCCACGGCCGCTGCCGCACGATTTCTGTTCTCACCCTGAAGCAAAGTTCTTAACCTCAGGTACTATTTCTGGGTTAGCAGAGTCTGTAACCTGAAGCGTCTTGTAACCTGAAGCATCTGTAACCCGAGGTACTATTGTACATCCCTAGTGTTTAGAATTAACAGCAATTTGTCCACTGTCAGGGCTGGAGTCAGATGCAGGTCAGCACCAAGTGGCAGAGTCAGTTGTTAGCAAAGTTATCTCCTTATTCAAGGAAATGACATACAACCCAGCAACCTTTTCCAGTAGGTCTTAACCCTATAGAGCAGTTGCCAGGACTGAAGGTTGCTGCCTTCCACCCTTTCTAAGGCTCATCCTCTCCTTGACGTTTCTCAAGCAGTTTCTCAAACTTCACCTGCACCCCTCTGGTCTGCCCTCTTCATTATCCTTGCGGCGGAGGGTAGCTTGTCACAGCAGGAGGAGAGTCCCTGGATTCTTGAGCAGCCTCTAGACCCACCCATCCCCGCTCCTCTGCTTCAGCTTCAGCCTCAGAGTCTGAACTGCTCCCTCTCACAGGCTCTTCCTGCTCACTAAACCCTGTTGCCCCTTCAGCATCCAGCCCCTCCTCCCAATCTTCTCCCTCAGTGTCCCACCACCAAACCCCTGGCTCTGAGACTTCCTCTTCTGGGGGTTCCCCAGCCGGTGCCTCCCACCACTCCTCTTCATTCAGCCAGTCCCAGGCATCCACTTTCTCTCATTCCACTCTTTCCAAACACTGCTTTAGACCGCCCATTGCCCCTCTGAGAGAAAAGAGCTACGAGTGTGCTAACTGTTCCTTGCTTCCCACCCCCCAATGAATGAACTGAGTCTAACTCATATAACTATGTACACAGAGGATGGAGGCGGGGAACGCTACCAGCTGATAACGCTTATCTCTATATTGTGAAAGCATCACCTGGTGGTTTTTGCAGACTTCACTGCCCCTAAAGGCAGAGGACAAACCAAGGATGGTTCCCCCCCCCACCCGGTTTGTTAAAATGTGCAATCCCACCGACACATTCACTCCCTGCCTGCCTCCCCAGCAACTTAATTTAAAAAGCAGCAGAATAGTTGAATTCCACAACATCCTCCCCCCATTAATAAAATTTTGGCAGCTCGGTGACCTATTGGCAGGTTTTCGAGGCAAATAAATAAATAAGAGCATGAATGAAACTTGGAGAGACCAGATGTTGCCAGAACGAAGAAGAGGGGGTTCAATTCACACCATTGTTTCACCGGCTCTGTTTTCCTGCCTGGTCTTTTCCTGTAGAGGGTCGGATAGCGTAGCTCACAACTGTGATCTGGTTACTTAAGAGGCATCGACTGGATCCGCACAACACATCAGCGAGAGAGATGGCTAACAGTTTTCCTTTTCCTGTGCAGCTGGTGTTTGCTGAGAGGGATAATTTGTATGTGGATTTATTTACCTAGCTTTTTTTTTTAATCAGTGGGCATCAGCGTTCTGACTGTTCCTTGTTCATTCTGAAACAATGAATGAACCTAATTGGTAACATTATATGCATGGGGGGGGGGGGACATCCTTGCTTTGCAGGTGGAAATCTAAAGCTACCACCCTCCCCCCCCCCTTATGAATGAAACTGAGTTCCCTTAAAATTAAAAAGAGGATGACTCCATATGCTTAATCATTAAACAATATCAGTAAGAACAAAAAGCATTATGTTATTCTTCCTGAGTTTAGATTTAAAAATAAAAATAAAATGCAGGCCCTGATTTTTAGTACTTAAGCCAACCATGAGAAACATCTACATGAAGGACGATCAGCTTCTGGATTCTAAGGCACTGACTGCGGCTGATGGGAGTTGTAGTCCAAAACCCCTGGCCTAGAGAACACACATGGATAAACACTGGAAGTGCATTTTCACTAATAAGACACCTGGGAAGAGCGGTAGTCACGTAATCTGGGGAACTGGGTTCGCGTCTCCGCTCCTCCACATGCAGCTGCTGGGTGACCTTGGGCCAGTCACACTTCTTTGAAGTCTCTCAGCCCCACTCACCTCACAGAGTGTTTGTTATGGGGGAGGAAGGGAAAGGAGAATGTTAGCCGCTTTGAGACCCCTTAAAGGGAGTGAAAGGCAGGATATCAAATCCAAACTACTACTACTACTACTACTACTACTACTACTACTACTACTACTATTCTTCTTCTTCTTCTTCTTCTTCTTCTTCTTCTTCTTCTTCTTCTTCTTCTTCTTCTTCTTCTTCAGCTCAGCCATAGAGCATGTGGTTTACATGCAGAAGTCCTCATGTCCAGGTAGAATTCTTGGCCAGAAACACTAGAGAGCCACTGCCAGTCAGTGTAGTCATCATCTGCCAGCCAGTCAGTCATCATAATCATCATCTTTGTAATTTATTATTTATACCCCACCCATCTGGCTGGGTTTCCCCAGCCACTCTGGGTGGCTCCCAACAGAATATTAAAAACACCATCAAAAATCAAACATTAAAAACTTCCCTAAACAGGGCTGCCTTCAGATGTCTTCTAAAAGTCAGATAGTTGCTGATTTCCTTGACATCTGACAGGAGGGCATTCCACCGAGAAGGCCCTCTGCCTGGTTCCCTATAACCTCACTTCTCACAGGGAGGGAACTGCCAGAAGGCCCTTGGCGCTGGACCTCAGTGTCTGGGCTGAACAATGGAGGTGGAGACTATACTGAGCTAGGTGGTCCAATCATAGGAGCCAACTCCTAGGGGCCGAGGGGTGTTCATCTCCCCCCAATAAAATATTTGAGGGGGCCTGCCCCCCAAGTTGATGAGCATTGGCATTCAAATGGTGATTGATTAGCGGTCTGGGGCTTACTAGGGCCTCTCCAATATTTTATTCAAGTTGGCACCCCATGATATAAGCTGTATAAAACAGCTTCCCACCCCCTGTCCTGGGTGATCCAGCTCTGTAATAAAGTCTTCTGGCAGTTATTGGCTGGGGCATTACATAGACACCTCAAAAACAGATGCAACATTAGAAGCCTTATGAGGAATGGTTGAGGGAGTTGGGTAAGTTTATCCTGGAAAACAGAAGATATCATGGTCATCTTCAAATATCTAAAGGATTGCACATGGAAGATGGAGCCAGCTTGTTTTCTCCTGCTCTGGATGGTAGGATCTGAACCAATGGATTCCAGCTACAAGAAAGGAGATTCCAACTAAACATCAGGAAGAACTTTCTGACAGTAAGAGCTGTTTTACAGTGGAATGGACTCCCTCAGGAGGTAGAGGACTCTCCTTCCTTGGAGGTTTTTAAGCAGAGGTTGGATGGCCACCTGTCATGGATGCTTTAGTTGAGATTCCTGCATTGCCAGGGACTAGATGACTCTTGGAGTCCATTCCAGCTCTATGATTCTATAAGTATGTAATAATCCTATCTGACAACTTTCTCTTTTCCTTAGGACTGAAACCTTGGGCATAATTCAGACCACATCTCAACTAAAACTTGGACGGGGGCACAGGACCAAACTCATTCACTTTCCAGGTTGTGTCTGGTCCATAAGTAAACAGCTGGCCATCCTTGCTTTCTCCTGCCACAGTTTCTTAGTAGGTACCAAGGGATTCAGTATATCTCAGCCCAAAGCTGCCCTTGATTGAGAACATGTAGGAAATGGCAAGCATGAGTTTGTGGTGGGGGATGCAAAGCTTCTTTGCTGGACAAATTGAGAAACACTTAAATGGTTGGAGAAAGGAAGCTAAAAAGTGCATAGGAGAGGACAGGGTTGTGTGTTTGTCAGCCCAGATAATAAAGCTGTCCTTCTAAAAGGTCCAAAACAGTGAGAGAGAGACAGAGAGAGAGAGAGATACACCAGCAGGTGCAGAAGGCAGCGGCAAGGCTCCTTACGGGGTCCTTGCCATGGGAACACATTCATCCAGTGCTTTACCAACTGCGCTGGCTCCCGGTGGAGTACAGGGTCAGGTTTAAGGTGCTGGTTTTGATGTTTAAAGCCCTACGCAGCCTAGGACCCACGTACCTACAGGACTGCCTCTCCTGGTATGTCCCACAGAGGACCTTAAGGTCCACAAACGACAACACTTTGGAGGTCCCAAGTTGCAAGGTGGTTAGATTGGTCTCAACTAGGTTCAGGGCCTTTTCAGTACTCGCCCCAACTTGGTGGAACACGCTGTCACAAGAGACTAAGGCCCTGCAGGACTTGACATCTTTCCTCAGGGCCTGCAAGACAGAGCTGTTCCGCCTGGCCTTTGGTTTGGACTCAGTCTGACCCTTATGTTTTCCCTCTCCTTACGGTTTTGATCCATGGGCTACTTTTAAAATGAGGGTGCATTTTAAATTGCATTTTAACCTGTATTTTAAATTGGTTCCCACCCCCCATTATGTTTTTATTGTAATTTTACTGGTGTTAGCCGCCCTGAGCCCGGCTCTGGCCGGGGAGGGCGGGGTATAAATAAAATTTATTATTATTATTATTATTATTATTATTATTATTATTATTATTATTTGGTGCAACTGCTTATCTTCTGGCACTTAAAGCTCAGTGGTACAGTGTCTTGTCTGCAAGAAAAGGTCCTCAGTTCAGTTCCTAGCATCTCCAGAGTAGCTGGGAAAATCCAAAACTATGGAAGGCCTCTGCCAGTCAGAGTAGACAGTAAAGGAGCTATACAGAATATTGGTCTGGCTCAGTATAAGGCAGTGTTACCACTTTACCGCTATTCCTTTTATCATCTCTGGCAAGACCATGACCCTGTTTGTTGCATCAGGTAGAGGAAGAGGGCAAATGAAGGGAGCAGTTGATTGAGCAATGGGATGAGGAGAGCATCTCTCATTGCTGTGAACCAGGCACGATCTCCAGTTTTATACGTTCCAGTTCTATGTCACACAAGTACCTAACCAATGGATGGAGAAACACAGCGCAATCTGAGACATGTCTGCTCAGAAGTAAGTCTCAGTGAGTTCAATGGGGTTTACAGTGGTGTCCTGCTGAACTGGAATGAATTGAAGAGTTCTTAAATGCAGACATAAACTTCCAAGTCTCTGTTCATGTCTTTAGGGTCATTTCTGAATCTATGGGAGGAAGGGAAGGATAAAATTTAAGAAATAAATATATGAATTATTCGCTGCTAGCAAAGAGGAGTGAGTGGTTAATTATTCCTTCTATGTGAGCTAGTATTTTGAATTCTACTACCTATCGAAGAGACATCAAGAACCGACAAATATGTGGTTTTATAAGGACTTCTCAGTTCTTATTTACAAAATAAGCATTTACAGTTAACAACTTTATTTGAAGGTTTTTTTATTTACACAGAATTACGTTAAGCACTCGCTTCCAACATAACCACTGATTTTTTACTTGTATGTTTGCTTTTCAGATTCAGCACAGATCTACTTCACTGAAAGTATAACCCATAATATACTAAAAATCACTATCTATATTATTAAGTGGAGTTTAGCAAGCCTTTTATACATATCCTGTTTAGAGTTGACATAAACCAGAAGTGGGAAACATTCCCCCTAGACATTGTAGTTGAAACTACAGTGCAAAAAGCACCCCTAGTTTACATAAATATATTGTCCATTATGAACAATTCCCTTAAGTTGTCAAATGCCCCTTAACAGGTGCATGGGAAACCACAGGCCCTCCAGATGTTACTGGTCATTGACTATGCTACAAGGGGCTGATGGGAGTTGTAGTTCAGGAACATCTGAGGCCCAAAGGTTCCCCATTCCTGCCTTATCCATCAGCAGGTGACCTTCCTGAGCTTAACTTCCATTGAGAAAATATATTCAGAAAAACAGAGAAATGGGGGTTGTTATATTGAGATACTAAGCTTACAAATTTCTTTGTTCTATTGTGAAGGTTTGAATAAATAAAACATGTAATTTCCTAGCCTGTTGTGTCTAAGAAAATTTTTCGAGATTCTACTGGAAAGCCTTTCAATGATTTTCTCCCAGCACCCATCATAATATTACCGTATGTGAATGCGTAGTTCTGAGAGCCCTCAATCAAGGAAGATCTTTTAAGAACAAGATGGCCAGGTGGGAAAGAGCTTTTCTTTCTACAAAATTACACAATGATGCCTCCATCTAAATCCAGCAGACAAAAGGGGTGCTATTGTAGGTTTCGTTTAAGAAATGAAAGGATAATTAGATTACAGGTCACGGCCAAATCAATATTATCCCTCATCAAGGCCAGTGCTGGAGGAGGCCCTGGCAAGGAGGTACAGTGGTACCTCAGGTTAAGTACTTAATTCATTCCAGGAGTGCGTTCTTAACCTGAAACTGTTCTTAACCTGAACCGCGCCACCGGAGCCCGATTTCTGTTCTTATCCTGAAGCAAAGTTCTTAACTGGAAGCACTATTTCTGGGTCAGCGGAGTCTGTAACCTGAAGCGTATGTAACCCGAGGTACCACTGTATGTATTTTCCTCCCTAAAATCCAACTTTTTAACATTTTACCAAAAAATGTATCAATTTGGGTTTTCTACCAACAGGAAAGCCAATAGTCATGGGGCCAGGATAATTTTAGAACCCATCTCAGGATATATTGATTCATACATTGTACTTGACAGTTTTACTCAAAAGGTGAGGATGAGCTTCTGAAAAGAGACTACTTCAGAAAAAGGTAAAGGACCCCTGGACAGTTAAGTCCAGTCAAAGGTGACTATGGGGTTGTGGCACTCATCTCACTTTCAGGCCAGTGGAGCCGGCGTTTGTCCACAGACAGCTTTCTGGGTCATGTGGCCAGCATGACTAAACTGCTTCTGGCACAACGAGGCACCGTGACGGAAACCAGAGTGCACAGAAATGCCATTTACCTTCCTGCCACAGCGGTACCTATTTATCTACTTGCACTGGCGTGCTTTCGAACTGCTAGCTTGGCAGGAGCTGGGACAGAGCAATGGAAGCTCACGCCATCGCACAGATTCGAACTGCTGACCTTCCAATCAGCAAGCCCAAGAGGCTCAGTGGTTTAGACCATAGTGCCACCCGCATCCCTGCTGTTTCAGTAACTGTCGATGTAGCAATTTTATGCACTAACACAGGCTTCCTCAACCTCGGCCCTCTAGATGTTTTGAGACTACAATTCCCATCATCCCTGACCACTGGTCCTGCTAGCTAGGGATCATGGGAGTTGTAGGCCAAAAACATCTGAAGGGCCGAGGTTGAGGAAGCCTGCACTAACATAATGAGACTAGGCTGATGCTAGCTAAAACCTGGGAGCAACATGTGGATTTGGGTATCTCTATCTCTGCATCTCCTTGTGATCTCTGGACCATAGAGACAGTGCTGGGAGCTTCTGTCGCCATCCATCATATCTGATGTCCTAAGAGCTCTGGTTGCCTGCTCCTGTCCTCACTGTTCTCCATCCTTGCTGCAGCAATGGCTTTCGTAGTGGTTAGTGCAATTTTGAGATGCTGAAGTCTTGATCCCACATCACTTCTGGCCTGGCTGTGTTTACATGCAGTCAGACCGATCATGTTGTGGAGTCACCTTTGACATGCAAAATAATTCCTTTAGGTTCAAGGGTTTTATCTTCAGACAACTAGGATAGCTTTTCCTGCCTTGGCTGGATGGGAAAGGAAGACATTCTGAATGACGGAAGTGCCTGTATAGAGGTAATATGGTTTTGTTGTTGCATCAGATGCATTGCTTTTCAGGTGGGTCATTGAATAAATACCATCCCACTCTCCAATAACATTTTTATATTAATATGAGCAAAAAATGTATTTCCCCCCCAGTGCAAGGAGATTCGCTATTCATTCTTATAACGTCCCTGATAAACATTCTTCACTAAATTATAATATCTGTCATCCGGTGTACCTCAAGTGAAACCTAGCAGTTATTCAATTTCTGTTAGTCAAGATTGCTATTTAACGCATTAACAGTCTTTAAAAAAATAATGCTATTGAGATTATTATAGTAAATTAAAGTAAAGAAGAAAGAAGAGAAATGAAAGAATAGGAAAGGGGGGGAAGAGAAGAGATAATTATTATTGTTTTGAGAAGCAGAGGAAAACAGCAATAATGAAGGCTACAAAAGTATATGTAGATGGATAAACTTATTGTTTCCCTCAAGTATATGCTAATCCAGGTGTCATTTTGGTTTTGACAAATACATTAAATTTGTCCATGCATAATCCTCGTGTGAAGGCGATCTGTTCCTGGGTTGCAAGAGTTGTCATGTCTTGACACACAAAAGTTATTCCTCCCCCCCCCCAAACAAAGAATATTATCGGCTTCAGGCAAGATTTAGGCAAGATCATGGATAAACAGGAACTGCTGAGAAACAAGAAAAACAGTTTACAAATAGAACTGTGTGCAGTTTAGATGTCATACATTTGGCTAGATGTGTTAAGATGCGTTGGGACACTGGCGTCTAGTCCAGTTTAGTGGATCTGATTGGCTATATGATCACTATAGGATTTGAAGGAAGATTATTATTATTTATTGAATTTATATACCGCCCTATACTTAGGGGTCTCAGGGCGGTTCACAGAATAAAATCAAGATATAAAACCACAAAATACCCAGTAAGAATAAAAACAACAACCCAATAGCCCCCCCACCAAAAACCCCACACCATTTTAAAAGGGCATAGGATTTAAATTGGATCTACCAAAGGCCTGGTTAAAAAGGAATGTTTTTGCCTGGCACCTAAAGGTGTATAATGAAGGCGCAAGGTGAACTTCCCTGGGGAGAGCATTGCGCAGGCGGGGAGCCACTGCAGAGAAGACCTGTTCTCGTGTTTCCACGGAAGATCCTTTTTAATGGTTTTGATGCAGCAATTAATTAGGGCTGCAAACAGATTTTTTTACATATAAGTTTGGGGGAGAAAGCAGTGAAGGGGTTTGCCCATATTAATGCCCCTGAAAACTTGGCAAATGTGGGTGTCTAAGGGGTGGGGGAGAGAGAAAATGTCCACAAAGACCACCTCCCATTTTGGATCCAAAGTAATCTCAAAGAGCATACCTGGAAGTTTCATGGCAATAAATGGAATTTATTTCCAAATAAATATAACCAGGGGCGAGGTGTGGGAATGCTGATTTCCCTATGACATCTGGGCAACTTGATTGTGTATTATGATCTGTTTGACGAAAGGCAGGTTTATAAATCTAAATAAATAAATACAGATGCTTCCAAAACATTTGCTTAAACAAACCACATGGAGTTTGTTTCACCAGCCGTGGAATTTCTCCTAGATGTGTTTCTTCCAAGGCTCTCGGTTGCTACCACTTCACACTGGTAGAGACTGCCTCCTTGTGGCAGGATCTTATCTAAGACATACGGTAAAGTCAAGAAAATGCTCTTAGGGACCCTTTGATCCTTCTGCTCATTCTAGGATCAATGCATATGGAGTTAGGTGCTATTGAACGAATAAGTACCTTTCTTTGAATAGCAAATAAATACAGGCACAGCTGAAATCAATGTGACAGCAAGCACTTCAACAGTGACCCTTAACTGATGTCGCCAATATATATCGCAAGCACTTAAACATCTACTACCTATGTTATGAGTCCATTCCAAATCATAGCACATGGGCATAGAGAGTCAAAATTCAATACCGAGTTAAGAACACAAAACCCCATTGACTCTGGGCTCTTCCATACTAGTTTTTCTACAGTGGTACATACGCTTCAGGTTACATACGCTTCAGGTTACAGACTCCGCTAACCCAGAAATAGTGCTTCAGGTTAAGAACTTTGCTTAAGGATGAGAACAGAAATCGTGCTCCAGCGGCGCAGCAGCAGCGCGAGGCCCCATTAGCTAAAGTGGTGCTTCAGGTTAAGAACAGTTTCAGGTTAAGTACGGACCTCCGGAACAAATTAAGTACTTAACCCGAGGTACCACTGTACTGTGTTTCTAGACACAGGTATGCACTTTAAATCTCCATAGACTCATAGAATTGTAGAGTTGGATGGGACCACACGATGCTCTCTTGTGAGATCAGAATACTTTAAGCCCAATCCTTTTTTAAAAAAAAATGTACATATTTATGCATTTTACATATCTTAGTGGTACCTTGGTTCTCAAACTTAATTCGGTCCAGAAGTCCATTCCAAAACCAAAGCGTTCCAAAACCAAGGTGCGCTATCCCATAGAAAGTAATGCAAAACGTATCAGTCCATTCCAGACTTTTAGAAACAACCCCTAAAACAGCAATTTAACATGGATTTTACTATCTAATGAGACCATTGATCCATAAACTGAAAGCAATAAACAATGTACTGCAGTCACACAATCAGTAGCTGAACTGGGTTCTGCACAGTCACAAAAAGAAACAAAAAAGAGCTGCAAAAACGCAAAATAACAAAAACAGACAGACCTCAACGTAACACTCAAAACGGAAGTGTGGCACTCAGAACGGAGCACATTCGGCTTCTGGAAAAGTTTGCACACCGGAAGACATACTTCTGGGTTTGCAGTGTAATTTTTAACTGCTAATCATATATCTAACCCTACTTAGAAGTTCATCTGATTGTTATATTTCTTTACATATTTGCCAATGTACCATATTTTTAGCTCCATAAGACACACTTTTTTCCTCCTAAAAAGTAAAAGGAAATGTCTGTGCGTCTTATGGAGTGAATGTGTCGTCCCTGGAGCCGAATTGCCCAGGGGCAAAAAGCAGGTTGTGCTTTTTATTTTTAGAAAGAGGGAAGGGGTGTTGAAACAAAGCTGCTAAGCAGCTGATCGGCAAGGGATCGGGAGGGACATAAGGGACTCTAGAGATAAAGGAGGCTGCCTGGGAGCGGGGAGTTAAAAGCACATCAATCCTCAGGATTTTTGCGTTGGGTCACCCCAAATTCACCGTCAGATCACATAGCATGTCCATGCTACAGCCTGCACCAAGAAAATCACACATCCACTGTTTCGTGGGGCCACAATGGCGCAAAAACGTGGTTACAAAGCTGGATCCACATGGATTCTCAGGATTTTTGCATTGGCCTACCCCAAATTCACTGTCAAATCACATATCATGTCTGTGGCCACAGCATGAACCACAAAAACCATACTTCCACTGTTTCGTTCAGAATATTTTTTTTCTTGTTTTCCTCCTCTAAAATCTAGGTACGTCTTATCGTCAGGTGCATCTTATGGAGCGAAAAATATTATATTCCCACCTTTCTGCTTTAAGCCCAATCCTATGCAGGCTTAGTCAGAGTCAAGTTCCCTTGTATTTAGAGGAACTACTTTAAGTGTGTTTAGGATTTCAGCCTAAAGCATATGCTAAACAAAGCTGTTGACAGAAGTTCCTTTTTGTTTCTTTTTTCAAGTTTGGAGACAGCCTCACCAACATGAGCATCATTATTCATATTATACTCAGGTACATTCAGCATAGCCTCATAATGACTCAATTTGAGCTACCCCTCATTTAGAAAATTTAATCCAGAATTCAGATATTTGTCCTAGGGTGGCCACTACAAAAGAGGGGAAATGCTCCATTGATTGGGGAGCTTGCTTTGAGTCCATTGTCATGGATATGCCATTCCCTGCTAAGATATGGGCTGAATGCAACTACTCTACTCTGCAAAGGTAGAGGACCCATTGAGTTGGTCTGCCCTCAGAGGCTGATGGAATCTGATGGATTCCTGCTCTGGGGGATAATATATTTTTAATTTCTTTTTAATTTCTTCCATGTGTGTATGTATTCATCTCCCAGCTACCTTCACTGGAAGATAATAATATCTACCATAGTCCTGCCCTTAATTAATTTCTCTAGACCTTTTAAAACTCAATTATGTTACCAGCAAATGAAGACTACGACTTTTTTAATATATGCTGTGTATTCTGTGAATCAGAATCGTATTGCTGCCTCTGTTTCAGCAGGGCTCTTGCGTCTTTAACAACTATATTGCAAACAGATATTCAACAGGTGAAGCTTTCCTGGCCTAAGAAAGTGCTCTACTAGACAAAGCCTTTATCTGTTGCGTTCAGCTTGTTGTTTGGCTATTAAAAGGCACACAATCACTGCCCATTAAAAGGTAGCAACCTAGTGGCAGAGTGGGGTGGCAAAGAGTCTATGCCATTTATTAATATCCCCCAAAGAGCACTAAAAGGAAGCAGCAGAATATAAATAGATATAATTATATGCACGTGCACTTGAAGCCAAAGTCTTGGTAAACAACAACATACAACTGAACTCCTTAATGGCTTTGATTAGCTAATTGGTTATCTAGTCACTAGCAAGCCTTCTGTCTCATCTCACATGGTGCTTAATTAGTTTTGTGGGTTTTTTTTTTAAGGTTCTAACACGTTTGGGAATTTATATTATCCAGAAGATCTCTTTCCTAATCTCAGATCAGTATGAGCAAATTCTGGTTTCCTCACTCGTGAGAAGAATACAGTAGACCCTCTGGATACAAATGTATTTCATTCCAGGGGTCCATATGTACCCCTAAAAATCTGCGAGTAGAGGCGCCGCTTCTGCGCACATGCACTGCACAATAGAACACTTCTGCGCATGCGCATGTGGCGGAACCCGGAAGAATACACTTCCGGGTTTGCCACGTTCACAACCCGAAATTTACATTACCCGAAGGTAACATAATAATAATAATAATAATAATAATAATAATAATAATAATAATAATAATTTATTATTTGTACCCCGCCCATCTGGCTGGGTTTCCCCAGCCACTCTGGGCGGCTTCCAACAAAGATGAAAAACACACTAAAATGTCACATATTAAAAACTTCCCTGACCAGGGCTGCCTTCAGGTGTCTTCTGAATGTCAGGTAGTTGTTTATCGCTTTGACATCTGATGGGAGGGCGTTCCACAGGGCAGGCGCCACTACCGAGAAGGCCCTCTGCCTGGTTCCCTGTAACTTGGCCTCTCGCAGTGAGGGAAACATAACCCGAGGGTCCACTGTACTCTGCTTATGTTTGTGGATATTAGAGATGGAAGGATCTGTGTGTTTCAGTTCTCTGTTTCTCATTTTTTCCAATCTTAAATTTGGTTTTCCACATTTCTGCACTGGTTTGTGATATTTGTGTGTGTGTGTGTGTGTGTGTGTGTGTGATAAAAATTCATCAGCATTTTAGCATGAACTTCTCCTCATAAACACATTTTACATGCAGATTAAACTAATATAGGCTGGATCTAGACACATCAAAGAAGTGATTCAGTTAAACTTCATACAGGGAAATCCCATTGGCGAAAGACGGGACTCCACAGCGCCAACTGGTGCCACAGTGTTATAACTGCTTTATCTTTACGAATGTAGCTGAACCCATATTTCCCCCCTAATGTAATGTATTTTTGTATGTTCTTTTTGATGCCCAATTCCCTTTAAAATATACATTTTTGTAAACATTGTTTGGTTGGACAACTGCATCACAAAATTCAGATATCTGTGAGCGAATCCTAAAAGATGGCTCCGTTTTGGTTCAGGTATTATTTCTGGAAGTTCAAATTTGCCCGTTAATATGAACTGAATCAAATCTTTAGAAAACACTCACTTTATTATTTGCTTGGATGTCATGGGGGAAAGGTACCCAGCAGCCAAGGAGGAAGTGGCAAAGCACAGTGATGAATATTGTAGTTATGTATTGTATGGGGTGGGGGAAAATAACATTTCCATGGTAGTTATCCCCTTGAGTAGGGTTCCTGTTCTAAATTTTACAGTTTCCAGGTAGGAAACACATCCACACGGTTGTTAACGGCAGCTTGATTTGCAGATATCAGCAGGCGAATTTGTCTGTGCATGGACTCTGAAGAATCGAGTTAAGGCAAGATCACTCTATTTAAAAACAGGCCAGATTCTGAACTGTTTTCCACAAGAAGCAAACTACACTATTTCAGAAGAGAAGCTCTCAGCCGATGATCACCTCTATTAATTCAGGATGATGCAAGGTCTTGATTGCTCCTACTTATTTTGAAACAATCAGAGCACTCTGGTGTAGTAAAATGAATGAACTCTCCTTTACCATTTGGGTTGGAATTATTACCGGCTTGATTCATATGCATTAGCTGTTGACATTGAAAGCCAAAGATTTCAGTGTTCTTACTACAAACTTCTTAGACCACAGTATCATGTTGGTTTGCTGGGGAGCAACAGAGCTTCAGGGGACTGAATAAGTGCTTGAAATTCTTTAATAGTCAGTGGTCAGGCTGTCAGCCACATCTATTGTACAGAAAGTGATAAGTAAAGATGTAAAGGATTCCTGGACAGTTAAAAACATGGTTGTAAAGCAGAAAATACATGTTAAGAGTTCATAGCTCTCATTAGCAATGGATATGTTTGTAAAACTGGAGGCGTGGATCTTTCATGCTGTGGAATCGAACTAAATTTTCATCTCAAACACTAGGTGTCTCCATAACCACAGAGTTAGCTTTTGTCTCCTCAAGTGGCAAACCTCCACATACTTAATTTCTCATAACTCCCCTTGAATTGGTCTTACCTCTGTGTAAACATGTAGGATCAGAAAAACAGAAACCTCCCGTAGTTTTCTTCTTCCTCTTCTTCTTCTAGCAACTGAAATGGGATAACACTTCCACATCTGATTCTAAATTGACTCTCTTCCACATTAACCATTAACATCAGTCACCCTAGCCTAAATTGTGGTTCTGACGCCAGTTGCAACATGGCCTAAGCTGTCCTTCTCCTTACCCAGCTACCCAAAGCACCCTCTCCTATTGCTTCACTATTTTGTCTCCTTCCAACATCCTTACATCATCTCTTGTGTCTTACTCCATTTTGCTTTTAACCATATTAGTATGAAACACCTTCTGCATGATCACCTCAAGGCGGTGTGCAAGCAAAACAGCAAAACAAAACACAAAACCCTACTAAAATACAAAGAACTGCTGATACGTTCAAAACAAAATCAAAACAATTAGAAATAGACAACCCTGGCAAAGACCTATTTACTCAGCTGATGGAACCTGATGGAACATTGACTTTATCTATGGCCTTTACTGATATTCATCTGTGGGCAGATGAACACTGATTGTGGAAGGGTTTGTCCAATTGCTGTTGTTCATGAGCAACTGGCATTCAGACATATGGTGCCTCTGGTCCTGACTAGCCATTATGACTAGGAGCCTTGTCCTCTGTGGGTTTCCTTTTAAAATAGCCTAACCTGGTGGCTATCGCCATCCCTAGAGGAAGCAGATTCCACAGTTGAGAATGCAAATATTTCCTGCAGGAGCGATAGCTTTACTCTGAAACAATGGTTTGTAACTGCTCTATACATTTATTTCTCACCAGCCGCGGTTGCTCACTTCCCATGACCACGAGCTTGGTGAATGGGAAAATATTCCAGTTATGATACATGCAATTAATTACTGTCAAAAACGGTGCCCAGGCACAGTTGCCTTTCGCTTTAGTTCAGCTGCCTCTTAGGCGTAAGTAGGAGAAGTTTAATTAAAAATAGCTTTGATGCTGTGCATCAGAGTGAAATGAGGTAGAAGAATGCAATTAAAAGCAGGTGCTTATGACAAAGCAATAGGCAGCCGGCACGGTTGGTAGTTGATGGTGTGAAAGTAGCCAAGGTTTGTTTTGTGTGGGTGGGTTTTTTGTTTCTTTTTAATAACCGAAGCGCTTAAGGAACTGATTTACAAAGAACACAGGATGGCAAAAGTACAACAAAATGGGGCTCTGGCAAGAGAGTTCATACTGCTATGGTCCTGCTATGAGGCAGCGCATCCTGATATTTATTTATTTATATAACATTCTCCTGGCATACCTTGCAAAGCCAGTTTCATTCAAAATTATTGAAACGTCAAGCACCATTTGAAAATATATATACGTTAAAATGGGAAAGACAAACAACGGGGAAAGGGAACACGTTTGTAAACCTGACCCCCCCACACACACACACTGCATTCTCTTAGCCCTGCTGTGGTTATGAAAGGAGGGGGGAACCCTGGTAACTGGGTGGTAACAGGTCACTAAGCTGCTGGAGAAAAAACTGAAGTGAATTACATCTGAAATCTGATTTGGTTGCAGCGTTGTCTGCTCAGACAAGAGAAGTGTTGCATCCAACGAGCGTACAATCTGGACGCCTTATGTATGTACACAAATACTTGAGCTGTACACTGCACATGTCATGTTCAAGAAGTGCATAGTCTGTGTACGTGGTAGTTGAGCTATAAGGCAACAAGCCTTTTCGGGGGAAAGATTTATCCCAATGGGTATCGGTATTGGACGCATCATGGGAATTGGTCAGTATATCAGCAAGTTAATACACTTTCACACAAACACCTGTAGATGTGTCATCGGTGTCTTGTACCTGTGCTCAGTCCAATGCGTAAAGGAGGTCACAGAATGTATTGTCATGCCATCTGTTGATCGGATGGCCATGTTTGCAGAGGTCAGCCCCTTAGCTGGAGAGCCCAAGACCAATTTGTAGATTAAGAACCACAAGAACAGACTGCTTCTTGACATTGCCAATGAACAGCCAACACCCAGAGAGCAGATTGAGCAAGCACACAGGTAGTCTGACGAGTCTTTCATGTTATGGTGAGATTTCTGCTTATCCAGTATGTTTATCCAGTATCTGGACAAGTAGAAAGCTAAAATATAGATACCGAAGATTGCATCAGGGTTCTAATATTCAACTGATTTTTAATTGTCTAGAAAAACTAAAGCAAATTGTTATGTACTGAGTTGAATAGGATCCAAAAGGCAGCAGTCTGATTGGTCCTAGAACAATAGGATCCAGACTGCAGCAGTCTGATTGGTCCACAGGAGCCACCCAATCCAGCTCCAGGTGGAAGGAAATCCGCAACCTGACTGGCCTACAGGAGAATCCTGGAATTAGCCAATCATGTGGGGCCCATTTTGTAAATAATGTGTATAAAGCAGACATTCTGGGGGAACTTCCATTCCTCCTCACCACTATGAGCTGAATAAAGAGCATGAAATCCACTCTCGACTCCGAGTATATTTCACAAATATTATTTTGTTATTCTTGCACCCTCTAACTCTTCTTACTATCCTGTGGCAGCTTGAAGTACTCAGGACTTACTACTTTGTTGGTTTATGGAACTACAGGCTAATATCCCATGAAATCGACTGATGCTCTTTTACCTAAATTGTGGTCTTCACACTTTAGTTTGGATAAACACTGGCTAAAGTGGTTCATAAGCTAAGCTTGTTTACCTACAGAAAGATGATCTTTAAAGTAACTCCAGTCCATAGGAACACAACTTTGAAGACACATAGTGCTCTCCCCCCCCCGCCCCCCCAAGGGTCCTTCAACAAGCAGAGGTTAAAGGAATTGCTCTGGAAAGTTTGAAGCTTAATTTTGTAAAAGAGTCATTGGTCTGCTGCCATTAGTTGCAACCTTTCCCGAGTCAAAATATTTTCTCAGAAAATATTATCAGTCACACCGAGCAGATGTCAGAGCTCAATCTGTTATTTTCCTTAAGTATGTACACAATAAAAAATGGTTTAAAACATCCAGGGCTTCGATTCAGCATGCAGTTTGCATCTAAAGTTACTTTTAAAGTGTCTTGAGATTCATGTGAACAGGAAGATTCATTTGCTTCCAGGCACAATTCAGAATGTTTGTGATAACCTTTGAAGCCCTGAACAGCTTTGGTCCAGGCCTTTATCTGTAACGTATCTGAGGTGGATATTTGAGAGGGATGAGAGAGAAGACCTTCCCAAAGGCTGCACCCAGTTTATGAAATTATTCTTTAACAAAGCTAAGTGCAAAGGGTAGGACCCAAAGCAATGGACTCAAATTACAAGAAAGGAGATTCTAACTAAGCAGTAGCAAGAACTTTCTGACAGAAAGAGCTGTTCAACAGTGGAAAGGACCACCTCAGAAGGTGGTGGGCTCTCCTTCATTGGAGGTTTTGAAACAGGGGTTGGATGACCACCTGTCAAGGATTCTTTAGATGTGGTTTTTGCATTGCAGAGGGTTGAATTAGGTGAACCTTGGGGTCCCTTCCAACTCTAGAATTCTGTGATACAGAGGTCTGGGACACATAAGGGATGACTGCCTCTGATACCATCCTACCCATTCCCTAAAATTAGAAAGAAAGGCCCTTCTCTGACTTTCATCTAAGGTGGAGGTTTAGCAAGATTATTTTGAGTGCTTTGCCCCAGATTATTTTGAGTGCTTTGCCCCATAAAGCATGGGTGGTTCCCCTCCAGATGCTGGAGGTCTATTATGGGCTTGCACAGGGTATTTGCTTACCTGTTCATGTGCCCCTTTTTAAAAAATGAAGGTCTAGTTTTTCAAAATACCAGATTTGCACAAAGGAACAGTAAAACAAACACAACACACAACAACAACCCAAAACTGCATCATTCCAAACTGGGCACATGAAAGTCTGCTGTTTCTGTTCCTTTCTTTATTCTTTCCTGCCTCCTGTACCTGCAAGGGCAATTTTTACTTTTACTTTTAATACAGCTATTTTGTGTAAAAGCCACTCTGCACAAAAGCGCTGTTTTCAAAATAAAAATCTCATGAGTGTGCCTTCAGCAACAACTAGTCAAAGAAGGCAGGCTGCATCTTTTCCTTTGGGTTGTTGAAAACAAAATGGAAGTCAGGGGTTTGGCAATAGATGACACTTGGTGAAAGGAACCCTGCCCAAACAATGTGCATCTGTATTTCTGCAGTCAGGTAACAAGCAGTTTTATACTGGATCTTCTTCCCTTATTGGATTATTGACAGAATGGAAAAATCTTAATTTAGCCAGGGGAAAGTGTGGGCTGCCACTTGAATGGAGCTTGTATGGATGCCGCAAAAATAAATCTAGAGAGATAACCAACTTCAAGTCCACATTAAATTCCAGTGTGGACAAGTCTGTATTATCTTCACCAGTGAATTACGGGATCCTAGCAAACAGGATCCTAGGCTTGTGTCATTGGGGATTTAGGACAAAGAAGAAGAATGAGATAGTAGGGTGCCATTTCCAGATTCAAGGCTAGATGTAAGAATTACGCAGCAGCAAGAACAAAATTATATTGTGCATCTCCTTAGGAAAATGTGTGGAATTCTGCAACCAAGGGTCAACCAAGGGTCTTGCGGCACCTAGAGACTAATGCATTTATTATGGCCTAGGTTTTCATGCGCTAGAGTTCATTTTGCCAGAAGTGTTGCCCTCAGTTGGCACTTGGGTGCAGAGGCAGAAAAACGTAAGCCAATGAGGTCAGAAGGAAAGGAAATGCAAACAAACTGCGGTGATTTAAAGCTTAAATGTTTATAAAACCATTACAGCGAGCCTTCGCGAAGCAGCGTTGATGACAATGTCAGCATCTTGGTAAGCTAATTCACATCTGCAGTTTGGGTAAAAAGACAAAGGCCATAGGAGAAAACAAGATGGTAGATCGCCCATTGTCATAATGGAGAGTGGAGTAAAATTTGAGAAGGTTCCAGGAAGCAGTGAAGGAATGGCAAAGCGGTGCTGCTCAACTGGCCTCTGTCTGGCTGTGGCACACTGGGAGAAGGAGGAGTACAGTAATGGTAAGGTCAGTGTGGTGCAAACACGCCGGCAGAGCCAGCCCAGCACTTTTGCTGGCGCCTCTGTACTGTGTTGACCTTCTCTCCATCTTGGTATGCTTCAGAGGCTCAGCCAGCCAGAGATCAGGTGTGCAGCACACATTACCACATTGTCCACTTCTGGCTACAGCAAAATAGATAGCCAACAGGGTTGACAGCTGTCCAGAAGAAAAGAGCCTTGCCTGCTTGACTTGCTGTGAAAATAATCAAATAACCCACCTGCTTATTTTGCATCTATTACACGGCTCTTTAAAGGAGATATGGACTTTCCACTTGCTAACACCAGCTTATTACAATTCTGCTGAAAGGCACAGCTACTGTGGCAAACGTAACAACTTTGCTCTGCTCTGGTAGTACGAATGGTTGTAATGGTAGCACCCAGACGCCATTAAGGTACATTTAAAGCCAACCTCAATTAACACCGATAAGCACGCTCATTTTGGCCGTGATATTGAGTAAGAGCACTGCAACAACCCAATTAAAATGCACTGCTCTGTCATTGGAGGACTGAACTGACAGTTTTGTTTTCAAAACAAACAATCAGAGGCCACGAATTGGGTTTCTGAAGGGGGGGGGGGAATAAGTCTCTTGAGACTTGTGCAGTACAGAGGCTAAATGTCCAACAAATAAACCAAACAAACTGCAAAGGGGGCTGTGATGCTCTTATTTCAGAAAATGACAAAGGGGGTGCAGCCACTAACAGCAGGCTCAAAAACAAAGCCTTTCGGTGGGGCAAATCCTTCCAACTTGAAGACCACTCCAAAACTTCTCAGTGGTTGTTTTCTCAGGCTTAAACTGAAAATGTTAAGCAACCACTCTCTTCAGGAAGTTGTGAGTTGGCAACTTATATGAGATTTATATCTGCTTTTCTATGTGCATGTGTAAAATTCCAGCTCCATACACTTTTCCCATTTAGTAAACCCCTTAGCTATTTACTATAGAAAGCAATAAAGAGGTTATTGATGACCATTTTTTAAAAAAACTAAATGACGAGAAAGCAGAGATATTATAAAACTGCCTCAGGAACTGCTACGTGAAAACCAGCAAGCTGCTCTGCATCCTCAAATAGACTTGGGTGGTTCAATGTTGTAATTTGGTTTCCGTGTGAACCTCAGCCTTTTATAAATACCAGGAGCCTTTTCCTCTAGTTCCTTAGTTCACCTTCGTCGTCTTGTTTGTGTTGCTTCCTTTAACTAGATAGGGAAGTGCAGGGCTGTTTGGGAGCAAGAGCACTTAGTGTATTGTTTTCCAGCCCACATTGTTGTTTTTTCCACTGAAGATCCCCAGTGGGATTCCGCTGCAAACAAAAAGAAAACAACTCTACCCAATAACCCAGTAGGGAAAATTTCAAGGCGGGGAATTTTTCCACATCTGACAGATAAAAATATGCCACAATTGACCTTCATCGGAATGAATAACTCCAAGGAATATGAAGCCGGACTATTGGTCCATCCAGCCTAGCACCGGATGCTCTGATTGGCAACGTCTCTGACACAGAGCTTTCTCATCACCTGGCCCTTTTAAACTGGAGCTGTCAACACCTGGGACCTTCTGCACATGAAGCCTGTTCTCTATGGTTGCCCACCACCACCAATAAGCATTGCAGTGGAGGCTGGTCCATGAGGATGGATGAGGCACTGCTCCACGAACCTCAGCTAGCCTCACTTGCCTGCTTTCTTCCTCCCATCTAGCCCAAGGGATGGCAGTGAGCGCTCATCAGCTTTCTCCTTCTAAGTCTCAAGGTTGCCCCTTAGCCTCAAGGTTGCAGGGAGGAGGATGGCGGCAAAACTAGAGTCAGGTGGCTCTGCCTGTCATTGCCCCAGGCTCCACCTCCTGTTGACTTCTCTGCCTGCTGCCCTACCAGTCCCAATGGGCAGGAGCCAGCACTGGTGCATTGGCATATATGCAAGACTCCATATCTCACCACCGATTGCTGAATGTGTCAACTACTTCCATTGAACGGTGTTACAGCTGAAGGGAACTGGTGTTTAATCTGTGATGGTGTTTTGCACACAAGTCATTGACTTGATCATGTGCATGTGTGAACTGCTCTGTGGGACATGAAAGCATAAGCAGTGGCATCACAAGGGGGGGTGGGCGGTGCGCCCTGGATGCCATGTCTGGGGGGGGGTGACAAGAAGGCACCCCATGGGGTGCTCTCCCAGTCGCCTCCGGGAACGGCGGTGCAAGCAGCCATCGCACCGCCATGGCCACATGTGAAGGATTCTCCTCCGTTTGCCAATGCAGCTGCAAGCAGAGGATCCTGCCACCTTCCGCACAATGCTTGGATGGCGCTGGCGGTAAACCACTACTTACAACGCATGCGCGGTGTTGCACGCATGCGCTGTACGTACTGACACCGCACATGCACCTTACTTAGCGATGCCATGCATGCATCGTACGTAGCAACGCTGCGCATGCATCATACATAGTGGCGCAACGTCTGCACAGCAGGTGGTTTGCCCTGCCCTGGATGTCAGTTAGCCTTCATTCGCCCCTGAGCATAAGACTTTCTTTGGGGCATTTTGTTTGCTCATTCTGGGCAATTTTGATCCTTAGTGTTCTCATCACTGTCAGGACCTGAACAGGTTGCTAGCCAGCCCTGCTACAGAGCAGATGGGGGAAATGGTGAGCCTAGGATGGGCTCCAAGGTGAAATGTTTGGTTAGGGGTGTCCCACACTCTCTTAGAATTTAACCTCGAGCGCTGAGTAGAAATGGGGGGGGGGAGAAAAACTCCTGCTTACAGAAGACCTAAATTAGATATTATTGGAAAGAAAATACCTGGAAATGAGGAGAATTGACATTATAAATAAGCTTATTGATTAAAAACGTGAGTTTTGAGCTCCCTGGCTTAACTTTTTACTCAGCTGTGAAGTGACTGATTGGTCTTAGGAAGGCTGTTAGATCTGAGCCTCATCTTTTCATATTTAATATGGAGATTATGATGATACAGGCTGCATTATAGGCTTATTGAGGTAAGTGCACTTGGGTAATCTTGAGCACCCAGGAAAAACATTTTATAAATGCTAATTCTTATATTAATTAGTTGCAAGGAATGAGACTCTTTGAAAGAAATGGGAGTTTGCTGGAGTTAGAATGCATCTGTG
Organism: Podarcis bocagei; assembly: GCF_964188305.1. NCBI lineage: Eukaryota > Metazoa > Chordata > Lepidosauria > Squamata > Lacertidae > Podarcis > Podarcis bocagei. The sequence goes on along the minus strand of NC_138134.1, from coordinate 24,769,618 downwards.
TCATTCACGTTTGGGGAAGTGGAATTTTATGTCATGCAACAGAATTGTACATTTTCTAGCAATACTGTACTTCACACAAAGAATTGTGCCAATATTTCTGGTGTTTAAAATCAACAAATGAAAATGTGGAATGAGTAGCAGAGCAATTTGTCTACCAAATTCATTAAATAATGGTTTTGTTGCTCCCTCTCCAACCTTTTAATATATATATCTATATATATAATAGCATTGCCAAGACAGTAGAAATTTACAGGATATCTATAGTTAGAACAATTGCTTTCTTCCCGCTCTGTTTAGAATGCATGGGAAACTTAGTGGTTCCTGTATCTGTAGTAGGTTTCCTTTTACATCAGTTGTTGAAGGTTGTTGATGTCCTGATGTCCTTGCCATATCTCTGAAATGTTAAGAATGCATTGTTCATTCACAAATAAAAGATTGAAAACCATGGGCTAAATTCTTTTCCAGATGTACTAGATACACCCCAGTCAAAGAAAGAGAAAGATATCATTGGGTACTTGGTAGCCACCTAATGGAATCTTGTAGACATTTTTTCATTTCTGTGTCCAGTTCCAAGGTTTTCTGTTTTACATTTTAGAATACTCATTTTTACATCCTTAAAATATCAATGGCTTCCCTTCTTCTCTTTCCATGGTTCGTTTTGCATATCATAAAGCCCTGCATATTTTACAAAAACTAAACCATTCAGCATTCCATTATTACATCCATCAAAATCTATTTACACTGCTGAATTTGTCTTAATGCTGCCAACATTTTCAAATGTACACAATTTCCCCCCATATATTCAATAAACGTTTCCCACTCTTCTCTAAATGTGTGTTCTTCTTGTTCTCTTATTCTATATGTTAAGTCTGCAAGCCGCGCATATTCTGTCAGCTTAAGTTGTCATTCTTCTTTAGTTGGGACCTCACTCGTTTTCCATTTTTGGGCAAACGAAACGTGGGCCGCAATAGTGGCATACATAAATAATCCTTTTTGACACCTGAGAATTTCCATCTGAATTATCACCAACAAAAAAGACTCTGGTTGGTTTTTTGGAAAAGTACTTTTAAACATTTTTTTCAATCCATTATGGATTATTTCCCCATTTTCTTTTACCCTTTTACTACAGTTTGTTTTCTTCATACTGCTGTCTCCACCAGCAGCAAAGGCCTCTAAAATGACAAGGCACTGTATGTGGCAAGCAGACTCCACACCCGGAACATCATTTAGCTGAGAGTAGGGGTTAGCTGTGACTCCCTGCCACGTAGTTCTGCAGGTTCTGCTGATCCTGTCTTCCATAATATGTAAAGAACAGAGACAGCCCTACCATTAGGCAGAATGTGGCAGCTGCCTCGGGTGCTTGATGGTGACTGACAGTCATGGTGGTTCCCTTTGAGGAGATTGTTCACATCCTTTGAGACACTGCAGCAGTGGTTGCTTTTTACTGCCCTTGGCTATTTTATCATAGCATATTAAAGACTGGGTGAGCGAAGACAGGATGAGCAGGGAGACACAGCCAGTCCATGTAGCACACTCCAGGAAGCATTGTTTGTGTGCATTCATTGCTCTGCTCATGTAATATGAATATATATTGGCCATTGATTTGAGTGACTACTGGTGCCAGGCACTAAGGAAAAGAGCTGTGGGTCCCCACATGGCCTTTCTGCACCCTCTAAACAAGCCTATTGACCTCAGACACAGAAGCAATAATAATAATAATTTATTATTTATACTCTGCCCATCTGGTTGGGTTTCCCCAGCCACTCTGGGCGGCTCCCAATCAAGTGTTAAAAACAATACAGCATTAAATATTAAAAACTTCTCTAAACAGGGCTGCCTTCAGATGTCTTCTAAAAGTCAGATAGTTGTTGATTTCCTTGACATCTGATGGGAGGACGTTCCACAGGGTGGGTGCCACTATCAAGAAGGCCCTCTGCCTGGTTCCTTGTAACCTCACTTCTCACAGTGAGGGAACCGCCAGAAGGCCCTCGGAGCTGGACCTCAGTGTCCAGGCAGAACGATGGGGGTGGAGATGCTCCTTCAGGTTTATTGGAAGCAGGTTGCTTCCAGTGTTGAAGTCAGATTAAACTTCCAGTCCAACTTCTACAGGCAGGGCTGGGTATCTGAACCAGTTCATAGGGAAACCCAGCCAGATGGGCAGGGTATAAATAATAAATTATTATTATAGGAACAGAAGAGGCTTCCCAAAACTGAGTCAGACTGTTGGTCCTTCTAGCTCAGCAATGTCAACACTGACTAGAAGCCGGTCTTCAGGGTTTCAGGCAGGGATATTCCCAGCCCTACTTTGAGATGCTGGGAATTGAAGTTGGGACCTTTTGCATTAAAGGCAGCTGCCCTGCCACTGAGCAATGGCCCTTCATGTCTATCAGTTAAGTACATAACATAACATTGTACATATCATTAAGTACATCACGCTATGAAGTGCAGCAGAGCATCACAACATGATGGCATGAAAGGAAATTGAGAGGGAGCATCTATTTTTGAAGTGATCCATAACTTTTTGAGACGGCTATTCAGCCTGCAGTTCCACCTCTTCTCTTCTAGAGCATCAATATTTCTCAGCGTAAATCTTCACGTTTAAGATGGCGTCAGCCAGGTTATAATCATTGTGGCAAATCAACGTTATTATACAGATGCACTATCTGCAATATCCATAAAATTAATGTGAGCTGCAAATTGCTAATAACACCTAATTATCTTCATCAAGGAAATAGCAGAGTTAATGTGAGGAGGTGGTTGGAAAGGCCATTGATTTAATAATATGACCGGTCTTTGTGTTTATAATTGCATTTGCCTTATCTGCATATGCCATGCTGGTTTAGTACTTAACCAAGCTGTGACACTAAACAGTCACTGGCAGTTTAATAGTTTTATCAGAAAATGTATAGGAATCTTGGCGACTGTAATTTAAAACTAAACATTTAAGTGCTCCCCAAGAGCTGTTATTGTAAAATTATCTCCTGAAGGCTCCCATGTAGCCAGTGCATTAAGTTTTATGCCGCAAAGCAAAGCTCATTGAACAAGCTTTAGTGCAGACTAATAGCTGCATTTCCCCATCCTAATGGTTTGTGCTTCCCACTTTGGCCCATCGTAAGGTGGGGATTTATCAAGGCCTGCTAGCATTCGGGTGGTTTGTGCTTTATCCTATTATCATGGAATGCTGAAACGACTCACCAGTCAGGAAACCAGAGAAGAACTTTTATTGTCTCTCTTGAAACAAGTACTGAAGAGTGACAGAAGACTCCTGGCTCCACCCAGACACAAGTCCAGTGCTACCTAGTGTGTGGTTACCAGACGTCCCCGTTTCCTGGGGGCAGTCCCCGGATTTACAAATTTGTCTCTGGACAAAATCCGTCCCGGGAATGTCCCCGGATTTCATTTAATGTCCCCGGATTTATATTTTAAGTGATGTAGATTTATTAGTAAGGAATGAATGTTGCATGATTGGTTCAACGGCGCAGAACACATCATATGGGCACTTCCAGCAAGGCAAAATGGTGGGCATCACAGCAGCGAGCAGCTCCTGAAGCCAGCCAGAGCCAGCTGTGCTACTAGGCTGGCTCCAGGCTGCTGAGACTGCCGCTGCCGCCACTGTCGAGGGGGAACTGGGGACGTCTGGTGCATCAACTGGGGGAAGCACTGACACACACACACTCATGAGTCAATGTTCATGGTTCAAAACATTTTCAAGTATGAAAATGATGTATCAAAGGTATTTAACACCTTAGCAAAGATGTATAGAACTGCTTCAAATGGGAATGTAAGGAGTAGTAAGGCACGTTCTACCACATGTGGTGGACGTGCAAGATAACAAAAGCATTCTGGGAAATGATATATAATGAGTTGGAAAAAATGTTTAAAATATTGTTTGTGGAAAAACCAGAGGCTTTTTAATTGGGAATTTTAGGTGCAGAGATACCAAAGGAGCAGAAACGATTACACTGGTCAACAACAAATTTGTTGTCTGCGTTTTTTCAGTTGATTTAGGATGAATCTGATGCGCTGAATCCAAAAATCACATTGGTTTTGCTCAATCGGGTCAAGTTTTTGAGCTATGGCCACATGTCATTTTTTTACGTTTTTGTTCACATGTACGCTTGTGTGGAGCATTTTAGAAGAGGTTGGTGGGGGTAAAATGCCATGTCGAATAATTGTTTTGATTGGAAATGATTATTTTAATGACAAGAAGTATTCAGGTCCGATAGTTCTGGGTGATTATGTCGAAAAGGGATCAGTTTGAAGTCATAAAACCTTGAAATCTTCCATAAATTGGTCTGCAAAGCATAAAGTTGCTTACCATGCTTATTTTGGTACTAAACTTGGTGACCAGGATAAAGCTTGGGCGCCACACATGGTGTGCAAGGCATGCACCGAGACTCTACGTGGGTGGACCAATGGCAAGGGGAGTCTGAACTTTGGAATTACCATGGTTTGGAGGGAGCCGACAAACCATGTCACTGACTGCTACTTATGCGCTGTTGATATGACTGGGGTCAACAGAAAGAACCGGAGCAGCCATCTGGCTTGGGGCGGGGCCTGGGGCCTCACAAGGACTGCTCTGCTGCCCAGGAAGACTCTCCTGCGTGAGTGCCTGAGGGCCCTGCTCCTTCTTGCCACTTACCACCTGGCCTAGGGAGGGCCTGACAGGCCTCACAAGGACTGCTCCTGCCACTTACTATCTGGCCCAGGGTGGGGCCTCACAAGGATGGTTGTTGCCATTGATGCTGCTACTGCCCAGGAGGACCCGGAGGAGTGCAGAGCTCTTTTTAACATGTTTTGTTTTGTTTTTGTTTTTTAATATTTCCCTTTCCCTTTCGATTCTATATATGGGGGTGGGATGGATGTTTGGGTGGGCTGGGGAATTTGTTAGATTTTGATGAATTTGTAATTTTTGCAGTTTTTGTTTGTATTGTTTTATTGTTTTCTGGGTTGTTTTTGTTTTTTGTTTTTATTGTTTTAAGGTTTTATTGTTCTAGGCTGTGAAAGAATAATATTAATTGCCATCAATGGAGGCCACTATGAGGCCTGGGATTGCTACCGTGGAGGGGCGAGGGAGGTATGGCGGTGGGGGCAGATGTTACAAGCGAAGGGGATCGAGATATGGATACGCTCGTACCCTTTCCAATCTGCGCCCCATCCCGAGGGACGAGGGTAGGGTGAGCAAGGATTACTCACCTCCGTCACTGGTGCTGTGCAATGCCAGGTCTATAGGCAATAAAACCGCCACCCTGCGAGATTTCTTTATCTCGCAGGGGGTCGACCTGGCTTGTGTGACGGAGACCTGGGTGCGCGAAGGGGCAACAGTTACCTTACGAGAGATGGCGCCCCCGGGTTTCTCTATCCTCCACCAGTCGCGGACTGTGGGCCGGGGGGGAGGGGTGGCATTATTAATCCGGGAAGATTGTCCTTTCAGGGCTCTACCATCGCCATCGATCCCCGGCATCGAATGTGTTGGCCTAGTGTGGGGCTCCGAGGAGAGCTTGGCTGTCTGGCTGGTGTACCGGCCACCTAGCGCACCAGCAGCCACCCTGTCAGGCCTATTGGAGGCGGTGGCCGGCTGGGCCTTGGAGTTCCCTAACCTATTGGTATTGGGGGACTTCAACATCCATGCTGATGCCACTCCCTCCTCACAGGCTCTGGACCTGGTGTCTTCCATGGCGACACTAGGGCTCTCCCAGTTTGTTTCGGGCCCCACACATCAAGCAGACCACACGCTGGATTTGATCTTTGGCGTCGGTATAGATGTGATCATGTCTCCTTTGATTAAGGTGCCATGGTCTGATCACTACGCTCTGAAAGCCAGGATTGACTTTCCACCCCCACCCTGCTTAGGTGGCGAGCCAATTTGGGCTCGCCCGCGGAGGCTGATGGACCCTGAGAGATTCCGCCAAGCCTTGCGGGACCTTGCTCCCCCTGGTGACTCATTGACTGAGCTTGTTGAGGGCTGGAATGCCCAGCTCCTGGCAGCCATCGATGAGATCGCACCTAAGCGCCCTCTGCGACCCCGCAGAAACCGGGCTCCCTGGTTTACCGAGGAGCTCCGGAAAATGAAGCGGGACCTCAGACGGCTAGAGCGAGTATGGCGGGGTGCCCGTGACGGAGCCTCAAGAACATCTTATAGGGCTTTTATGAAAACCTACGAGATGGCGGTGAAGGCTGCTAAGAAGTCATACTTCTCGGCCTCCATTGCATCCGCTAGCTCTCGCCCAGCGCAATTATTTAGTATAATCAGGTCTTTAACGTCCCTTGAGGGACAGCCAAATTTAAATAACAAATTGACACACGGCTGTGAGGCATTTGCGAGCTTTTTTGCGGAGAAGGTCTTGTCGCTCCGCCATGACCTCCCTGCCAATTTGGATACAATAAAGGAACTGGAGGCCCCTCGACTGTCCTCGGGTCCAGTATTGGACCACTTCGACCAGATATCCCCAGCCGATGTGGACAGACTCCTCCGAGCTGGAAAGCCCACCACCTGTCCTCTCGACCCGTGCCCGTCTTGGCTGATTAGAGCGTGTCCAGACGAGGTGCGGGCCCTCCTGGGGGATATCATCAATTTGTCCCTTGGCACGGGGAAATTCCCAGGGGAACTGAAGGAGGCAGTGGTGCGCCCGCTCTTAAAGAAAACATCATTAGATCCTTTAGATCTATCCAATTACCGCCCGGTTTCGAATCTTCCGTTCCTGGGTAAGGTGATTGAGAGAGCGGTTGCTGAACAGCTTGGTGGGTTTCTGGATGAAACATCGGCTCTGGATCCATTCCAGTCGGGCTTCCGCGCTGGTCATGGGACCGAGACGGCTCTGGTCGCCCTAACAGATGACCTTCGTAGACAGCTGGATCAAGGCGGGTCGGGGCTGCTGATTCTTCTAGATCTATCAGCAGCTTTCGACATGGTCGATCACGAACGTCTGGACCACCGCCTTGCTGACGTGGGGATCCAGGGCACAGTCCTTCAATGGCTGCGCTCGTTTCTCTCTGGTCGGGGACAGAGGGTGGCGCTTGGGGGGGAATTGTCATCGCGCCACTCCTTGGTGTGTGGAGTACCTCAGGGTGCGATACTCTCCCCGATGCTTTTCAACATCTTTATGCGCCCCCTCGCCCAGCTTGTTCGGAGTTTTGGGCTGGGTTGTCATCAGTATGCCGATGACACCCAACTCTATCTGTTGATGGATGGCCATCCTGACTCGGCCCCAGACACACTGACCAGATGTTTGGAAGCTGTGGCTGGATGGTTACGTGGGAGCCGGTTGAAGCTAAATCCTTCGAAGACAGAGGTCCTGTGGCTGGGACGGGGCGATATGGGATTGGGGGGGCAACTCCCATCTCTTGCGGGGGCGCAATTAGTGCCAGCACCGTCCGTTAAGAGTTTGGGTGTAATCTTCGACACCTCCCTTTCCATGGAGGCGCAGATTGCAGCTATAACAAAGGCGGCATTTTTCCATCTCCGCCAAGCTAAGCAGTTGGCTCCTTACCTCTCTCGCCCTGACCTAGCCACTGTGATCCACGCGACGGTCACCTCCAGACTGGATTATTGTAACTCGCTCTACGTGGGGCTGCCCTTGAGACTGACCCAGAAACTCCAGCGGGTGCAGAATGCTGCAGCGAGAGTCCTTACGAGGTCTTCGCTGCGAGATCACATTCACCCGGTGCTATACCAGCTGCACTGGCTCCCGGTGGAGTACAGGATCAGGTTTAAGGTGCTGGTTTTAACCTTTAAAGCCCTATATAGCCTAGGACCCTCGTACCTACGGGACCGCCTCTCCTGGTATGCCCCACAGAGAAACCTACGGTCTTCAAATAAAAACATCTTGAAGGTCCCAGGCCTCAGAGAGGTTAGGCTGGCCTCAACTAGAGCCAGGGCTTTTTCAGCTGTGGCTCCGATCTGGTGGAACGCTCTGTCACAAGAGACCAGGGCCTTGCGGGACTTGACATCTTTCCGCAGGGCCTGCAAGACAGAGCTGTTCCACCAGGCCTTTGGCCAGGGCACAGCCTGACTCCCTCCCTCGGCAATCTTCGCAGAGCTCTGGCCCAATGGTTGCCAGTGGCTTGAATTAATTAATTTTTATAATGAATGATTTTAGAATGTTGTTTATGTTGTACTTTTGTACTGTTTTATTGTTGTTAGCCGCCCTGAGCCCGGCTTCGGCTGGGGAGGGCGGGATATAAATAAAATTTATTATTATTATTATTATTATTATTAAGTATCCTGATCTTCAATCAGCACGTCGTCCTGTAGCTCATTGTGATGAAATTCCAGTGCCTATCTTCGGAGAACTTTCTGACATTAGTGACGAAGATGCCTCCAGTGTTGAAGGACATGAAGAAGAAGAAGTGGTTCTTGAAGATGATGCTCCGCATCCATTTTCCCAAAAGGAGTTGAATGATCTACTTTGCGACCTCAGCTTGTCAAAGGACTCTGCCGAACTGTTGGCATCCAGATTGAAGGAAAAAAACCTCCTCTCTGACAGTGCTCGCATCAGCTTCTTCCGCAACAGGCATCAAGAGTACCTCCGTTTTTTCTCGGAAGAGAAGGACTTGGTGTACTGTGCAGATATTGTGCAGCTTCTGCTCAAGCTTGGAGTGCCACAGTACGAACCCAAAGATTGGAGACTGTTCATTGACAGCAGCAAGTGATCACTGAAATGTGTTCTGCTACACAACGGCAACCAGTTTGCCTCTATACCCCTGGATCACTCAACTACACTGAAGGAGAACTATGAAGCGGTGAAGTATGTGCTGGAGAAAATTGGTTATGATCAGCATAAGTGGTTTATTTGTGTTGACCTGAAGATGGTGAACTTTTTGTTGGGACAACAGTCTGGGTTCACCAAGTACCCATGTTTTCTGTGCATGTGGGATAGTAGGGACCGTGCTCAGCATTACACGAAGAAGGACTGGCCTGTGTGGGAGGAATTGGTGCCTTGCAAAGAAAGGAACGTCATCAATGACCCTCTGGTGGACAGAGACAGAATACTCTTCCCACCGCTGCACATCAAGCTTGGCTTAATCAAGCAGTTCACCAAGGCTCTGGACAAGGATAGTGACTGCTTCACTTACTTGTGCCAGGCTTTTCCAGGATTGACCATGGAGAAGTTGAAAGATGGCATCTTTGGCGGTCCTCAGATTCATCAGCTCATCAGAGATCCAGAGTTCGGAAACTCAATGAACGAAGTGGAACAGGAAGCGTGGAAGGCATTTGTTCTGGTAGTGAAGAACTTTCTGGGCAACAATAAGGCCAGAAACTACGCAGAACTTGTCAACAACATGCTGACTGCTTTCAGAAACCTGGGCTGCAACATGAGCGTCAAGATGCACTACCTATTTTCACATATGGACCGGTTTCCTGAGAACCTGGGTTCAATGAGTGATGAGCAGGGGGAGAGATTCCATCAGGACATGAAAGAGATGGAGACCAGGTATCAGGGTCGCTGGGACGTAGTCATGATGGCTGACTACTGTTGGACTCTGAAGAGAGACCTCCCTGCCACTGAGCATTCCAGGAGTTCCAAGAAACGGAAGTTCAAGCCCTGAAGTTTGAAAAATGGTGAAGCAACATGCAATTTACGTGTACTTACATTTATCAATGCCCACCATTCAGTTTACAGTAATTGATGTTTCTATCAGGTAATCAATATATGTTGTTGGAAAAACATTTTTTTCTCTTAAAAACGTATTTAGGATGATATGTGTTGACAAAAATCAGCTGATAATGCCACAAAAATGTAATCGATTTTGTCACAAGATCTGATTTTTTTCAAATCAACATAGCACAAAAACCTGACCTGATGGAGAGAAACGGATGCCATTTCCTGATTCAGCAGTGCAAAAATACCCTAAATCAATTGTAGAAATCTAGACAACATTCAAAAAGTAAAAAATTGTTGCCCAGTGTTATTTATGTGTGCAACGACAGCAGCGCGGATACTACTGGCCCAGAGATGGAAAGAAGATAAAGACCCGCCCAGAGACAAATGGCTGATGAAGATGATGGACTATGCCGAAATGGCAAAATTGACTGGGAAAATCAGAAACCAGGAACTTTAACAAGGAATGGGGAAAATTTACAATGTATTTAAGAGAACACTGTAAACAACTAAAAACTTTGGCAGGATTTGAGTAACGCTTGTAATGTACTAAAAATAAAGGGGGGAAATGGATTATTTAAGAAAAATAGAGAAAATAAGTGAAGCAGTTGAAAAAGATTAAAAATGGTAACCATGGAAGGGTGGGGGGGAGTCAAAGGGTTCAGAGAATCCTAGAGGATTAATGTTTGAATTCAAATTTGCAATGTAAAACTCAATAAAAGAATATTTTTAAAAGCAAACAAAACATTTTCAAGTATTCCACTTTGCATTGTGTGTCACATGACTGCCTAAATAAGATTCTAGGTTGTAATCATTTAAGTTTGGGGCCCGTCTGACCTGTAACTTGTGAGTTAGCAGAATATATCTCATCGTGATCCTGACAGGGTTAACAGCTCATTACATCTATGTGAGGATTATGCTTTACACTGCACAGCTTTGTGGTTACAAAAGCCAAACTTCCCATAATCCCATTAAACAACTTCTTATCTCAGAGATGCTGAGATGTTTATCAGAGCCATTTGTTAAAGAGCTCCTGCTAGTTTCCAAAATGACCCCATGGAGGTATTCCCAGGACTCAGTCAGTCTAAGATGCTGGATGCTGTGAGATTTAAATCACAGTTCCCAGCCCAGCAAAAACCCAGGCCTAAAACTCAGAATAATATTATGAGGGTGTTTTGTCAGAGGTTTTCTCTAACCAACTGGGCAAAGTTTCCGTGTTCAGCACTTTGTTTAAGTTGTTGGGGGAGGGGGCTGTTTTTTTCTTTTTGTATATTTTTATTTATTGTCAAGAATAATATCTAGATACAGAAGAATAAAAATGTCCTCAGCAGTAGAGGTATTTGTCATTTTTTAGTCAATAACAGTCATTAGCAGGCTGATGAATGCAATACATCAGGTAACAATAGAACAAATAACTAGGGCAGCCCCTATTTCACCCTTTTAGTGATGATTTGGTGATGTTTTGAGGTCACATCTGGGTCTGGCACTGTGCGCAAGTGCATGATTGCGTATCTATTGGACACGCATAAATCGGTTCTTGCCTGTATTAATACTGGGTTACATGGACTCCATATGAGACACCTTCCTATGTTCTTATGTGCCGATCTAGAACAGGAGTAAATACCATGGTCCCCTCCTGTTGACATTAGTCTACAACTCTTACCAACTCCTACAACCATGACCAATTGTCAGGGATAACAGTGGTTGTGGCCCAACACATCTGGAGGCTACCACATTAGTTACCCCTGCTCTAGAAGTGAAATCTCTAACTAGGTGTGAGTATCTGCATTTTGTCTATAATGCACACAAATGTAAATGTGTGTGCATAACTATAGTACCACATGATGCACACTTCGATTTCCCAAGCTATGGTTGCCGAGGCATATTTCGAACTGATTATATCATATTACACACCTAAGTAAACATACGTAAACTGGAGCTGTGAGAGTCAACAATCCTCCCCTCCCAAAGCTCTAAAAGAGTGTATCATATGACCTAAATCCCCATAGTTAAATGTTTAAATTATGTGACAGAGGGCTAGTCTATCATGAGTCAAAATTCTTTGGACTGAGTTGAAGTTGCTTTACATTTCATAATAAAATATTGTATAATCTGACATCTGCTGAGCCAGATGTGCCCCAACAGATGCTTTGCCAAAAATATTGCATTGAGAATATATATGTTTTTATTCAAAGGCCAGGTGCCTTTCCATGAAAATGCCTAAGAAAAGAACTGCAGATGAGTGCTAAATAGATCAACACATTTTCTGACTTGTTCCTGATGTGGATTACATGTCAGACCGGAAGTAAGACCAACTTCCTTTCAAAACCAGGTGTTAGGTTATTTCAGTGCTGATTCTCAGCTACAGCACCTTCAGTGGAAGAAGATGGACGATCAAACTGAGAATCCTCAGGCTGTATCTAATCTTACTGAATAAAGGTAAAGGGAGCCCTGACCATTAGGTCCAGTCGTGACCGACTCTGGGGTTGCGACACTCATCTCGCTTTACTGACCGAGGAAGTCGGCATACAGCTTCCGGGTCATGTGGCCAGCATGACTAAGCCACTTCTGGCGAACCAGAGCAGTGCACGGAAACGCCGTTTACCTTCCCGCCGGAGCGGTACCTATTTATCTACTTGCACTTTGACATGCTTTCGAACTGCTAAGTTGGCAGGAGCAGGGACCGAGCAACGGGGATTCGAACCGCCAATCTTCGGTTCAGCAAGTCCTAGGCTCTGTGGTTCAACCCACAGTGCCACCCGTATCCCTTAATCTTACTGAATACTCTGCCCAAAATGAGAATGACAGCACCGTTACAGCAGTGGGCCCTCTCTTTTTCTGGGAGGCTTGGCACACACCCAAACTTGCAGAAGGACTATAACTCAGTGGTAGAACACTTGTTTGCATGTAGAAGGTCTTTGTTTCATTTCCTGGCGTCTCCAGGTAGATGTCTCCATCTTGAAACCCTGAAGAGTCAATGCCAGTCATTGTAGAGAGCAAGATGGACCAATATTCTAACTCTGTATAAGGTTATATAACTGTATAAATAAATATAACTCTATATTTCTATGGTTATCCTCCACTGGAGGCAGCCATGATTCTGATGTAAAAGTGAGCCTCTCACGCATTTTAATTCAGGTCTTCTCAAATTTTACAGCATTTACCAAGAAGATGAGGCAAGACAAACAGAAACCTGGGAATCAGCACTAACACTTATATATTCACAACAAGTTTTCAGAATATGCTTGAAGCCAACAGCACATTTTTCATTATATATAACATATATTTATTTCAACAATATATTACATTTCTTTCTACGCAACCAGGCTATAAATACTCTATGTGCCACTTCTGATAACTCATAGCTTCCCAAGTTTTGAAATTTTATACAAGTATTGAATTAAAAAAATACAAAAGGTAAGAGCAATCAAAATAGTTTCACAATGTCTTTTTTTAAAAAAAAAGGGAATATTGTAATTTACAGCACGTGTTAAAAACTCTGGCATACAAACACACAGAAAACTTTCTAACAGCTCCTAGGTTGAAAAGCAGTAGTCAAAATCTGAGCAGCTAGTTATGCAACATGTCTGTGATACATGTGAGCTTACTGATAATGCTATTTGCTGGGCTACATTGGCACTACATCAGGATTTCCCCTCTCCCCAGCAAGAATCACAGTTCTGTAAATCAAGAGCGACCAAATAAACAAGGATCACAAAAACATAAGGTGAAACTCCAGGGTCAGTTAGCTGAGCCTATATGTACTGACCAAGCCAAGACAGAATTGTCTGTTTCAGTGTGAACCATTCACTGATAGAACCTCAGCTGATCAAGGACCACACAGCAAAACAGGACCTCTTTCAGTAAGAGGGATAGTCCCTCTGCTTTTTGCCAGGATCCACCAGGAAGATTTAGACTGAAGGCCCCTTTAATTGAAGAGAAATAAATGGAAATAGTTCAACGAGCCCAGCAAAGTGGCAATAGCACCTTCCTGCAAGACAGATGCCCAAAGACAAGAAAGGCACTGGCGAAATGGAAAATCCAAATGGTTCTGGCCGACCACTATTCCATATTCATATCACTGCATAGAAATGCAGTGTATCAATATTCCACTTCATGTACACCTCACAGTTCACAACACTGTAACCAGGCACTCTAAAACAGGCATAGCCCTGGCAGTGCTTGGTGGTGACTGATAGGCTTCTTGAAGAATGAGTTTGGATCCAGTATTCCACAGAGCACTTTGGGTCCTTCTCATCAAATAAGATGCAGTAAAAGAACACATACACTTTCCAGTCCGGTGAATGTAGATGTTTTGGGCATCACATGCCACTGGCTCAAGAAAAAGGCCGTGTTTGGTGCAAGTTCCAGTTATTCCTTCTTTTGGAGAGTTTCTTAAGCGGGAGGTGAGCTAAGAGGCATCCCAGCGCCATAGGCCAGTGCACTGCAAGTCTGAGAAGCATCTTTCCTGAGAGTTAAAAGTTCTGTTTCTTCACCACAGTACGCCGTGGTGTCTGTATCGTCTGAATGATATCCTGACTGGTAGCCACTTGTTGGATCTGAAGCTTCAGACATAACAGACTCGTTACTTTTACTGGAGACCAGGCCACTGCAAAATAAAAATACAGAATTAGAAATTGCACAACACGCTCTGCAATCCCCCCCCCCAGTTCGATTTTTGTTTTGTTTTGCAGATAAGCATATACCACCAATGGTAATGGTAAAAGACCCCTGGACGGTTAAATCCAGACAAAGGCGACTATGGGGTTGCGGCGCTCATCTCGCTTTCAGGCCAAGGTAGCCGGCGTTTGTCCACAAACAGCTTTCTGGGTCATGTGGCCAGCATGATTAAACCACTTCTGGCGCAGTGGAACACTGTGACGGAAGCTAGAGCACACGGAAACACCGTTTACCTTCCCGCCACAGTGATACCTATTTCTCTACTTGCACTGGTGTGCTTTCAAACTGCTAGGTTGGCAGGAGCTGGGACAGAGCAACGGGAGCTCACCCCGTCGAGGGGATTCGAACCGCCGACCTTCTGATTGGCAAGCTCAAGAGGCTTAGTGGTTTAGACCACAGCGCCACCCACGTCCCACCACCATTGCATCAGGCACTGGGAGGGGTGGGAGGCTCCATTGACCCTGCTGAGATACCTGTTCCCAGTTGGCTCCTCTTCTCCCCGACATGAAGTTTGTCACTATAGGTAACTTTTAAGTATGGGTGCCTGAGTTCCCTTGTTTACCTCCTCCCTATCCATCCCTCTTTCCTTCTGGGCCATGTCTTTTGGATTGTAAGTCTGTGGGTAGGTACTGTCTTCAGTCTTTAAAAAAATAAAATCTTCAAGTGGCCACTCCTGTTCTAAACCATTTTGAAACAAACACATATTGCTCACTTGCCCCTTCTTACCTAAAGGGCAACATCAGCTGTTTAGATTTATCTTCTAGTGCCTTTAGCTCTTCCGAGGCAAGAATCATCCCACTGTCTGTCTGATTATCCTGAAAGACATGTGTCAAATTGATCAATCAATGGCAAAGTGCAATGAGGACTGAAGAGCACAAGCAAAATCAAAGACTTACGTCATGAACCACTGTTGTTACTGTTGGTTCTACAGGAACGTCTTCAAAGGTCTTTACGCTCACAGGACGGCTTTTTCTTTTACTTCCTTTGCGGTGCTGACTGGAAAACAAATATATTGCCTTTGTCAGTGTTCCTGTAAGTTCAGGGGTTGCTAATGTTTAGGGGGGCGCCAATGGGCACTTTTTGTAATTATGAGAGCATATTACAAAATGGCTGCCATGGTGGAGTGGCATAATGGAACAGCTGCCATGGGGCATGAAGTAACACAAAATGGCGGCCATGCCTAAGAGTATCACAAACAGTGTTGGCTGGTGGCCAAAGGCCCTGGTAGAGTGGAAGGCAGGGAGATCAGTATCAGGTGGAGCCAGAGTCAATAATAGGCAGAGTCATCCCCTGAGTTGCTGTAAAGAAGATGGCGGTAAGTTGGAGGCCAACTGAGGGCAGACTGAAGTTGGTGGGGCAGTACCCCATTCACCCAAGTAGACCAACCAACCTCCACCAATCACAAAATGAGGGAGACATCCCTCCCCACTTGCCCATCAACAGGAAAAAGGCACTGACATCAGCCACCATCACATTCATTCCCAGGAAGCAACTCTTGGCACCTCTGTTCTGTTCAAAATAGAAGGGAGGGTGCCAATTCCTGCAATCTAATGAAATGTGGGCATGTTTAAGAAGGGGTGTTCGGTGGAGCATAGGCCCAACCAATGCAAACAGGAAGTGAGGAGGAAGAGCAAACAATATCTCACACATTGTGGATTCTAAGGGGTTATTTACTGAGACTTTACTGAGACCCTTGCAGGCACTGAAGTGTAGGTGGGTTCCCACGAGGCAAGACACAGTGATAACAGCAAGAACCTTTATTGAACTAACAGAACTGGACAACAGGGGCAAAGCCACAGCTTATATAGATTTCTGAAGGTCTGGGCCACTCCCACTCCCAACGCTATTGGCTGTCTCAACTTCCAAGCAGCGAATCATGACTCAGTGTTTAAGGGCCAATGGCAGAGGGCCAAATTCTGAAATGTTCTGTGATTGGATATCATGTATCGAATCAGAACACAGGGGCTCAGAATCCTTAGTCCAGACTCAAGCTCAGGCAAACACAAACCACTGAATACATAACAGGCACCATAGAAGGTATTGGTGGGGTACACTGGTGCCTGTGGGCACCATGGTGGTGACCCTTGATATAGCTGATAAGAGTGCTCTGCTCAAGCTTTTCAGTATCATAATCCAAGATCAGGGCAGCACAACCTGTGACCCACTGAGCCAAATGCAGCTCACCAGCAGCTACCTGCCTACCTGCCCAGGATGCAAAGATAGAGAGTAGTGAGGCAACAATTTGTGTCCCAGTTTTATTTAGTGGATCACAAATGGCCGTTGTCCTGAACTCCCAAATACTGTATCCATGAGTTCAGGGAAAGCACTATGCATTTGGTTCTGATGAGGTATTTCTCTCCAACCCATGGCTTTGACCATGCTTTTGGTAACTTGAACTGATCTTGAGTCATTTGTAGTGAATAGAAACTCAAACTTTTTTCATCCCACTTCAAGTCTGTAAGTAAGGTTTGAGCAGAGGCTGGCAGGCTTCTGGCTTGTGTTTATGGCAGACACTTAATAATAATAATAATAATTTATTATTTATACCCTGCCCATCTGGCTGGGCTTCCCCAGCCACTCTGGGCGGCTTCCAAAAAAATATTAAAATACTATAATACATCAAACATTAAAAGTTTCCCTAAACATAATCATACAGTGGTACCACTGGTTACAAACTTAATTCATGCCGGAGGTCCGTTCTTAAGCTGAAACCATTCTTATCCTGAGGCGCGCTTTCGCTAATGGGGCCTCCCGCTGCACGTTAGCCTCTGGCGCACGATTTCCATTCACATCCTGGGACAAAGTTCGCAACCAGGAACAGCTAATTCCAGGTTAGCGGAGTTCGTAACCATAAGCATTCATAACCAGAGGTACCACTGTAATAATTTCAGGTGATCCATCTGCCACAATCATGTGCAAATCCAGGCCGGGGGAGGGGGGGACGGGACCATGGCTGATTACAGGACAAAGTGTCTATATGAAACAGCCTCTTTTTTTACTTTTGATTCTGAAAGCAGTTCTTCTGAAGAAAACCCAAGAGACAATCTTATCTAAAAATAAATAAATAAACTTCAGTGGCTTACTGTTTTTCAGCATCTTTTCTCTCTTTTAAGATGCAAACTAACAAAGAAGTCTGGGTCACGCTCATAATTCTTTTCATTTGGACTGACTCTGCTGGAGACGGCAGCAGCAGCTTACTCAGCAAACTCACGCACACACCCTCCGCCCTCCAAGCGAATTGTTGAAGTTGGCACCGAACATTCCACAACTCCCCTTCGCCAAAGAAAACCATCTGAGCTGGAAGCCTTCCCAATGCTCTGACAATCAGCGCTCCATATTCTCCTTGCAGAGGCCCCAACAGCTACCTCCATCGCCAAAGTAAGGCACTGAAATTGAACGCTGATAGGTAGCCTAAAATGGAAGTTGCCCACGGCAGATTTGGTGGTGATCTGAGAATGGCACCTCTGACAGATAAACCAGAAAAGCTCTTTCTAGGAGGCAGAACATATGAACAAATGGCATATTTACGTTGCTAAAATATTATTTTGGGGCCTTGATGGCAGGGTGGGGGGAATAAATGCCTTCAAAAGTAAGGATGGTTCATATACTCTACCGGACATCACTTAAGGCAATAGTTGGTCCAGCGTGTGGCCAATTTTTGGTGCTTTACAGATGAATAGTAAGTCTAGCAAATGCTTACTGATTATTTCTCTCACATGAATAAAAAAGGCATCCTGAAGTTCCTTGTTTGTTTGTTTGTTTGTTTGTTTGTTTGTTTGTTTGTTTAAGGGGACTATTTTGGCTTGCTGGGATCTTATGCAGCAGGGTCAAATTCTTTCATTTCTGAAAACTTTTAATGAAGTTTACATTTCCTTGGATATATATTTTAAGTCTATTGAATTAGTATATTGATTGTTAAATTCCACATTGGCCGTTTTAATGTTTATGTGAAAATTACGCTGAAATTCTGGTTTTTGTATGCTGGTTGTTTAGCCGTAATAATAAATATTGATGCTATTTTTGCATAATTGTTAATCATCATCATCATCATCAGGGGGCTGGCCCACCCTAGATCCCACATGAGGGCAAGAAGATGGACCCAAAGATCTGATTGCTCAGTACAAGCACCAGGTCCATGCAGCACTCATCCTGATTAGCTCAGGCTGTGCATGGTACACAGGTGCAGAACTTCCCCTTTTTTCTAGTATGGGGTTTGAGCCAGGGGCGTCCATTTTGTAGAACATATACTCTTCCAGACACCTACCACGCTGAGCATGATGACTGCCTGTGGAGGCTGCAAGACTCGGGGAGCTATATGGCTGCCTTGTTGTATCCCTTCTTCCTTCCTAGTTTTGCTCCAAAAGCTTTCCTTGTGAGAGGCATTAAGGGATCTAAACCTCTGCCTGGGATCATTGCCGGCTGGCAATGAAGGGGTACTAGTCCAAAACTAACCACAGGGCTCTCCTTGACTTCTTGACTTCTCTGTGTTAGTGACATGCGAGTGGCCTCACGAGCACATTTCCGGATTGGTGAGCTACGGGCAGCATTTCTGTGGATGCCTGTCATTTTTACATTTTCAATTTGGGTGCTTCCTTCCTCACCTCCTAAGCCGGATGCAGTGACCATCCCGCGTTGGCGTAGCGGCAACACACCCCTCTGGTCCCAGCGAAATCAGAGTATGGAATTGCTCTACAAATATTGCAGCCTAGTGAACGTGGCTAAATATAAAGACACAGCAGCACAAACTCCTTCCTCTTTCTCACCACGATCCCCACTTTCAAAGAAAAATCTGGCAGAGAGGGAAATGCCTAGCAGTCCCTATGGGATGCTCATTAGGCTACAAACCTCAGTTCTAACGTGCTGTCATAATGGAATTGAGAATCGCACACTTCCTCTTCTTCCCTGCAGGAAACAGGTGAGGTTGGCAGGGACAGCCCAGAATCCTCTTCTATGTTCAGCAGGGGAGTTTGCGGGAGGACAATATAGTCCTTACCATCCTGATGTAGAAAGACAGACAAAAATAGGGTTTTTAAAGATATATATAGGATTTGCGGCTGGAGGCATGTCCCCCCCCCCAGGGAGTTTACAGTAGTTTTTGGAGCATGACTTTACCTGGCGGACATTTGCTTGCAATACATTTCCCAGATGTTCCACCAAATCTGAAAAGGTGGGCCTTTGTTTGGGTTCCCCATGCCAGCAGTCCAACATTGTCTGATACCTGAGAGATATAAGAGAACGGTAGCAGTGTTACAAAGCAAAATATGCCCCAGGACAAGATCATATTCTGCTTCTTAGTGGTAAAGGTAAAGGGACCCCTGACCATTAGGTCCAGTCATGACCAACTCTGGGGTTGTGGTGCTCATCTCGCTTTATTGGCCGAGGGAGCCAGCGTACAGCTTCCGGGTCATGTGGCCAGCATAACTAAGCCACTTCTGGCGAACCAGAGCAGCACACGGAAATGCCGTTTACTTTCCCCCTGGAGCAGTACCTATTTATCTACTTGCACTTTGACGTGATTTCGAAGTGCTAGGTTGGCAGGAGCAGGGACCGAGCAACAGGAGCTCACCCTGTTGCGGGGATTCGAACCGCCGACCTTCTGATTGGCAAGTCCTAGGCTCTGTGGTTTAACCCACAGTGCCACCTGCGTCCCATAGTGGTAGGTAATAGCTAAGAGCAACAAGCTGGTCAATACTGTACTGCCAGAACAAGAGAAAAGTCACATTTACACTATTAAAGCACATTTAAAGGACACGGCCTCCCGCAAAGAATCCTGGGAACTGTAGTTTGTTGAGGATGCTAGGAATTGTAGGTCTGTGAGGAGTAAACTGCAGTTCCCAGGATGCTTTGGGCAAAGACATGTGCTATAAATATGCCCTGAATGTTCTTTAAATGTATGAGCTGACTGTGACCAAATATTTGACTTATTGCGCTTCCTCCCTGCCATTAGTAAAAGAGTCCACTGGCCACTAGTGGCTGAATTAGAATGAGATTTTTTTTTCTGACCCTCTCCTAAGTAAATTATCCATTTCTGAGACAAGGCATGTTTGCACCAGTAAAAATTCTTACATTTCAGGTGTTGTATAGTCTGGCGCCCTCATCCTTGTTCCCTCTTTCAGTCTTCTGCAGAACTCCTCATCAATCTTGACACCAGGGTATGGCGAGGCTCCTGAAATGACAGATTTCCTTTTAGTAAGGTGCTTAAGATGCTGCTGTTGATTTTCAGCGGAATATATGTCAATTCACTGAAATAAGAGCTAACTAAAATGATAGAAGCTCAATTAGACTGGATCTAGAGAGACTCACTTACATTGGACAGGGAAATAAAATGACTTTTTGCATGAACAACAGTCATAGAATGTTCCTGAGATGTGCAGATATTTGATCTGAGTTTCATATTGCCAAGCTCTCATTTTTCATTATTATTATTATTAATTTGTAAATTTTAATTTGCAAGGAAAAGAAGGGGGTGAGATTAAGTAAAATTTGAGGAGTGTCACCATCCTTATCATCATCAAACAGAGAACCGTCCTGAGACCTCCGGATATAGAGTGGTATATAAATTCAACCAATCATCATCCTCATCATATTACTAATAACAACAGTAAATCACCATCAATGAAAACTATCCAATTTCCAACCAGGAAAAGGATGCTTATTGCCAGAAGTGAGAAATGTTGAGAACTGCAGTGGCAAAGTCTCCTTGAGATAGATTGGGCACATCAAGAAAATTATACAACTGCTTATCCATAGAGAATACATTTATGTTTTATTAGAGCAAGATTATAAGCAATTATTTATCTTGATTAAAAAGAATATGGAATATTGGTAAAGCTCATTTAAAGCCCACTCTATATCCCCATCTTGCTTTCTCACTGAGGACTAACAGAGTGCAGACTACAAATACATTTTCTATTCTGTAGCTGAAAAACATGAACTAGTTTTCCTGCAAGTTATGGAGACATGGATAGGCATCTAAAGGAGATTGCATTCATTAACTCTGTTATCAAAATGTGAGAAGTATACCATGAAATCCTATGGGAAAGGAGGGAAGGGATGCAAAGGTAGTTTAACCAGCCATCTAAAGCCTTGCCAACGTTGCTCTGTTTTTGCTTTGTTTTTCTTTGAGCAGTTTCTCTCCCACTGGGAACAATGGTAGAGAAATTACCAGAAAAGACTTAGCTGCTAAGCTGGTTTAAATGTCTCCCTGGCCTTTGGGGAACTGAAATGGCTCTGAATCCAAGCATTTTCATGTGCTCTCCTTCGAATGACCCTGAACCACCTCAACAAACATTTTTTGGCACTTCTGACACTGGAGTTCTGACACCTGGTTTGCAGGATCTCCCTCTCAGAAGTCAGGGTTCTGCCTCTGATGTTGGGGACATCCTATGGCCCGTGAGATGCCCTCCCAAGGCCCATGGGATTTCACCCTGAGTACCCAAAGTAATGTGACTTACCTAAGGAAAATATCTCCCACAGCAGTACACCAAAGGACCAAACATCACTTTGAATGGTGTATACTCTGTCAAAAATGGTTTCCGGTGCCATCCACTTTAGGGGTAGTCTAGCCTAAATGTTTATTAGCAAAGCAATAGACAAAAGGAAGCATTAAATATATGCCTCAATGTCACTGTTAATATCTTTTCCAAGTAAACGTCCCACTATTTCGGAGACTTCGGAAACTTACATCTCCCTTCCTGACATAATCTGGATCTTTGTAGATATCTCGGGCCAATCCAAAATCACAAATTTTGACCACGTTGTTCTCCGATAAGAGGATATTGCGAGCTGCCAGATCTCTGTGGATACACTGCAAGGAGAGGAACAATGGGCCTGTTATTTGGGTTGTTCCAAAGAGCTTTGTTAACCTTGTCTTAATTGGTATCTTCCTTGCAAGGCTCAGCACTTTGTGGGTTATTAAAATGAATGTCCCAATAAGGCTTAAATGAAACTCAGAGTTCATGCTGAGACACAGTCTTTTGCACTGCCTTAGAAGATAAATGAGAGAAGATAAATATTTGAAAACACATCCATAGACCTTCCATGTGTGGGAAGACTTGACATGAGAACGCTTTCAAACAAGCAGTACCAACTGTGGAGGTATAGTGCATGCAACACAAGCAGGTCGAAATTATGGGGTAGGCATGGCAAGAGAGACAGACCAAGAAGACTTCAGAGCCTGCTCCACCTGGACTCTCCCTTCTTCACACATACAGAGACATCTACCAACAACTGCTCTGTGGAGTAGAACATTAGATGCTGGCTCTCGCTGCAGTGGGGCCAATCGTTTTGTTTTGAAGGTGTGTTTCTTGGTGAATCCAGTATACAGTGGTACCTTGATTTGCGAACTTAATCCATTCTGGAAGTCCGTTCTTAAACCAAAGCGTTCTTAAACCAAGGCGTGCTTTCCCATAGTAGAGGGAACTCAGTTTACACTCAACAGGAAGCAGAACATGTTCTGCTTCCAAGGCAAAGTTCACAAACCAAAACACCTACTTCTGGGTTTGCAGCATTCTTCATCCAAGTTGTTCATAAACTAAGCTGTTCTTAAACCAAGGTGCCACTGTATTTTACAGATGATGTGTGTTTGAGAACCATGGCTTACATCACCCCACCCCACTGACCACTTGAAAACTGTTGAGAGTCTTGGTGGTCCAACTTAATGATTTTTCTGACTGTTTTAGCAATTGTAATGTTCTGCATTAGATGCTGTACGATTTTTTTAAAACTGAATTTTATAGCTTCTTTTATTTCTTATATACTGTATTTTATTGTATTTCAATTTGAATTCCGTAGGGTTCAAACCAGAATACAATAAAACATAAAGAAATAAAAGCAGCAGCAACAACAAAAATCAATATGAGTATTTGAAGCGAGAGATTTGCCATCTCCCCATCTTTAACCATAAATCCACAGACATGCTGCAGAGCTGATGGATGAAGCTCATGGACCACGTCCTCAGACAACAGTTTGGAAATCCCTGTTGTAAGCCACTTTAAAAACTCTAGTCAAAAAGGGAAATGTGCATTAAAATGAATTAAAAGCCAGTGTATGCCTGGTGACAGGTGAATTTACAAGTGCTGACATCTTTACCAAAGAACTTTGCAATAGCAACTGCTTTAAATCAGAGTGTATAGCAACGTTGAGTGAACTCTGGCACTATCCTTATCACAATCGTTTCCAGTGCCATGCAGTCATCCGACAAATGTCATTTCCCCCCAAGAGGAATGCCTTACTTTCCGCGAGGCCAGGAATTCCATCCCCCGGGCCACCTGGAAGCTATAGCAGATGAGGTCCTCCAGGCTTAGTGGGTTCTTGCAAGGATCTTCAGATGTTGCTGCAAAGAGAAAGGTCAATGTATATAAATGCATCATACACTGCACATCCTGATTAGCACTAGGTAACACTTAGTATACAGAAACCCCATCCTTCCTTCATTTCTGGCTTCCAGGTATAGGGATGCTTGGAGCTGTGCAGTGGGAGTTACCCTCAGTGATTCAGCATGGAAAAGCAAGTTAGAATGTCATATTGTTAAAGGAAACTTCCATACTGCACCAACAGCTGCACAATGAAGGATATAACATGTGTATTTTAGATACAAAATACATATTTTATTTTAAAATACATTCATAAATTGTCAGCGAATTATCAGTGAATGGTACAGGAACACCTAATCCTATAAGAATGGGGAAGCCAAGGAAACACACTTTGATCTCAATATTCTAAAGCCATGGATAATGACGTAAGACGAAAACCCACCATCCCCCTCTTCTAAATCGCAGAGAGATCGCTCCTCTCCAAAGCCGGAACTGGCTGAGCTCTGGCTGCTTGCAATGCTGTCCAGACGTTTCTTTGGGTCTGCAGAGACTTCACCATTTCCCTGCCTGTACCAAGCATGATCGGCCTACAAAGTTGAAAGAAAGAAAGAAAGAAAGAAAGAAAGAAAGAAAGAAAGAAAGAAAGAAAGAAAGAAGAAAGGAGGGAGATAACAGAACTTGCATTATTCTATCATGACAGAAAATAAAGGGGTGAAAACTCACACCTTATTAGAAAGGGAATATGGATGAGCAGAAGGGACGTGGGTGGCTCTGTGAGTTAAACCACAGAGCCTAGGACTTGCCGATCAGAAGGTCGGCGGTTCGAATCCCCGCGACGGGGTGAGCTCCCGTTGTTCAGTCCCTGCTCCTGCCAACCTAGCAGTTCGAAAGCATGTCAAAGTGCAAGTAGATAAATAGGAACCGCTCCGGCGGAAAGGTGTTTCCGTGCGCTGCTCTGGTTTGCCAGAAGCGACTTAGTCATGCTGGCCAGCTCCCTCGGCCAATAAAGCGAGATGAGAGCCGCAACCCCAGAGTCGGCCACGACTGGACCTAATGGTCAGGGGTCCCTTTATCTTTTATGGATGAGCAGTGATGTAGGAGAGCTGAAAATAATGCCAATATATTTCACACCTGGCAACCAACGTGCCCCTTTGGTTTCAGATAGTACACGGGTAGACGAGTCTTAAAAACCCAAAGCACAAATTTCCAAGGCCCTCTAGCAGCTATGGCAGCTCATTTACCAGAAGTAATGTATTGAGTGTTAACTCTGGAACTGTATACTCGATTCTGACCAAACTAAGCCTCCTAGAACACAGTATACATCAGGCTTTCCTAATGATATAATTTAGTATAATTTAGTATAATTTAGTAATCTACCATGAGAATAATGGAAATGTCCACACAGTAATTGCAAACGTAAAGTGTTAAGGAAGGTATAAACCCATGTTGGCCATGATACAGCCTACAGAAGTGTAGGTTTCACTTAGAAATGTTAAATGGTTATTTTAACTCCTATTTTTAAAATATTTATATTTCATTGAAATTTTTCAATGAGAAAATAAAGCAACAGACAAAAATGAAAGCAAAAAACCAAAACCAAACAAAAAGAATACTTGAAATTGTGACACAATACAAAATATAGGTATATAAGTAACAGTTTTTCCAACTACTGAAAAATTACTAATGAGACATTATAATTTTTATAACTGCCTTTTCATAACTGCATTCCAAATATCATTGCATTTATCCAGTTAATTTAACTCCTATTCACATCCAAAAGATCTCACAGTAGAGAAGTCAAAAGGATCTTAAAACTGAAAAGCAGAGCATCCTTCCCCCTACATTTTATGCAGGCCTCACCTTGTATGGAACAAAATCACTCCGCTTGCTTCTCAAGTACACCGACAGATTTCCAAACTTGCAGTATTCAACAATCACCATGAGTGGCCCTAAAGGAACAAAATGAGAACAAGATTTAGAGGACTTTCTCACAGCCTTTCCTCTAGCAACTGCCTATACCAGGTGTGGTTAACCTGTGGCCCTCCAGATGTTGCTGAACTCTAAATCCCATTGGCTCCAAGCAGGATGGTCAATGCTCAGAGAGACAGGAGTTGGAGTCCTGCAACATCTGGAGTTCCTCACCCCTGCTCCATATCACACCTGTTAAATGTGTGGTCCAGCCCTCCTTACCATCACTGAAAACGCACCAGGGATGAATGAAAATATCTGTTCTTGCCTTTCGTTTCGTTTGGTAGGTGTCAAATTGTGCAGGCCTCCTCTGTACATGTTTTATTATATAGTTGCTCTCACTTTCCCATGCAACATTTTTGTATTTTAAATATTTGATCCCCACCGGAAAGACACTGATTAGCTTACCAGAAACTAATAATAATAATAAAACAGTGAGAAAAAGGTATAAAAGTGCAAAAAAACAACAACCCAGTAGCAAAATATTCAGCATTAAAATGGGAGGGTAAATCAATAGACCAAGCATAATTCTGCGGGATTCTATAAATCTCCATTGTATCTTGCTCAACCTAGAGCTTCTTTTTAAAGTTAAATACCTCAAAGGCACAAAGAATCAATAGGTTCTTTGCCTAGTGAAACTTCCCCTCCTGAACCTGAACCTTGGCTTCCACTTTTCCCCATTATTTCAGCCAATGAGAAACTGGGTTCATGCATTTGCTGCAATAAGGCCTAGCTTTGCCGTAAAACAGACCAGGAATGGGCAGGGTGGATGCATTTTCCCCCCAGCCGGCAGTGGCTATCTAAGGATGCACAGAAAGGAACACTACCCCACCTACACATTGCAACCAAGGAAGGAAAGCTCTGATTTGCTGTTGTTTGCATTGCTGTTTTATGAAACGCCGTGTCTATTTTTGTTACACCTATTTTTGTGGCTTTTGTTTCTTGATTGCTGATCTCCAGATTGTAGACCAGTGGTGTCAAACTCAAATTCATCAGGGGCCACATCAGCAGTTTGGTCACCCTCAAAGGGCCGGTTGTATCGGCCTAAAATACTTGAGCAGGCTGAGCCCCCCGAAGTTGATGGGCTTTGACATTTAAATGGGGTGTGTGTGGCATGTGATAAATTATGTGAGGTTCGAGCTGGTCTTCGACCAGTAATAAATGATGATGATGATGATGATGGTGATGTGCCCCCCTCAATATTTTATTCAGGCTGACACCCCTGTTATGAAAGATTACTAAAGTTCTGCCCCTGTGGTGATGTATCATAAAATTGTGCAGGCCCAGTCTGAGGGCACCTTTACTGGACTGCGTCTTGTGGCTGGGGCTTGTCTGCGCCTTCTCTTCCTTCTCCGCCTGTTGCTGCCTCCTCCCTGTGCCAGACGCTGGGGGGGGGAGATGTGTCGGTTGCACCCCAGTTTCTGATGGGGGCCAATGCTGCTTATTCCTCCCTCTGCTTTTCAACACTGGAATACAGTATATTGCTACCGTATCACAACATCACTATCACAATGTTGAAAAGTTGGTATCGTCTGCTTTTAGGGGCTGAGGGCCTTACTCAGTACGGACAGGGGCACTCCTAGGAATTTATTAGATTTCAAATCCCTGGATTTCAAATCCCATTGGGGGGGCAGGGGCGGACTTTGGTAATATGGCACCCACCCTGAGTGAGGACAAAATTTGGTGCCCCCCAATAGAATAAATAGGCATTGTTATCATTATTTTGTGCTCCCTTGGCTTGGGGCAGGTGAGGCGCCCACACGACCCCAAATGACTGGTCGAGCTGCCCCTGTGGATCCTGCTGCCTGAGGCAGCCGCCTCCCCTTGCCCTCCGTGGCAAGCCGAGGCTGAGGGGGACGTTCGCTTGCCCAGGCGCGGGCTCCGTCCACTTGCTCCGGCGCGCCCGCTGCAGCCCTGCTGCCAGCAGCCGTCGGGAAAGGCGGCTGGCCGGGCTCCGGGGCTCGGTGGGGCCCGCCGGCAGAGGGCAGCGCTGCGCCTCGCCTGGGCGTGGAAGCCCTGCTGGCATGTTGTTTCCCACGCCGAGTGTCCGCGCCATGCTCCCGCCTCCATCTCGGCTCACTCCCTGCCGTCCTTCGCCTCCGCGCCTCGCCTGCCAGACTCGCATCCCTGCCCGGCGGCGGCGCAGCAGAGGCCGAGCATGGCGCCAGCAGCGGCTGCCGGGGTGCGCGGAGGGGCGTCCGGCCGGGCAGCTCCGCTCCGCTCCGCTTGCTGCTGCTGCTCGCGCTGGGCGCCTCCTGGGTGGCGCACCCGCCGGACCGGAGCGACCGCCAGAGACGCGGCAGCCCGTGGGACGAGGCGGGCAGCCTGCGGGGTTGCGCCGGCGGGGGACCTCTGGAGGCGGCCTCTCTGCTCACCACCTCCTTCGTGCTGAAAGGCGACGCGGCGCACAACCAGGAGATGGTGCACTGGACGGGCGAGAACAGCAGCGAGAACGGCGGCTACATGGGCCACATGACGAGGTCTGGCGGGCCGGATTTGGCCCGCGGGCCTTGTGTTTGACACCCGTGTTGTAGACAGAAGTCTCTGCAGGCCTAGCTGCTTGAAACCCATTAATGGCAGACTCTGGAGGGTAAAGCAGTGAGCACCACTGAGCTATGCCCTCTCCACAAAGTAACAAAAAGCTACACTTACCTCCTGGCTTTGTACAGGCCCCAAGTAAATTGACCACGTTGAGATGATGCCCAATATGAATGAGGATTTTGAGCTCCGACATCAGTGCCCTATGTTCACTGTGTGTTGCACCCTCTATAAATGAAAAAGAAAGATAGATATTGTCCTGCTATAGAGTAGCAATAAAGGTCCGTTTGCCATCTTCCTTCCAAGTAGGATGGGAAGGGACCACACAATCCAACAGGTCCGTGTGGCTTCTTTATTACAAGTGAGCAAAATCTTGCGTGATCAAACTTAAAGCCTATGTTCATTAAAGCGTTTCTATGAACCTAAGAAGGTGCCTTATATCAAATCAGACTACTGGTCCATGTAGCTCCGTGTTGTTTATATATTGACTGCTAGTGGCTCTATTTCCCTGGAAAATAGTGGCTCTATTCCCTCTTTTCCCTGGAAAAGACCCTGATGTTGGGAAAGATGGAGGGCACAAGGAGAAGGGGACGACAGAGGTCGAGATGGTTGGACAGTGTTCTCGAAGCTACCAGCATGAGTCTGACCAAACTGCAGGAGACAGTGGAAGACAGGAGGGCCTGGCGTGCTCTGGTCCATGGGGTCACGAAGAGTCGGACACAACTAAATGACTAAACAACAACAACAACAACAATGGCTCTATAATTTTAGAGAGGAGTCTTTCAAAGCCCAACCTGGAGATGTAGGGGACGGCACCTGGGACTTCCTGAACAGGGGCATAGCGTGGGTTACCGGCGCCTCAGGGCAGGGCAAGTGTTGCACCCCCTGGTGGACTAGGCAGTGGCCAGTCCCTTCGCCAGCCAGCATCTAATCAAGTGCGCTTCTCCTTGCAAACTAGCCCCAACCTGGAGCAGAGATAAGGCAAAGAAATGCGAAAACAAGAGCGCCGCTGTGTTGCCTTACCCTCCTGCCCTTGCCACAAGGTGCTCTGGGCAATGCACATGGCTCTGACAGTGCTTTCCCGCCTTCCTCTTCCTTCCTCACTCCCTCTCAGCCAGCCATGGGGTGGGTCACATGCAGGCATCCCTTTTCTGGCCACGAGGAGGAGGAGGAGAAGACACCCCAGCTCCAAAGACCCAGCTCAGGCACAGCTTGCCTCTGGGCAGTTCCAGTCTCGGTGAGGGACCCTGTCATGAGGGCACCTGGTTGTACCCCCTCAGAAATTTGCACCCGGGCCCATGACCCCCCCTGCCCCTCCCTCATGCTGTGCCACTGTTTCTGAATGCAAAGCAGATGCTCTTCGACAGAGCTACTGTGAGGGTCGGCTCCTTGCTTGAAGGAAGCCACAAGAGGGAGCAAGATGGTATTTCATCTTAGTTTAACAAAGAAAGCATAGTGCATTTAATGTGCTTAATGAAAATTTAATAGAGATTGGCATAAGCCAGGCTTCCTCAACCTCGGCCCTCCAGATGTTTTGAGACTACAATTCCCATCATCTCTGACCACTGGTCCTGCTAGCTAGGGATCATGGGAGTTGTAGGCCAAAAACATCTGGAGGGCCGAGGCTGAGGAAGCCTGGCATAAACAGTGGGCAGAAAGCATGTGTGGAGTTCAAAATATCTAACCAAGTTCAAAACAATCTAACAAACTGGGAAAAGAAACTCATTGCTTAATGGAAACAACTAATACAATAAAAAACAAATATACTGTACTCTCCCAATATTCTATTACTGTTATGAAAGCTTCTCACCCTCTAGGTTGAGCTAAGTGAGAAAAGATTGGCCAGTTTATATCTTGTAGCTATATCCAATAGCTACAACCAATTGAGGTCTTACAATGTCATCAACAAATGCTGATTGCCCGGAACATCCTTCATAGGTGAATTTTAGTTCTCGAGCCTCACCTTTAAGCATTTTGACTGCAACAGTCCGGCAGGTAGTCATTTTATCGATTCCAAATGCATCTGCTTCAATCACTTGGCCAAAGGCTCCCCGACCAAGCGGCTTACCTGGAGACAAAATTAAACAAAAAGATATTTTTTTTAAATATTTCTACTGTCCAAGCAATTGAAGGGAGCTGGCTACGTATTTAGCAAACAAGGATGGTGGATTGCGCCGCAATGAAGGCAGAGAGCACCACAGCTATAAAGGGAGCAAACATAAAAGCAGAATCCTGCCTCCTCACATGTTGTGTTACAGCAAAACATACACCTCAGTGTCGACCAACGTTTCTGGAAATGGCATCAAAACAAGAAGTCTAGAGCACAGGGTTCCTAATTGTGGTCTGTGGTCCACCAAGAAGAGTTTCGATTTGATATCCCACTTTATCACTACCCAGAGTCTCAAAGCGACTAACATTCTCCTTTCCCTTCCTCCCCCACAACAAACACTCTGTGAGGTGAGTGAGGCTGAGAGACTTCAGAGAAGTGTGGCTAGCCCAAGGTCACCCAGCAGCTGCATGTGGAGGAGCGGGAATCGAACTCGGTTCACCAGATTACGAGTCTACCGCTCTTAACCACTACACCACCAATGGTCTGCAAGCTTCATTTAGAGGTGGCCCTTGACCTGTCTAGGGCTTTGCGGTTATAGAGAGAAGATGGCACACCTAGTAAATTCAATGCTCATATTCAGTGCTTTGTTTCCTACAAAAGGAAGTGCCGGTACTCACTGTGAAGTTGTTACAGTAAATGTCACACTTTTTAATCGAAAAGAAAGACTGCGTACCCTTGAGTGCCCCCTAGGGGTGAAGCACTGCTCCTATTGATTTTTAATTGTCTTTTTATCACTTCTTTTATTTCTTGAATTTTAAGGCATACAACTTGAAATCCATGGAATTCAAATTATAATACAAAACACCCAGTGCATAAAAGCAGCCATATGAATGCATTTTTTTTAAAAATCAAACAGCATTGCATTGCAACTGCTACAAAAAGGCAGAAAAATCATTATGTGGTCTGCCAAGACTATGATAAAAAAAAAAAGGTTTGGGCACCACTGGGCTCAAGTGATTTTGTCTCTAGGCTGTTGAACTGGAGAACAGTAGGCAGCACAGTTCAACAGAATCAGGGAAACTAGGCCCTCTCATTTGTAAGCACTGCTTCATTGCCCAGGAAGTGTGCCACTATGATGTAGACACTCTGTGACAATGGAGTGTTACTTTGCATACACTTATGATTACAGTGGTGCCTCGCAAGACGAAAAGAATCCGTTCTGTGATTCTCTTCGTCTAGCGGTTTCTTCGTCTTGCGAAGCAAGCCCATTGACAGATTAGCGGATTAGCGCTATTAGCGGCTTTTAGCGGCTTATCTGCTGATCGGATCAGCTGATAAGCGGCTTAGCGGCTTAGAAAAAGGGGGGGAGGGGAAAAACCAGCAGGAACTCGCAAGACATTGTCGTCTTGCAAAGCAAGCCCATAGGAAATTCGTTTTGTGAAGCACCTCCAAAACGGAAAACTCTTTCGTCTAGCGAGTTTTCTGTCTTGCGAGGCATTCGTCTTGTGGGGCACCACTGTACTCCTTCTTAAAAAATTACAAAAAATCTTGTGTTCCCAAGATTGGTTGGAATCCAGTGCTGAGGTCTGGTTATGAAATTAAATAATGAATCTCCTGGGAAATTCCAACTCCACTCTAGGTATTTCTTGCAAACCTGAAAGTTTCAGCGCATACATGGTGCTCTCCAGTGGATAGTGAACCAGGAGTTCCAAGCTCCAATCAGAGCACACAATGACCTCCATATTAGATATTAGGATAGCTCAGATGTAGAGTGTGGTGCCAAGGTTGCAGGTTCGATCCCCGTATAGGACAAGTTCTGTATGCCTGCATTGCAAGGGGTTGGACTAAATGATGCTCAGGGTCTCTTCCTAAAAAATTCTATGATTCTATCACACATTTCCAAAACCAGCACTTAATTAAAGCAGCCTCTGATTTCAAGTTTAGAGGGACATTTCACTTGCTCATTTGTAACGAGACCCACCTAGCTTTAGCCTATCTCTGGGGAATTCCCATGTGTTGGCATCGTAAGGGAGACGTTCACATTGTTCATCCATAGGGACTTCATCAGGATCCATGATGATAGATAGGTAGCCAGTCTTTAGTTCTCCTCCATTGGCCTGAAAAAAATAAAAGCAGTAGTCGTGCAAATTAAATACAATTATCCTTACTGCTTGGGCAATGAGCGGTGGGTCACATTTACTGGCATTATGGATGTCTGGAACTTTTTTTTGTTTTTTTGTCCACAGGAATGCAAGTATGCAGTTTCCCCCCAGAAACATCGCAGGGCATGTGCCCATAAATCATTGTTAATTACTTGCTTTATTAATTTCTGGAAAAGGTCTTCTTCTTCTTTTTCCCTCCACCAAATGCCTGGTCAATTAAAAAGCACAATTTATGTGCCCTCAAATTCCAGGAAAGAATGTGATGGTACCAAGAGGAAAAAATGCGGCTGTTGATTTAAAGACAATGCAAGAAACAACACAAAAGAGTCCCCATCAGTTTTCATTTGCCATGCAAGATTGATGCCGATGGGACAGTGGGAGAATGGTTTCATTACCCGCTTAACGGTCCGGAGAATGATTACGAGGAGCAACCAGAAGAACATGGCAATTACCGCCGTTCCAACCAGAATAATGAGCTCGAGGTTCGTTTTCTCATCAGTGCCTGGGAAGAGACAATCGAACAGTTCATTGATAGTAGCCCAGAGCAGGTCATCAGCTGAAGTACTGAAAGAGGTTCCTTGTCTGAGAACAAAAATGTTAGGAGTCCAACACGTAGCAAGTCAACGAAGACAAAAATGTGTTAAAGGGAAAGTGTATGTAGGACACTTCAGTACACAGCACAAATCCCTCCACTGGAACTCGAGGTGAATTGACCCAAGAGCAGTCCATAATACTGGTCAGTCAAGGCATTCTCTGATTGATTGATTCATCTCCTCACTCTATGAAATAAACCAAGTTGTGCACACTGGTATGTGGTAATATTGGTCTCCCAGCAGGGAGTAAAGAACTGAGCAGATCCAGTCAAAGTTAAGCACTTTTAGGTGTAATCATATGTTCCTGCAGAAAGCCCTGGGATTTTAAAAGTGCTTTAATTTTGTTGGATTGTGCCTTTTGTCTCCAGATAAATTTTCCAAAATTTCCAGTATTTCCAGTATTTATACTGCTCTGAATGGATAGAAGCCAACAAGCAGTATTATATCAAGAAATGTTGGGTAACTAATAAGCAGGGATGAACAAATTTGTTTGTTTCAGGTCTCTCAGTTTCTCATTTTTATTATCTTAAAATTTAGTTTTCCACACTTCTGCATCAATTTGCTTTTTTATTTTTTGAAAAATTCTCCATGAATTTCTCAACATTTCAGTGTGAATTCTCCTAACACATTTTTGACAATTATGCACACATTTCTGCAAGGAATCTCTTGTAATAAAATGCATTTGCTTTCACCAACACATGCATTTAAATGTACACTTTATACATGTGGTTTTTGTCACCATTACTTGGCTGGAGAACTGCATGGCAAAATTCAGAAACATGCAAATATTGAAGGACGGCTGTGTTTTGGAAAGTGCAAATTGGCTAAGTTTGCTTTTTTAAATGCAAACTGAAGTGAATTTATCTCCCATCCCTACTAGTAAGGGATCAGTGGAAACAATTGGGAAAGGTAATCCCGGCTGGGCATGAGATTTTGTTAAATGAGGTCTCAATTGCTAGAGGAAGACAGCGCTCCTTGGGAGTAAATGAATCAAGATCCCAGAATGTTGATGGGTGACCTCACCAGCATAGGAAACAGATGTAGGAGGCTCTATACAGATTACAAAGGAACTTGACCAGGTGTAAAGATTAGAAGGCCCAAGAGTTTCAGTATCTGATATAGTGTGAGACTCCATCTTAATATTTTCTTAGGATGCCAAAGTGCCTAAACTTGATTTTGTTATAGACAAGGTGCTATAGCTCAGGGAAGGTGATGTAGGTCCAATTCCCACCATCTTCAGGTAGAGCTGAGAAGATTCCTGCCTGCAACACTTAAAAACTGGTGCCTATCAATGTACACAAAACGAAGCTAGATGGCATGGCCTAGCAGTCTTATTTAAGTCAGCTTCTTACGGGGTAGAAGTTTACTCTGGCAAACACTGATTAAGCTTATCAGCACCAAAATGGTTCTGCAATCAACATCAAAAGAACTCATTTTACCATGAAGTTCACTCTTCACCCCATGGCTGTATATTTCAGCTCTTCCATCACGCAATCTGTGCCTCACGTTGGTTTATTGTTTTAACATCAATCGACAGCCTGCGATGAGGCGGGTGATAAATTCCCTCATTCGAATCACTCTCTCACAATCACGTTTCAATTTCTACAAGCCAAAGTAGGCTACGCTCCAGCAAGTCATGTTTGTTGGATAACCGAAAGCACGTATTTACATGGAGGTCTATTTACAGGCACTTTCCATCCCACAAAAAAAAAATATGTCACATGGCACATCACTTCAATATCCTGCTGCGGACTGTAAGAATAACAGGATATAGCTTTGGATTGCTTGGTTAAAATAAAAATAAAAACAAAACCCTCAGCAGGTCATCACGCTGGGGCAAGGTTTCTTTCACTAGGTGACAACTCTTTTTTTAAAAAAAAATGTGTCTAGGGGTGGCTTGTTAATATGCAAAACAAGAAATTTGATCAGAGATTTTAACAGAAGGGTGAGATCTTTGACGAGTGAATGTGATTCAGTGGAAATATTTATTTTAGGGGGACCACTTACACATATGACTGCTCCCACAATTTACTTCAATGAAGTCAAAGGAGCCACTCAGATATCTTGTTGCGGTCCATTCAGTCTACCTAGCATCCTCCTAGTCTTTTCTATTTGGATTTTGACACTTCAGCTTATTTGTTTCTTGGCTACCACACAGTTTCTAGTCTCCCTGACTAGTTTACAGTTCTTACAAACTTATTTCCCTTCAGCCCTGATTCCACTCAACAAACCATGTAGGTCTCAGTGAGCTCAATGGTTTTCTGCAAGAAGAGCTTGCAACATATATTTACATTTAAACCGGGAGGGAAAGGACTATCGAGACCCTGCAGTAATTGATTTTCTGCATCAACTAGATGATCTCTGAGGTACTATCAAATTTTATGCTTCTATGAGAATAAAATATAAATGGAGCAGAAAGTAACACTTTGCAAAACCCAGAGACCCGTGGTTCATACCAACCTTCTACTTCAAAAAACGCAGCTGCTTTTGAACAGCCCAGGATATTACAAGCATGGCAAGTGTAGAGACCTTCATCTTCCTTCCTCACCCTCCGTATAGTGAGAGTTCTGTTCCCATCTTTCAAAACAATACCTTATAAAAAAAAAGACACAGATACAAATGTTTCTTTCATTGCCTTTGTTAATTTGACTTGGTCTTTGTTGTTCAGACAAAGACGTCGATAAATGTGGAATTTTGTACGAGTTTTCTTATCTTTCATGAGGCTCTGTATTTTATACACTCCAAACCCCCACTTTGACTCTTCCATCCAGCCATGAGCCTGGTTTAATCTCAACCAGAGCTCACCAGGATTAAGCCCCAGAACCTGCTTTCAGTGATAAGGATTAGCCAAACACCCCAATGATAAAGAGGGGAGTTCCTCTGACAATGTGAGCAAGGAAAGCCTAACCACACATTTGGCATTAGGAAAGGGCTTTCAGATCAAAGGGCATGTCTTCAACACAGGCAAAAGCTATCTCTCTATATATTCCCTTTGGTTAATTTTACAATGGCTGGATGGAATTTGATTATCAAGGCCGGCCCTACCATTAGACAGTGAGACAACTGCATCAGGTGACAGATGCTGGGGGCCAGCAGTGGCAGCTCCCCGCTTTCCCGAATTCCCCTGATCAGAGGCATTCAGCCCCTAAAGTAGCCTGCTGTCCTCAAGTGCACTGGAGGACATTATGCCATTGCATTATCCCACTGACAGTCCAGGCAGCTGAAATGGGGTGGCTGCCTCAGGCAGCCAAATGTATTGTGCCAGCCCTGATCTACCTGCAGAATTCCTCATATCCAGTGCACTTATAAAGCTCTCTAAGAACCAAAGAAAAGCCTTGCTGGACCTACCAAACCCAGCTCTGTTTCTTATGATGGCCAACCAAATGCCCATGGGAAACCCAAAATCAGAATAGGATGGCAATGGTCCTCTCCCACTGTTATTCTGGGATGCAGAGGCATGATGCATCTGATCCTCAAAACAGTATAGGGCCAGGGCGGCTAATATTGAAACGAATGTGCACAGATTGAAGCAGGATGTTTCAAAACCAATCTAAGCAGGTTAGTTGAATGCATGTACAGGGTCCTCCATTGTACACACTGAAGGGTCTGTTGGCAGAATCAGAAACCCTTCCTCTGCTGGGCTCTGAGCACACAGACAGAGCCCTCTGTGCACATAACTGCATGCATGGAGATCTTGCCCAGGCATTCAGCGCATATGTGTAGATTGGGGGCAGAGCCTAAAGCCACGCCAATGCTCATTCACCAAAGCAACAGGTATGGTAAAAATAGAGGCTGACAAAAGTAATAGTGTGTCCCACCAAATATCAGGAGCACAGAAAGCACATTATGCAAAATGTACTTCTTGGTCAAGGAATAAATTAGGAATTACAAAATCAATAGAGAAATGTAAAAGTAGGCAACAAGGGTTGGCCACAGGACAGAACACTCGGCCTCACCTGAATCTTCAACAAGGGTTACGTTGTTTTTAAACCATGTGATGAGTGGAGAAGGAATTCCATTTGCTACACAAGATACTTCTATAGTTTCACCAATATTTGTTGTTTGATTCTCAGGGTTTCGGGTGATTGCAGGTGCCACTGGTTCTGTTGCGGTGGGGGGGGGTAAAAAATTCAGGATTTTAAAATGCAACTTATGAATTACAATTCTGAAGCAGCTGGTGAGTCATGGTGCTGTTGGAGCACGAGCTACAAAATGAACATCTATAGCAAATTGGACTTTTGCACTTCCCAACTATTATCAAAATACATTTTAAAATGAATTATTTTGAGGGGGAGGAAATACATTTGAATGTTTAAACAGACATTTTTATGCGGATTTCAAAACCTATAGATTAATCTGGAATTGAGCTATTATGACTAAACTCATAACAATGAGTTTTTATGAGTTTAGTCACAATCATGACACAAGAGAGTTTCCATGGGTTACCTTGAATAGCGAGGTGTTTGACAAGGCAGTGCCGTGTCTTGGTCTTTTTGTCCTGGGCTATGCACACATAATCCCCGCTGTCCTGGAGAGAAACATTACGGAGCAGGAGTTCCATGGTGATGTTCTCTCCATTGGCTCTCGCAACTGTGGCATTCAGCTTCTGCAGAGCGTCCAGGTTCTTGCAAACAGGCAAAGGCAGCCTGCCAAGCCGCACCATGGAAGCGCGAGGACTCAGCTTAAACCAAGTCAGGTTTTCAAAAGTGAACTTGTCTGCCATACACTGCAAGGAGACATTGTGCTTCTCAGTTGGCTGACTCTTAGGCTGAAGGTTAATTTCAAGTCCTCCTGCGAACACAAATGGAGGAACTGGGATCAGTCATGCTGAGATACATTTTGTATTGAGATGTGCAGCTAACACTTTCATTCTGGAAGTGGCTAAACTTCAATTTTCAGCTTATTACTATATTTATTTTAATTGTGTCTATACTGCTTAATCATCCAAACCTCTAAGCAGTTTTCTTAAAGCAATATAAAATAGACATTAAACTACCAATAAAATCAGATGCTAAAAAGAAGCTGAGCTAAAAAATAATAATCTAAATATAAGTAAAATCAACCGTTTTTTAAAGAATATGCATAATAAAATAAAATGGCAAAACAATACAGTTAATGAATCTGCCTAATATTAATTGCCTAATATGATCGGTTTGTATTGGTGCTGACACAAAGCAATCCAAACTCAAAACAAAAAATACCTGCTAACAGAATGCCCACTGATTGTCATTCGGAAAAGACTGATTGATTGAATCAAATGCTCAGGAAATCTAACATTCCCCTCTGTACTCATTAATGAATAGTGTAGCACCCAAAACAGTCGAAATGGATTTGCCCTTCCACCACAGTGTTTGTGAGAAGACTACATGTAAAGACAGACAACCACATACTTCTAATCAGGCTCCACCCCTTGGTAACTCCAATCACTAGATCTTTCCTACCTCACACAAAGGCCTGGTATGAATGCAACAATAAGCAATGTCTGGGGATCGTCCACCCTGCTCTCCTCCTTTAACCCATGAGGAGATGTGAAGCTTTTGATTCCCATTTCAATGAACCACAGTTAATAGCACTCTACCTCTGAACTCTAAACTGTGTTAAACCTTAACTATGGTTAGTTAAGACTAACTGCAGTTTGTCTGAGTTAGGATATGATACCTAACTGTGGCTGTTTTAAAACGGATGTGAATGCTTCCAAACTCCTCTTCCTGGACACGCCAGAGGAGTAAAGGGGAGAAGGGGATGGCATGAGCATGAATTTTGCTGCTGATCGTTTCCATAACGATAAACTATGACTTATCATTCTGTCCAAAGTGGGCAGTGACTGACTTCCTCTTTGGGGAGAAAGGGGCAACTGGATCCATGGTCAGCACTGACTATCGCATTCCTGGACTTGGCAGTATATCAGACATACTGCTTGGGTCAGATCCAATCCTGCTCTACCTCTGCTTCTGTACCATGGATAATTTAGGAGTAAAAGTCTGTTTCCAATCCCGGATTATTCTCACTGAGGTTACGCCAGCTTTAACATGATGGCTCATATAGAAGTGCCGTTTTCTGTTTTGCTACATCAAAATCATAATTTTAGTTGACGTTTCACATTTCACAATCAGAATAGGAAGTGAGTGCTCAAAGTTCGGTTTCCATCTTAAAAGAGTAAAAATGATCCTAAAGACAAACAGGACTTCCACAGAACCATTCTAGGATATCATTATTTTTAAAGGAAATGGTAAATAGCACAAGTTTCAAAAGAAAATCTAGTGCGAACGTTGAACTTCCCTGCACATATCCTAGCAGTCTTACATATATTTAGGAGACATTTTTATATACTGGCAGCATTAATGAAACACATATCCGTTTTGCCAATAGCAACACAATCATTGAGCTATACTTACTGGTAACATGAAAGGAAATGACCCTCTCGCCTTCTCCAACTTTGTTACTAGCCACACATCTGTACAAAGCAGATACATTTGCTGCTTGAATTGTGAGGGTGCTTACAGTCTACAAGAGAACAAGTTGAGCGGTTACATACCTCACAGGCACTAAAGGATTTGGTTAAGTCTCATACAGTAAGTCAGCCGAATATATCACCATGGAGCTATAGGCTATCATAAATCCCAAGGCAACACAGCCAAACCATTGTTTTAGGTATCTGAAGCCTCCTTGCCCAGCTGGTTACCCATTTTGCCAAACAAAAGTGAAACTGTTTAACCTTCCTACAATGGCCAACACAGATCTTGTTGTCAGTACAGCTATTGAATCAAGAAAAACTGAAAATAGACAACTTTCTCCAGCATTCTTTCTGTAATATGATGGTCATCACTAAACTTATTTATACCAAAGTCTTCAACAGAAAGTACTGCCTGCTTAGGATTTCAGCCATAAACGTCAACCCTAAACACACTTAGGAGGAGGTCTGTAAGCTCACTGGTAGAGGATCTGCTTTGCATGCAAAAGGTCCCAGGGTGAATCCCCGGCATCTTCAGATAGGACAGGGAAATCCTGGAGAGCCACTGCCAATCAATGTAGACAATACTGTGCTAGATAGACAAATGGTCAACTCAGTATATGGCAGCTTCCTATGTTCCTTGAGGG
This sequence comes from Podarcis bocagei, assembly GCF_964188305.1. NCBI lineage: Eukaryota > Metazoa > Chordata > Lepidosauria > Squamata > Lacertidae > Podarcis > Podarcis bocagei. The sequence continues at coordinate 24,729,613 of NC_138134.1, read as the reverse complement.
TTCTTAATTCACTCACAGGAGCACAGACAGAGCAGGAAAAGAAAAGGAGCAAAGCAGCTGCAATCTCCTATTCAGGAACCACCACTCTCACACTACGTCTTAGCATTACATGTGTGAGCCTGGTCAATGGGAAGAGGCCTAGGATTGTACTGTTAAGTCTTCCAAGGAAGGGTCAAATGCCGTTTATCATAGTTCCACATGCAGTAAGCTGCAGTTAAATCACTTTGAAATCCCTCTTGCCATGATTTAAACATTTCCACCTCTGAAGGCTTTTATAATTTGCAATTCTAATTCTAATTCGTAATTGTATTTACCTTGTCTTCCCCCAATTTGTTTGCTCATTTTTATTGTGCATTTCAGAGCATGTGTCTGTGTCGACACATTTTAGGGATTTATATTAAAATATTACAGGTGCATGCTTATTTACGAACAAGTTCCACTGAACTTAATGGGATGTACTTCGGCGTAAATAGACACAAGATTACGAGGTATGCCACTATCATTTTACAGGTGAAAAATTGAGGCTGAAAGAGAGAACCTGAGGTCACCTTGACATATAACAGGGCTGGGCTTTACACCAAGTCTCCATTGTCCAAGTCTCCCTCACTGAACCACACGGCTCTCAGTTTCATGACCACACTCCTTCACATTCTGCGTTTCAAACAGGAGCTAGATAATGACTGCCTCACCTTCATTTTCCCAGCAATAGCGACAAACTGTGTTTTTTCTGTTTCAATTCGATTTCCACCTCTTCTGTCATTTATGTCTTTCCACTTCTTACAGGCGTAAGGATTGTTCCCCAGTCCAGCTTGGCTGAGTGGAAAAGAACACATAAACAAACATGACCCTTCAAGTTTCCGGTTGCTCGTATCAACAAATACCCAAGATGTATGCCCATAAGGTAGAGACAGGTACATTGGGCACCAGGACAGAACTTTCTGATACTGCAGACTTGGATTACAGGCCACTAGACTCCCTATGAAAGCTGTGAAGGAGGAGTGAGAAATGAACACCAGTACCTCTTATACTGAACTCAGGTGGCTGAGCGTCAACAAGACCGGAGCCATAACGGAGCTGATAAGAAATAAGAGGGGTGGATCAGCATGGTCAGGTGAACTCTGGAGTAAGCAACAAAGGGGGTACCATACTCAAAAAGAACAGCCAATTGAGGCCTTAGCTAGACCAGTGGCTTCCTAGGACCATGGACTGTTGAGTGTCCATTTGAAAAGAACCCCCCCCCCAAAAAAAAAACTGGAGGAAGGGGGATTCCCATCTAGCTTCAAGTGGTGGGTTGGGACCCATTAACCAGTCACAGCCTGATGCAGGAACATTAGTTTATTATGGAACATTAGTTTACAGGAACATTAGTTTACTATGGAAGAATATTAAGAAATGGGTCCCCAAATGCATGTTTGGGTTAAAAGTGCATCCTGGGTCTTAAAAGGTTGAAGATACCTGGCTTACAATGTCTTGAAGGAGGGCCCAGGCTCACTGGCCAGCCTCCTGAACAGAAGTTCTTCTACTCAGGAGGAGAGGATACACTGCAACTTTTTGTTGCAGATCCTATTTGTAATAAAGAAGATCTCAAACTATATACTCAACCTCCCAAGATGTTGCTGCTGGTATAAGAATAGAAATTCCCAGGGCCTAGACTAGAGGTAAAGTCCCACATGAGACCACTAACTAGGTCAATTCAATCAGGATACTGATGGGACGGCAAGAAGCTATTCTGGAAACAAACGTCGATTCATAACTTTGACAATTTGAGTTGATTCTGTTCTAAAGGCAGACAGAGAGCAGCAGAGAAATTACTGGATTCCTTAAAGTATTTCTTTAGGATTCTGGGCCTTGTGCAGGAAATAACTAGCACCAAAGGAAGAAGATAGTGGAAGTCGTTTTTTAAAACAACAACAGGAAAGCTGACTCCTTTTTCTTTCTTTCTTGAAAAAATAATAATAATCCGAAAGGAAGTCTGGCCTTGTGTGAAGCTCAGATAAGGGAAGTGGAGTGGCCCTTGGTCAGAAGCTCTTTCTATCATCCCCAACATCAATCAAGGCACTTCCTCTCAGATGCCCTTTCACAGAGATAAGGCACAGTGTCAAATTCAGCAGAGGGTCGCCATAAGGGAAATCAGAGAAAGAAAACAGACAGATTTGTCACGAGTACAAACAACAACAACAAAATTGCGAGTTAGCTGTTGTCCAGAGTTAAAATCCTATACTGCATAAATACAATTGACAGTAATCCTATAGACATTTACCTGGGACTAAGTCCCAGGGAGCGTAATTACTTCAGAGTACATATATATATATATGATTACACTATTAAATAGAATGCATTACTGTAGCCAGACCCTCCAAGTGTCCCTATTTTCCAGGGATGTCCCAGATTTACAGAAGCCGTCCCGGTTTATGATTTGATCCCAGAATGTCCCACTTTTCCTTAAGATGTCCCTATTTTCATTGGAGAAATGTTGGAGGATATGGAGTTATCCAACCTCTGAGCCGTCTGAAGGCAATCCAGTATAGGGAAGGTTTTTTTAAATGTTTATATATATGTTGGAAGCGGCTCAGAGTGGCTGGGGCAACCCAGTAAGAAGTGTGGGGTATAAATAGTAAAATTTTCATTATGGAATGGGACGACCCTATTTTCATCAGAGAAATGTTGGAGGGTTTGCCGTAGCCCAAGAGGACTGTGGGTAAAAGCATAAGAGTTCTGCTTATTAAATGCTAACAGCATTGCTCAGGAACTCTAAGAAGCCACATACAAAAATCAGTGTAGTTTAGAAATAAATGCTTAACAATAGTAGAGTTTTGAAAGGTTCAGCCTGCCAACTTGATTCAAAATGGTTTTCCATTGTATCCAAACAGACAACAATCCACGCCTTGATCTCAGGAACCATCATGCAAAATTTGGTTATGATATCGTAAGAAGTGTCCAAACACACAGGGAACAAACAACTTTCCTAAATATTTAGTAGCTTTTTATCTTTTTAAAACAATTGTTTTGTGGGTTTTATACTGTCAGCCATCTTGAGCAACTTTGTACAGAAGGCTGGGATATATATAGCTCACCTTAAAACAAGCAGACAAATAATCCTAACAGTGCACTAAGCCATCAGTTAAAAATAATACTTCCCAAACTTAACAGAGAAGCATGTGATAGATAGATACTCATTTAGAGACTCCTATGATGCATGTTTTGCCCTTGAGAGTGAAAATATTTGGGTGTTTAGCTGCCTGTGTTGCTGGAACCAATTCCCAAGTGCTTCACATTCACAGAGTCATAAAGGAGCTGGAGGAAGTTGTGTCGACTGCCAGGAAGGGGTGGAAATGAATATTTTTATACAGCCTCTGCTCTTCCTCCAGTCTAGCCCAAAGTTAGGTTTTACTTTCCCACTTCACTGCACCAAAGAGCTATTTCAGTGAATAAGGTACAGCAAAATAAATTGAAAGAAACATCTTTGGCCAGAAGTCAGGGCTGTGTGCATTCTAGGGATGAGGATAAAAAGGAGGTGAGAGTTTGGATTTCACCAGACACTGTGGTTAGGGTGAAACCTGAAGCAGATAAAGAAGAGGCTCGCTAAAGAAGAGGAATGAAGAATGCGCCAACCCAACACTCACTGTGACTTGCTTACCTAGCTAGAAACCATGATATCCTCTCATGTCTGCATTAGGCCGCTGATGCAGGTAATAATGCCCAATGAAATTTGGGAAGCCAGAGATGGGTAACATGATAACACTGCCAGCGCTTCTCAGAGATTTCTGATTTGGCATACAGAGAGCATTACAAGAGAGAGCACTCTCAGCTGATCTTATGGATTGTTATAAAGGGATAAGGCAGCCTCTTTGGCACACTAGATCCAAACCAGGAAAAATAGATACTAAAGTAAGGTAAAGGGACCCCTGACCACTAGGCCCAGTCATGGCTGACTCTGGGGTTGCGGCGCTCATCTTGCTTTATTGGCCGAGGGAGCTGGCATACAGCTTCCGAGTCATGTGGCCAGCATGACTAAACCGCTTCTGGTGAACCAGAGCAGCGCATGGAAACGCCGTTTACCTTCCCGCCAGAGTGGTACCTATTTATCTACTTGCACTTCGTGCTTTCAAACTGGCAGGAGCAGGGACCGAGCAACAGGAGCTCACCCCGTCACGGGGATTCGAACCGCCAACCTTCTGATCGGCAAATCCTAGGCTCTATGGTTTAACCCACAGCACCACCCGCGACCCTTAGATACTAAAGTAGTCGGACCCTTTTGCTTTTTATTCAAGCAATACCAACTTTGGGGTTGAATCAATGGCAAGTTGTGTTGTACTTACTGTGGGTTGAAAGTACATTCTTCCTCAAACTGCCAGTACCACTGAATCCTGGCCACGGCTGGAACAGCGTATACCGTACATGTTATGGCTTGGGTGGAACCATACTTATATGAATCCACAGGGGCTAGAAGGGCATTCTCCCCAATTTGAGGTGGAACTGCAGGAGGAAAAGAAAGACAATTACATTTGTGGGTTCTGGCAATCACTAATGATTCGCAGCGAGCAGTTACAAAAGAAGGGAAGAGTGTTCTTCAAAACACAGGACACAAAACTACCATCACTGTTTGACAGTAACCCAAGGGATAAAGGTAAAGGTAAAGGGAACCCTGACTATTAGGTTCAGTCGTGACCAACTCGGGGGTTGCAGCACTCATCTCACTTTATTGGCCGAGGGAGCCAGCGTACAGCTTCCGGGTCATGTGGCCAGCATGACTAAGCCACTTCTGGCGAACCAGAGCAGCGCACAGAAACGCCGTTTACCTTCCCGCCGGAGCGGTACCTATTTATCTACTTGCACTTTGACATGCTTTCGAACTGCTAGGTTGGCAGGAGCAGGGACCGAGCGCAGGGAGCTCACCCCATCGCGGGGATTCGAACCACCAACCTTTGATCAGCAAGCCCTAGGCTCTGTGGTTTAGACCACAGCGCCACCCGTGTCCCTATAACCCAAGGGATACTATTGTGCTAAAAAAAAAAAAAGGATACTTTTGATGCAGCAGGGAGAAATATTTCCTGTGCAGCCAAATGAAGGGGGAATTTGAGGAGGTGAGGCTGAACGGCGCAGGTGGGGGGTGTCAGGAAGGATGGGCGAGACGCAGGAGGACAGCAGGGGAAGGACACGCGATGTGCGGAAGTCAGGGAGAGCAATGAAGACAGGAAAAGAGCAGGACACAAAGGCAACTCCTACATACACACACAGAGTGCGATGGAAAAAATAATCTTTTTGTGAAACAACTGGATAATCAAAAGTCTTCCAAATAAATAAACTGAGGTGGATGTTGGAGTCAAGCAAAATAAGCGCAATGGATGGCAGCCCACCTGGGGTTTGAGAGACCAACAGCTTTTGTTGCCCGTCTGAGGCAACACAAAGAGAGGTGTGGTGAAAAAATAGAATAAGAGAAGGCTTACTGAGTCAATGATCTGGCACCCAACACTACTGCCAATGTGATACTGGGCACCGTTTAAGGTTCTGCTTTTAGCAACTTGGAACCCAACTTGCCCACTGTATCTCTGGCAACTGTGTTCATCAGATGGGGCACTGCTGAGAGTACCAGATGCCCCAGAAGTGTGCTTTAGCTTGTACTAGAAACTGGGGTTTTGTGTAGCAGTTCCAGCTCTCACAAATCAGTTACCAGCCCAAATTAGACTGGTGCCCAGCATGATGTTTAGACAGCCAATTGATGACTTTTTTTGTTGTTGTTCAGAAGAGCTTTCTCTGAGGTGCAAACCGTGTAGTTTTTAGAAGATCAATTTTATATCTGACAAAATTGTTTTGTTGCTTTCAGAGTTTAACAGATTAGAGTTTAAGTTTCTGTGTTTTTATTCTGTTCCGTACACCATGTACCCTGTTTTGGTAGCTTTAGCCTGTGAAGTGGGGCTATAAATGTGCTTAATAAATAAATGAAACTGGATTGCTGTGTTTAGAACCACTCTAGAAAATGTGTTAATGGGATGGTTATTTTAATAAACCCCGGGTGGGGAAGAGGGGGAAAAATTGGTTCGCTCTGCACTTTAATGCAAATCTACCTAATTCAAGCTTACCCAAACAATGTGTGAACCAAAGAACCACTATTCTTTGAAATTCACATTTCTCCACCCCCCCCCAAAAGGTAGGAAAATCCTATTAGGATTACTAATGCACAAAAAATGCATATATTTGGGAAAATAGCATACAAAAATTCTTTGCATTAGAGAAAATTGCTTAGGAAAAAAATGAACTAGGCAAAATTGCATGCAAAAATTGTATATTAAGAGAAATGCATGCCAAACAATTGATTGCGGGGGGGAGAGAAACAGAGAGAAATCAAAATTAAGAGCTGCATCCATCTCTGCCTTAGGGTAATAATGATTGGCAGCCATAGCTCTGCATTCTGAGGGGCACCATTCCAACTTTTTGACCTATCAAGACATGCACATAAAAGCCACTCCCCACAGCACCTGATGTAAACAGAGCAAGCCCACGCATTGGCAGCTTGTCACTGACTTCAGTGGAGGCAGAATTTCCCTCTGAAGAAAACAAAGATTTAGGAGAGATGAATTTACCATTCACAACCAGATGAAAGGTGTGCTTCTCTTGCTCTTTGTTAATGGGATTGGTCAGAATGATGGTATAATTCCCAGCATCTCTCTCGCTCACTTCGGTGATTGTCAAGGAGTAACCGAGTTTAAGTGTTCGATTTGCAGCTATGGGTTTTCCGTTTTTATACCTGCAAACAAACAAACAAACAAACAAGCAAACAAAGACGTAAGTGTTTGCTTGGCGGGCTTTAAAAATAGAATGTAATTAGGCAGAATAGATTTACTGAATTATTTCATTGTAAGAATACTTGCCCACCTTTCATAAGGTTGAGTTACAACATCATTAAATAGAGTTATAAAAACATACGAAACAATTACAATTATAAAAACCAGTAAGCTGCATAAAACCATTATAATGAGCAAACAGTATAGTCATCAAAAGGAGGTGGATCCCAGAAAGCTAAATATCTTAACTATCAAAGGTCAGGTTAAAAGCCTCTGTTGATATCCTACGTTTTTTCAGGAGATCTCAGGGATAAAGTATCAAAGAAACTCTTTATTCTTATAGTAGTCCTGCAAGGTAGGATTATTCATCATGGCTCAATGGGGATTCTCACATCCATGTGTCCTACTTTATAGAAGGCAGTCCTCTATTTGGAAAGCTTTACATTTAGATGTATGTATGTATGTATGTATGTATGTATGTATGTATTCATTTGTTCATTCATTCCATAAAATTTATATACTGCTTGATTGTAAAAACGAACAAAAAACCTTCAAAGCAGTGTCTTCTCTTGGACAATGTATATCCAGAGGCATTATCCAATTTTGGCTCTCTTGTTATAGAAAAACCTGCTACAATTCTTACCATTTTGCATCTGGAGGTGGGTACCCTTTGAATATCACAGGAATCTTAGCCGGCTCGTTCAGTCTTGTCTCCACCAAAGATTGCATTCTGCCCGTAACGATGAAAGGTTTTTCTGTCGGAATTTAAGAAGGCAGCAAGAGTTTTTAGATAGCAGATTTCTTCTTTTCCTGAAGTAGAGGTTTTCTGACTATACGTAGATTTTTTAAAAAATTGAGACTAATGGCAACCTCTATTGAACAAGAGGAACCTTCTGTACTCTGGAAGCCCAACACAATTGTCCTAATATGCCTTTCTCAACACCTGCTCTGCATCATTGGCAGCCATGGGGGAGTGCCATGACATCACAGCATGCATTTCCTTATTCATTACACAGGGGAGAGAAGGAGGAACTAAGGAATTTGTCCAGGTGTATCTTGCAAGGTTCCATATCATCCCACTGTGCGTTTTTGAAGATATTTAAACATTTAGAATAGAATCTTACTCAAAGAAAGTCCACTTAAATTAACTGAGGTCCATTAATTTTAATGGAGCTATTCTGATCTTTATTAAATACAACCCTCAGTATCGTCCAGAAATTTGGGTCTGCTTCTCCTGTTCATTTCAACCATGCATGGCAGCGGTGACAACAATAGTTGGCTGAGTAAAGGTGAATAAACAGGGATTGGCTTCAATTGGAAAACAACCCCCGATTGTTCCTTTACAACTATGGCCTTGCCTGACACACATTAGGTGTGCATGACTGTCAGTGGGATGGTCTGATGGACTAACTTGACCCAGTGGACAGGGGTTCTCCATGCTGAGCCTATAGGATTGTACTTTACATCTCCATTGTTTCCAGCTCATTCTCCTCCAAAAACAAAGCAGCGTAATTATAAAAGATTGAGGAAATCCTTGGACTTTGGTTTAATAGCTGTCTCAATCAGCATAGTGGTCCTGCTCACCTCAGGTCAGCTGTGTCACCTACTGTTTACCAAGAGGCAGAAGGGGAGGCTAGCAAGTTCAGCACAGCGCGAACAGCCAGCAGAGCCAATCTGGTCTCCTGCCAATGTGTTTGCACCGCATCGACCTTGCTGTCAACTCATCCCTTCCTCTTCTACCTGCCAGCAGCGACTCAGCCAGCTAGAGATCAGGCGAGTGTTGCCACCCCAACATGTTGTTTTTTACTGGTCTTGATTTTACTGTGGTTTATTTAAATCAGAGTCTCTTCTCCCTCAGAATCTTCTTTGCACAAGTATCAAATCCAGGGGGATGCCTTACCATGGACGATGACATAAATACTGTTTTCCTTAGTCATACTGCTGCTGGAGGCGGTGCAGCTGTATTGACCGCCATCATTTACGGTCACATGGTCTATGGTGAGAGTGCTCACAAACGTCTTCTTCACTTCGCTACCAGATGAAGTCTTTGCATCCCTGATTACAACATGGCTTTTCTGTAACGGAGTTCAAAGGGACTGATTTCAGCATCACCTCTTTAGCTTCCTCTCACCCATGTAACATAAAATGTAGAGGACTTTTTTCTACTTTGAACAGACGGGGTGGATGACAGTGTCTACAGATAGACAGATCTGTAAACAGCTACTCACCCAGGTGAACAAAGATTGCTTTTGCAATCTGGATAAAAATGGGTTTCCTGTTGGCATGCTACTCGTGATTGATATTGGAAATGCATATCCAGGTGGAATAGCAACACCAGTAACTTTTGTGAACTTACTGCTACCACCATTTGACAACTGTGTAGGAAGATCAGATTTCTGCAGAAGGTACTATGTTTGAACATCTGCACTTGTGGGGGAAAATGGCCTCAACAGCTATTAAACAACTATGAAACATGTCCTCTTTTGCATTTGGTTGCCCTTACTCTTAGCACCATGTGCTTTTCTGAATATATCTTCTCCAGCACTATGATGGAACACTATGTTGGTAGGAATTATTGTCTACCCTCAGGAAGGAAAGGAATTCCAAGCATTACTGGTGCCGCTGAGAAGGCAGCAATGGAGGAAGGACGTGAATCAGCCATCCCTGTATGAGTGTGTGGTGGCTGCCGACTGTCTAGCTGTCTCTGGCATGGGTACAGACTGATGATGTCAACAGAGCAGCTGATGATGTCAACAAAGCAGCTAGCCAGTTACCAACTGCACACTTGCATGGGGCTGGCTGAGGTGCTCCGCAGCTTCCACTGAGGAGGGCAGTCATTCCTCCCACCATGATCCTAAGGCAATTCCTACTAGAAAATGCTTCAGTGACTGCCGCTAAGTTACACAAATATCATCCCAAAGTTGGGAGCTCTAATGATCCCAAACGTATCATTGTTATCCATGCATTTCTGAGAGCTAGGCAGCAACAACGCAAAGGACCGGCAATCCTTTGGGCTTCAATCCATGAGTTTTATCTTTAAAGGGAAGCTACCTTGCTCGCTGTCGTCTTGCTTGATGGGTAGGCCCATGCAAACACGATTGCCACGTTCAGCTCGGTCCTTGCGGTGCAGTTTAGCATTAACTTCTCCCCTGCAGCCAGCTCTACCTGGTGAGGAGGGCTCATAATAAGGTCATGAATTTTATATCCTGAGTAGAAAAGGGGAAAATGAAGGAATAACAAGTTGAACCAAAGCCACATTGTAAAACTGTCTCCATTTTGGAAGGCAACCAAAACAGTGAAATTTCAGATAAATGAGGGGGTTTGGGAAGTGGGGCCTGGATTGATCTTACTGCTGATTATTTTCAGTTACACTCAGAGAAGACACACTGAAATAAATGCACTTGACTAAGTTTGTGGATTTCAGTGGGTCTTCTTTGAGTATGGTAAGTTTGATATCACCCAGCAAATCCAATTGGCCATAAAATCTGTCAAGGCTCCCCACCCGGGAAGAATGGCAGATGAAGTTGATGGACTACATGGAACTGGTGGAAATGACTGGCAGAATCTGAGACCAGGGAGAGGAGTTGGTGGAAGAAGACTGGAAAAAGTTTAAAGATTATTTACAGAAATATTGTAAAATTAATGAATGTTAGAAAAATGTTGAAATGAAGTTATATGGTTTTAGTAGAAATATTATAAGGAATTAAAATACAGATAGGTTAATATAATATTAAAGGGGAAAATAAGGTTAGAATGAGTTAAGATAATTAGAGGATAGAAAACAGAGGAGGATGGAAAGGAATTGCTGAAATAATTAACAGAAGTGAAATACAAAAAGGGAGGTGTGAGGAGGTCGTGGAAATAAGTGAATGAAAGAAGGGATAATGAAATTGGATGATTTATTTTATTGTCTTAGTCTTGTTTTGTTAATTTGATGTGTTGTATTGTATTGTATTGTTTTTCTTTTTCTTTTTTCTTTTTTCTTTTGGTGTTTTTGGAAAAATAATAAAAATTTCTTAAAAAAATTAAAATAAAATCTGTCAAGGCTCACTTCCCAAAGCTACCACTCTGCCCACCTGCCACACACCTGGTGTCATAATTACACCAGGAACTCATTTTTGCCTCCATGGTTTAAAACCATGTGCCCTGACAGAGCACTTGCAAAGCAGAATGCATAGGCCTTTGCTTTGATAATAATGTTTATTAATTTTCAATTACCATCCAATAATAGCCTCATTATAATACAGTGGTGCCTCGCAAGACGAAATTAATTCGTTCCGTGAGTTTTGCCGTCTAGCGAATTTTTCGTCTTGCGAAGCACGGTTTAAACGGCTTAACAAAGTCGCAAGACGTTTTCGTCTTGCGAAGCAAGCCCATAGGGAAATTCGTCTTGCGAGGCAAATCGCGGACGAAAAAACCTTTCGTCTAGCAAGTTTTTTGTCTTGCGAGGCATTCGTCTTGCGAGGTACCACTGTAGTACCAAATTATAATGCAATTACTAATACCAATTACTCAAATACCAAATTGATGGTTTGAATATTTTCTTTATTTCTGCGTTCCAAAATCTTATTAATTTCAATTACATTCCCTTATGCAACATAATACATAATCCCTTATACAACAACTGCAACATTAATAACTTCTATTTGTGTTAGCACATTAAATGATTTATAGAACTACAAGTGAAGCACTCAAACAGTGCCTAGGCCTTTGCAAGCCCTGACAACCAGCTGATCCTCAGGCGTACAGCAGGTGGTCATCGCTTGGAAAAAAAACAGCCTCAGCCAAATCGGAAGGCCTGGCAGACCAGAGATTCTCCTCTGCTGGTTTTCGCATTAATTTAAGGAATGTGATTGGGTTCAGTGGCATGCGGTGAAATTTTTCATAGGGGAATAGTTAGGGCTAGAGGCACCAGCTTGAGAGGGTGATGGGCATTGCACCTCCCTCCCTAAGCCGGGCAGAAGCTTCCCAAGTTTTGGGAATGAGGTGCCAGAGGAACATTTAGGGGACTAGCCTAGTCCACTGACTGCACACCACTGGTTGGGTTTTGTCAGATGGCAGTGGTGGTTGCTCGTGAGTAATCTGTCAGGACTCAGACCTGTCTTTTACAGGTTTTATTTTGGTGCAAAACTATTTACAGTGCAGAGCCACAAGTTCATGTCTGCCTCAATCGCCAGCAGAATCCAGGAGTGGTTGTTTCCAGGATCTCCCCCAACATAAGAGCTTCGTCACCCCCAGCCTTTTCCTTCCTTCTTTGCGTTTTACACCTCTGTGCAGGGTGGGCAATGGAAGAGGCGTGCTTCCTTCCTGGCCAGCTTGGCCAGGAGCAGTGCTGAGGCTCCCAGCAGCATCCTCTGGCCCTTTCCCCTCTTCCCCACTAGAGGTGTGGCTTTCCTCACCACAGGAAGAGGAACTGCTTCGCAAGATTTTCAGAAGTTCCCTGTAACCCAACTGCCCCTCTGCTTCCCTACCCTGTTCCGATGGCACAGTACCCTGACATGTTTCTTTGTCTGACTTTCACCCAGACAGTATCGGACAACCACATTAGTTGAAATCCATACCATTTTAGTTTTAGAAAGATGATGGTTACGTTAAGCAACACAACTTCATGCTGTTCTGCTGAACCCCCTTCCATTAAGCTAAACAAAATGTAAATAACAAATAAGATGGCCACAGAATGGCTTACGTACCTACAACTACCACAATGTACATCACAGATTGGTAACTTTTGCCATCTATCTTTGCTTTGCAGTAGACCATGCTCACATCGTTGATCAAGTTGGTGGGAATAGTAAAGCCTTTCTGACTGTCCCATGTAATCGATTTGCCATCAGGGACAAATATTTTCTCCGGGTACTTCTGCATGGACACCAGGATATATCAATCGGTTAAACTGTCTCAGAGAATTGAAAGGATGTCCAAGTTGTCCACCACATTCTCATCCCACCCACCAACATAGTCTCTTGCCATCAACCCCTCCTCCAAATGTAAAGAAAGTGTGAAGGTGTCAGCAGCAATTAGTCATGGGGACAGCAGGTGCTTTTCCGGTGGCAGCACTGCATTTGTTGGAACAAGGATGGGACCGGTCAAGGAGGAAGGGGTTAGGTCAGGAAAGCTCTTGGGTGACAGTGCATGTGAACATGTGGGGCTACTGCCTCCTTGCCCTACTCCATCCCCACTCCAATGAGCTCAGCATCAATGGGAGGATGGTAATGGCTCTGGTACCCTTCAAGATGCCGTGAGTGAGAACTACTAAAACAATGGACAAAAGGCAGCAATTCCTTTGTCTTACCGCATACAGAGATACGTTCAGATTTGACGTGGAGCCAAGGCACGGTACCACCACAGTTTTGTTTCCAGTTAAATATACCACACCAATCTGATCACTAACGGAAGTCACAAACGGAGACCGGCCATCAGGAAGGTCTGTAACATCTGCAGGGGGTAGGGGGTGGGGATTCAATAAATACAGTACAACCAGTTTGCAAATACTTCTTAATTTTAAAAGCAAAATGATATACAACAGTGTAAAGGAGTGATTCCGCGTTAGGAGGTTGGAGTTCTAATACAGGGGAGCTAATGGCAGGTGGAACCCCCAACAAATCTGTATCCTGATCATAGCACTCTCTGCCCGGCTGAACACAATGATTAGGACTGAGATTACCTCATTCCCCTGCTAACCGGATGATTGATCTGAGGATGGGAGAAAGAGTGATCTACATCCTGTCTGGCCAGAGGCGTCCTTGCTCTCTTGCCAGAGGAGCTGAGACAGAATGAAGAGGCGTGATTTTTGTGCCCCACTGGTCCTGCACCAACTCCTAGGTAGGTCTTGTGTCTGGCCTATGTCCATGTGTGGTTGATGCAGACACCAGCATGTTTGCATGCTCTGGTGTGTGCATGTGATGTGTGTGGCCTTTGCAGCAGCACACATGCTGTGGGTTTGGTCACATCTACCACCTGGCGGTGCAGCCTTCAGGTCCAGAATGTTTACCCACTGCTGCTAAACCCAACTACAGTATTTTGGTCGGCTGCCGCTCTTCCAGTTTACCGTGTTAACTGGTGATTACAAGCACCAAGGAAACAATTTATTTTGATACCGAATAATTCCTGCGATTGGGATATGTAGCTTTTATTGAACTGTTTTTATTGGGTATGGAATCGTTTTTGAATTGTTGCTTTCTACTGAGTGGTTTTATTGTACACCATCTTGGTATTATTTTAATATATAGAAACTTTTAGCCTCGATAGCTCAGTTGGTTAGAGTGTGGTGCTGAGACCACCAAGGTTTGGTCCCTGTATGGGATGGCTGCCTATTTAAGCCTTGCAGGGCATTGGACTAGATGATCTCCTTCCAACTCTACAATTCTATGATCATCAATTATAAACATAAATATAGAAAGCCCCAAGCACCCATTATCTGCCTTGAGAATGGAAGCTGTAGTCCTCTCTATAGGAAATGCCAGGGTCAACAAAGAAGTTTCTTTGCTCACAAGAGAGTGTGGGTATGTGAGGCTCTATGAAGCCCCTTAAAACTTTATACATGTTTACTCAGATGTAAGTCCCATTTCTCCAACAGGACAAGCAAAGGTATAGAACTGCAGCTTTAATCTTCAATTTCCCAAACAGTCAGCACCTACCTTGTACATAAACATACACACTTGACATTGTATGGTTGTCTTGGTAAAGGCACTTGTAGGCTCCCGTGTCATTGCCTGTTACTTTTGTAAGAGTGAGCATCTTACAGTAGACATTGTCTATACAGTCTGTCACCATCACTCGGTTTTCAGCACTGGTCTGGTTGTTAGGCCAAAGCCATTCCAAAGTTCTTTCACCACTAAGGTGGAAAAAAATGGGAGGTATGAGTAATGGCAAACTCTGACATGATGCAGGAGTTTATCATAGCAGACCCCATAGCAATGCCCCCAAGGGGAGTCCATAGTCACGCACCCTAAAAAAGAGTCCCAAACTGCAGGGAGCTGTGTTGACCTACTCAATATGGGCATCAGCAAGAGACATTGTCAGTTAAAAGACACATTCCAGCCACGCAAAAGTGCTCAAGGAAGGGGTAAATCAGGGCCAAGGAAGGGTGTGGCTAAGTGAGAATCTCAAGAGCCTGCAAGGAAATGCCTAGAGGGCTACATGTAGCCCCCAGGCCTCTGGTTCCCCACCTCTGCCCTAAAGCTTTAAACAGGTGAACCAGGAATGCTTAGATACACTTGAATTTCCCTTGGTTCCTTGTTTACATCCTTCTCTTTCAGTTATCATCTATTATGCAATGATAGCAAAGAAAGTCACAGTAAAAAGGGGGAAAAAGTGATTCAGAAAAACACACACTTTATAAACACAACCATCAATGTGACGCCCCAGCCTTACCTGCAATTAATTTGTAGCGTATCATTGGCTGTCACAGTAATAACAGATTTTTGGATGCTAAGGGATGGTGGATCCAATGAAACAGATGAGCCTGCAAAATAACAACAATAAAAGTAACAGTTTTATTATTTGCACCCTGCCCATCTGACTGGGTTGCCCCAGTCCCAGACCAAAGAACATGCCAAATTACACACACTCAACAAAAATGTGATTATATGTGTCATACATAACTCACTCGTATGAAAACTCTGTGCCTATGCCTGATCCACACAGGTCAATGGGATAGGGGTTGTGCATTTGAAGAGTTAAATTAGGAAGGATTTCACACATCATACAGAAATTCATGAGCTCTGTCATAACAGGAAGAATGGGCAGATGGTCAGAGGCTAGCAACTCAGCTCTGCAATTCATACAGCAAGGGTGGAGTTCCTGTTTTGTTGCACCGCTAACTTCAAGGTCTAACTAAAGGATGTGGGGCATTGAAACAAAGTGAACTTGACTCTACATGATGATCTCATTCTCTCAGGAACAACTTAATTCTTTTCTTACTTTTTTAAATAATAAAAAACAACAACAACCAATTAATTATAAATTCATCATTTGCCAGTGCTTCCAATTAATTAGCCTCATTCGACATTATTCTGAGGAACACATCAATATAAGCGTTAGACCACTGACTTAAAGAAGGGGTCTTTAAACTGGGAGTCTGGTGTGCAAAATGGCTGACTGATCCCACTGCACCTATTAACAGCAAAGTTTGTGTATGTGAAGATGAACATACAGTGGTACCTCAGGTTAAGTACTTAATTCATTCCGGAGGTCCGTACTTTACCTGAAACTGTTCTTAACCTGAAGCACGACTTTAGCTAATGGGGCCTCCTGTTGCTGCCACGCTGCCAGAGCATGATTTCTGTTCTCATCCTGAAGCAAAGTTCTTAGCCTGAAGCACTATTTCTGGGTTAGCGGAGTCTGTAACCTGAAGCGTATGTAACCTGAAGTGTATGTAACCCAAGGTACCACTGTATATGAATGTGGTTTGGATTGCAACTCCTATCAGCCCCAGCTAGCATGGGCAGGGGACTGGTAGGGGTTGCAGACCAGAACAGAAGTTGATGGAAGCTGTAGTAACTCCTCTCGAAGTTAACGTAATCCTATTGCTCAGATTTTTAGAGGATGCTTCTTTTGCTACCCAAGAGAATTACACAGAGCTTAAAATTCATCTGTTCCTATAAAATAGGGTTGCCATCTTTCAAAAAGTGAAAATCCATACACAAAAGTTGAGCTTTTTTTCCCTTTTTTTTTGCAAAAACTCTAAAACAAATGACATTTTTTGAGCTAGACTTCCAACATGTGTTGCCATATGTCTGGATTTCCCCACACATTGAAGCAATTTTCACCCAGTCACTGGTTCCGAATGCTGTATTTCGGCTATGTCCGGGAAATATGGCAACCTTACTATAAAACCTATTTCAAGGAAGATGTTCTAAGCGTTTAGGTAAGATGTTCCAAGCATTCGTTGCACTAATTGTGTGGGTTAAGATAACAAGTGGTTTTCAAATGATGCCCCCTCAATGGAATGGCAGGCAAGCTTTTTTTAAAAGGCAACTATTGATCCTTCTCCCACAATATTCAATAAAGTAGAAAATAACTGGGCACATTCTAGGGCACGCAGTCAGCTCTCATGGCAATGGCAAAGTCCAGCAAGCCAGATTAGTGCCCCACAAGAATGAAAGTGCATCCATAGTTCAATGATGGCCATAGCTCAGTGGTCAAGGACCTCATTTGCTCCAGTTCAATCCTCAACATCTCCAGGTAGGTCCAGGAAAGACTCCTGCCTGAGTCTCTGGTGAGCACTGCCAGTCATTGTAAACAATACTGAGTTAGGCAGGCCAATTTTCTGACTCAGGGATGAGACAGCTTCCTATAACGGAACTCACATTCTTACATATGGAAGTCGAGAATACGGCTTTCCAGAACTGAAGCCCTGGTTTCTAAATACGCTTGAGATTCCAAAACGATGCTTTTAGTAATTCATATCTGATGTCACTTGAAACAGGAGCTCTGTTCCATGAGCAATACCAAAGAAACACTCAAACACAAGGAGAGGAAGGGGGAAATGCAATGTAAATATGCTGCTATGAAAGACTAATTCAAAGACAAAATGGAATGTCATAAGGTCCACTGGCAAACCATTATTCTATAATTATTAGGCTATGGCAGTAATATTTCAATCATGAGTTGCTTTTCATCTGAATGTATGTCACTCGGACAGATTTTACAATCCATTTTGGCAGCCACTGGCTCAAAGGGGAAAATGAATGCTAGAAAACAGCTATAGGATTGTTAGCATGTCTACACAGAAAGACTTACTCCCAGGTAAGTGTACGACTAAAATTGCAACCTCACATTGTCCTTTCATCCTAAATTTATTATTAATATGAAATTAGTTCTCTCATATTAACTTATTTTTTGCTAGCATTAAAGTAAATATATTAATAAACATTCTAAATTATCAGCTCTGTGGTGAAGTCTGCTTGCATTTCTCTTCTCCAAGCCATGTGACTGCTGGCACTACATCTATTTAATTGTTGTTTCACTGATCCCTAAAACTCAACAGCCATCCAGCAAGAACTGTACAGCTGCAGCCCTAGGCCCACTTACTGTGATTTACTTCTGAGTAAACAGGCATAGGACTCTGCACTGCTAACTGCCATTGATTTCCACAAAACATATGCTAAGATTGTGCTCAAAGTGTATCCCTCAACTCAGGTAACCTTGGAGCAAACCTGCCAAATTCACATATTTATGTGGGTCACAGAAGCTCAGAGAAGACAGGAATGGTGCCAAGCATAGATTTATCTTCCCAGTTGGGTATCACCAGTGAAAGCCAAACAAGCAATAATGGGTGTGGGAGGAGGAGGAGGGGGGTTTTGAAAAGAAAAAGTAAATTATATGAAACCTAAAGTTGTTCAAAATAGTCAAGAAGTCTAGCTCTTCCTTTCTGATCTTACTCTGAATACCAGTCACTGGTGAATAACCATGAGGAGAAGCCGAATGGTTTTGCCTGTGGCCTTCTGAAAGGCATCTGATCGGTTCCTGTGTGAAACAGAAGCCTGGACTAGATAGACCAGGCATAGGCAAACTCGGCCCTCCAGCTGTTTTGGGACTACAATTCCCATGATCCCTAGCTAACAGGACCAGTGGGCAGGGATGGTGGGAATTGTAGCCCCAAAACAGCTGGAGGGCCGAGTTTGCCTATGCCTGAGATAGACCTTTGGTATGATCCTGCAGGTCTTTTCTTAACTCCTTAAAGCAGGCTTAATGGGAAAATTGGGGGGTGATATTCCCAGAGCCTTGATCCTTTGCTCACCAATATGAGAAAGCACCTATTTCATGCACAGCACATACCATACTTTATGCGGCACATAGAACAGCACTGCAACAATAACACTCTAGTTATCCAGCTTTCAATAAGAAAGCACCATAAGCAAGCCAAAAGAGTCCTTTAGCAAAGGCAGATCAAGGGGAGCGTGATTGGTCGGTTCGCACCGAGTGTTGAACTCTTGGGGCTTTGCAGCAGACACCGCAACTATGACACCCTAAGGAAGGTGGGAGGCAGGGGTGCTAGATTTTGGTGTTGCACAAAGTGTCACTGAAATTGGAGGAGCCAAGGCCTGCCACTGCCTTTAGCCCTTCAGACCATTAGCAGCACAAGTGGTTTGCTCCTTAACTGCAATGTTCACCACCTCATCATTAGCACCAACAACATAAAACTAGATGCCACTTGGTAGACCTCAATCTACCTATGGCCACAGAAGCTGTGTCCTGGGGACCTCCTTCAAATAATCACAGTCCTTCTGTTTTGCTGCTGCTTTCCTTTGTCGTTGTACAAACCACGTTGCAGTTTGAATGATTAGTTCAAATCTCCCAAGAATCTCCTTCCGCCAACCCAACTTGCTGGGTTAGCATTTGGTCAGTGGTATTGTAGAATTGGAAGGGACCAAAAGCAGTGCCCGATTTACATATAAGCTAAACAAGCTATAGCTTAGGGCCCCACTCTCTTGGGGGCCCCCAACAAATTTAAAGGGATGTACATTTCCAAAAAAAAGATAAAAAACAAATAAAATAAAACCTACATACAGCAACAGTGTTTTGTATTGCGTAGGCTCCTATGATGTAAGTAATGGGCCCCACCTGCTATATAAAGGGCCCCATTACTTTCAGTAGCTTAGGGCCTCATCAAACCTAAATCCAGCCCTGACCACAAGGGTCTTCTATAGTCAACCCCCCTTGCAAAGCAGGAATCTTTCACTCAACATGGGGCTCGAACCCACGATCTTCAAATTACGAGTCTCATGCTCTGCCGACTGAGCTATCCCAGATAGTGTACTGCTGTTTGGCTGGATTTTTCCCTTGTTGCATTCTCTTTTGTTTTTTAACTCACACCATTGCCACCTTTGCATGTGCATGGCACTAATGGTTTAGAACATGCAAATGCGTGCCCTTTGTTATGGACTTTGCTGCTATAGGATGTAGCGCTCAGTGGAGACTGGCCCATTAGGGCAAATGGGGTGTTGTGCCGCAAACCTCAGCCTGCCCTGAGCCTGCCCCACCTGCCTGCCTTCTTACCAGCCCAGAGACTGGCACAACCTGTCAGCATCCTCATCCTCAAGTCTCTTCTTAAATTTTATTTTGCGTTTTCGCATTTTACAATGTTTCAACAATAGAAATTATTCCCTTACCTTTTCTGTGACTTCCCTCCCTCTCTGCAGTTTCTTATTTTATATCCTATTTTTTACTGCATCACCAATTCAAACCTGTTCACAAATGTATCCTTTGTACTTCCTTTAAGTTATTTCTTACTGCTTGGGTTTATGTCAATCCTGCTAATGCTTTTAATTGTTTACCATTTGTCTTCATATATTCAACACATTTTCTGTTTTTTTAAAAAAGTTTCTCAACTTGATCACTTATTCCTCCAGCAAGTTTCGCCATCTCTGCATATTCCATCAGTTTCAGTTGCTGTCATCCTTAGTCTCAGTGATGCCCTTTGTGGAACTAAAGATGGGAGATGGATGGTGGTGAATCTAGAATTTATTGTCTCAGCCTGTCGTTGGTTCTGGCTCCATTTATCATTGCATCGTTCACTCTACTACAGATGAGCTCCCTGCCTTTTGCACGCTCCCCACCCCCGGTCCCAGTGGTATCACTACTGGTATCACTGGTTGCAGTGTCAATGGGTTAATAATCCCAAAGGGTTAGGTAAAGCAAGACTGGCAAGGATTTTAGGGGGTATTTCACAAAATGAATGTCACCTCTGAGCCAGGGAAAAGATGTATAAAAAGCAGCACATCATACACACTGATGATAATAATAACAACAACGATAAAGCTCACCAACTTTGGCCCCCTCCTCCCCGAAAAAGCTCACCAACTAGAATGGCAGATGAAGGTGATAGACTATATGGGACTGGCTGAAATGACTGGCAGAATCCGAGACCAGGGGAAAGAGGCGGCGGAAGAAGATTGGAAGAAATTCAAAATTTATCTTAAGAAATATTGTAAAATTAATGAGTGCTAAAATGTTGAAGTTATAGAAAAAAGGGGACTACAGCTGTAAAAGATTAAGTTAAAGAAAAGAACAAGGGAAAATTAGATAAACTTAAGGGGGAGGATTTGCTGAAACAAATTTGGAAACTGGGATGCAGAAAGGGGAGGTATGAGGAAGTCGGTGAAGTAAGGTTTAAGAAAAAAAGGATTTGAAATTATACATGTTTGTTTATGTGTTTGTTTGTTTGTATTGTGTATTGTTTGTGTTTATATAAATTGTGAAAAACTAATAAAAAAATTTATTAAAAAAAAGAAAAAGCTCACCAACTTAGCCAAAAAACGGTCAACAACTTTTGTGTCTGGATTTTCACTTTTTGAACTATGGCAACCCAGTGATAATAACATCAATAGTAGTATTACTAAGGATGATGTGAAGATTGCATGCATGTCCATCCCTGCTCCTGTAATTGACAGAGTGGTTCCCTGTGGTCCATTTTTTTTTTTAACATACCAACACGAACATGTGCAGACATGCACATTATTTGCAAATGATGGCATAGTGCCATAGTCAATATTGCAGCATCAGTGTGAGTGGTACTTTAGGGAGGACAAAGAGGGCGGGCTCCTGTCCCAGAAAAGTTAAAATCTATTTAAAATATTAAAATAGATTTATTTATCTGTTGGATTTATATACTGACCAATACCTGCACGTCTCAGGGCGGTTCACAGAATCTAAGCACCGATTACAATTTTTTTAACCCTTACACAAAAATGGATTGGGGGGGCACTTGTGTGAAATGGACCTGAAAGTGGGTTTCTTGGAGAACCCGTGGTGATCCTTCTGGAGGGGCAGGAGGAGATTTGGAGCCAGGGCCCTAAATCCTCTCTTCCTTACTCTCCAACCTCAGCCTCTCTCCCTGCTGCTAAAAAAGACCCAACAAGAAGTTTGAGCCCTTCAACCAGCCACATCCTTGCTCAGCTGAAATGCGGAGGGGAGCGGGGAGAGAACGAGACAGAGAAAGCCCCCAAGGCTGGGCCACTCCAGCTCATCCAGATAACCAAAGTAGCTTCAGGTCAGCTGTATCAGCCCGGTGCATACGGCACAAGGCTAAGCCTTGCCTGCTCGGAAATCACTCGTCCTGAATTCAATGGGGCTTATTCCCAGGTACCGGGCGTCGCCGCCTTAGCCGTCGCTGGCTAGAGCGCGGTGCTGACAACGCCAAGTTTGCAGGTTCGATCCCCGCGTCAGGGACAGCGGCATATACCCTGCATTACAGGGGGTTGGACTAGACCCCTTCCAATTCTATGATTCTATGACCAGAGAAGCCAACATGTTGCGGAAGGGTCGCGCGTCGCCAAGATCACCTGCGCATTTTGGATGCGGCTCGCTCCGTGCGCCAGGCGCTGCGCAAGACAACGCGGAATATCGGCGCTCGGTAGAGCAATCCCGGCCACGTCTACTCGGAAGTAAGTGCAGCTGAATTCGGTGGGGCTTCGTTCCAGTGAAAGGGGCTACGCTTGCAGCTGGTTCTTTCCACCTTTCTTTGTGCAAAAAGCCCCACACCCCACACCCCACCCGCGCGCGCCAAATTCATCTATCCTTCGACAGGCTATTTCTTCCCCCAACCCAGGGAATTCCTCGGCACCTGGGGAGGCGGCGGGTGGGGTGTGTGTGAGTGTGATCTGTGCCAATCTAGCTTGGCTGAGCTGATTCCCTGGATCCTGGGGAAGGGGAGCCCCTAGGAGATCGGCTAAGTTATCCACCAACCAACCCAATAATAAACAACAACAACAACACCACACACACACTCGTGCGCTTCTCTTACCCGCCTCAACCAGCCCGGGCTCCGCGGCAGCCCACAGCGCCAGGATCAGTCCCAGTCCCGCCGCCAGCTCCATGTCTCCTCGGAGCAACAAGAACCACAACAAAACGCGGGTGGCAGAGCAGGTCAAGTCCAGGGGAAGCTACCCAACCCCGGGTGATCTCTATTATAGCCCAGACATCAGCTGCGGGGCCAAAGCCTCAGCCGCTTTGCCTTCGATCCGACCGCTTCAGCTAGCCACAAGATCCGCGGAGCAGGCGCGACAAGCGCACTTCCTTAGGCGGGGCAGAGAAACAATATTTCTGCGGATTCTCCTCGAGGCGCTCCGATGCCCCAGCAGCTTGGCAAGAGTCTTCCCCGCCAGGCGGGGTTTTGCAAATCCGTGCCGACCAATCCCCGGGCCCAGCGCTCCTTCGGAGGAGGGGCTTGACTCGCTAGCCCCGCCTCCGACCCTGATGTTTCTCCCCAATGCCGTCCCTCTTCTTCTGGGGTGAATTATTGTACTCGGAGCTTCAGCCTCAAGACCCAGAGGCAAAAAAAAGGGGGGGGTGGATAAAAACAATTCCTGTATCATTTGGGAGGTGTACTTCTGAGATTCATTTCCACGCTTTTCTAGCTCCCACTGGGACTACACGTGTGTCAAAGTTCTGCTTTCTAACTAAATCGAAAGTTACTGGCTTGCAGTTCAACCACATGTTTCTGCAAACATCTTCCCCGTTGTGATGGATAGAGAGGTGTGAAACTGACCTATTTTAAAAGTTTTCAAGCAACTGTGTGGCCAAAGTCTGGTTGATAGGTTGTACCCTGGCAGTTTTGATACCTTCCTGAGTAAGACTGAAACTAGTCTCAGTAAAAGCATGTTTCTATATATGAATGACTACAAGTGGAACCTGCAACAACTTTTGTGTGTCCAGATATTCACTTTTGAAATATGGTAACCCTATAAAGTGCACATATTATTATTTTTTAAAGGACTCTTTGCAGTTAAGAAAGTGATGGGGAATCATTCTGAAAAGTACGGGATGAATTCATGGGAAGATGTATAAACACCCCACAAGCAAATCAAAACAAATGTTCCATATAGACCGGACATAGTCTAACCAGCACATTTTATGCAAGGGAATTAGGATGAATGCTAAATAAACATTCCTCATCTAGAGGAGCCCAACAGAATTATTGTGGCACATTAGTCAGTGGATGACATCTGGCTTAAATGTTTTGCCTGCTTTTTATTGCATATATGTATGGGTTCTTGTAACCTGCTTTGATATTTTAAATGCAATAGTGGCATACAAATATTTTAATGAATAAATAAAAATAATAAATAATGTTTTGTGGACTAGAGCCCAGCTCATCAAATGCATGACGTGTTGTACTCTGGTTGAGCATGAGGAGACCATCTCAATCCTGCTCTCAGAATCAGGAGTGACTTCCTGTGCGTTAAGATTTGTTACGTAAGACTCATTTCCAAGATCTCTAGCTTGACTTAAGTCTGTTTTAAAGAAAAGAATTGAAAGACCTGCACATCTCCCATTAACACTGGAAACTCAATCTCTGCTACTCTGGTGGCCCAAATCTCATTAGACGCAACTTGCAAAAGCTCTGCTCTGAAGGCTCTGCAGGGAATGAGGGGAGAGCGGACCCCTCCCAGCCATTCCCAGTGCCCTTCTTCCGCTCCTGCTGTTCCTCTGCATCAGTCACGATTTCTCTTCCTCAGACCTGCCACAAACACCTCGTGCAGACAGGCAGGAGGGTCTGGTTGAAGGAGTCTGGACAGGACAGGAGGCAGCAGGAGCCCAGGACAACAAGCTGACTTTTGTTTCCTTGATTGTTGAAAACAACAAGTTCAGAAGTGAGATCCAGGCGGAGAAGATCCTAGCTTGCCGTCTGCGTTATCATTTCTGGCATCTGTGGGCAACATGAACAGCTTCCTGTTTAGCCCTCTGAACCCAGAAAAGAAGGTAGAGCCATTCCCTTTCCTCTGTACAGTGGTACCTCGGGTTACATACGCTTCAGGTTACAGACGCTTCAGGTTACAGACTCTGCTAACCCAGAAATAGTGTTTCTGGTTAAGAACTTTGCTTCAGGATGAGAACAGAAATCGTGCTCTGGCAGCGCGGCAGCAGCAGGAGGCCCCATTAGCTAAAGTGGTGCTTCAGGTTAAGTACAGTTTCAGGTTAAGTACAGACCTCCAGAATGAATTAAGTACTTAACCCAAGGTACCACTGTACTGTGCTTATAACTGTCCTACTTAATAAAGTTACAGAACTGTTGAGGCATAAGGAATGTGAAAGCCACTGAAGCTGGCACATTACATTTCCTTGGGAGTAAACCCCATGGAACTCAATAGGGCTTGAGTTTTGCTTGGGCTTTGAGATTTGCTTTTGGCCATACTAGTCATCCCCTCACCCCAGAAAATAGGATTCCCCCCCCCTCCCTTTGCCTTGAAGACTTCGGCTTGCTTGCTTCAGCTTCCAGATAACTACATACAGTGGTACCTTGGGTTAAGTACTTAATTCGTTCCGGAGGTCTGTTCTTAACCTGAAACTGTTCTTAACCTGAAGCATCACTTTATCTAATGGGGCCTCCCACTACCGCCACACGATTTCTGTTCTCACCCTGAAGCAAAGTTCTTAACCCGAGGTACTATTTCTGGGTTAGCAGAGTCTGTAACCTGAAGCGTATGTAACCCGAGGTACCACTGTATAGGGAGAAGTGGTGTTGCAAAAGAACATGAAACATGTTTGATTCATACACTATCCGGGTGCTGACATATCTTCCACCTGGATTTACATCTGTGCTGCTCGTAGGTTAAAGTATAGATATGCATATTTTCACTGCTGCTTTGCAACCTGCAGCGATAATATTCAAGGGAAATAATGTAATTATTTTCCCCCTGGTTCAACCAGCAAAAATATTTTGACTTTGGAGGATGGTGCAAAAAATAAAAATGAATTTATGCAACCCAAGGGAATGGGCCCTAAAAAAAGGTGTGGGGAATGTTATTTCTGTACTGCTATGGATAAACAGGTTTATTAAATGGAAATATAGCAGGTGGGTTTCACATAATAGCAAATAACCTTCGGATGTGATAGCAGTTTGTTTGCTATGGGGCAATTGGGGCTACAATTCTATATGCACTGACCTGAATGTAAGCCCCTTTCAATACAGTAAGACTTACATCTGAGTAAACATGTATAGGATTACACTGTATGAGGTAAATTTAGCCATTTCCCCAAGCGTCTTGCCGCTTATGTACTCTTAAGATTATATAGGATCACTTAATAGTGATTACTTATGCTTTAACAATTAAACGATCATGAGTATACTCCCTTGCTTTGTAAATTTAACATGTATCAGTGGCTCGCGGGATTTCTAGAGGAAAGGAGAGGAAAGAAATAAACCACAGAAGAAAATTGAGGTTAGACCACTGCTGCCAAGACATGAATGAACTAAAGTTTCATCATGACTGTGTAATATCCAGAACCAGTGAAAGTCATTTTCCAATGCCCCTTGCCTTCTTTTTAAACAGGCCTGTCATCAGGAAAATGAGCTGGGAATCACTCCTTTCACTTCCTCCCCATCAGATCCACATGTTTCCTGACCTGTTGGCTTTTTCAGCAGGGAAGCTTGCCACCTGCGCTTCAGATCTGTCAACACTACAACGTCCTGTACCTGTCACATGTCCAGAAATTGTTATTTCAACAAAAATGACCACGCAGGACTACTCTAGTTATTCAGCAGGCGGGCATTTATTGGATTTCTGGTTCCTTCACCTTGGGCTTGATGCTCGTGGTGCCCTTCCCATGCAAACGGACTAAATATCCAGGCCAAAAAATGAGTTTGCTTTCACGTTTTAGGAATAAAAAAATGAATCCGGCAGTTTCAGACTGGTCTTGTTTTTCAATCCAGGGACATTTTTATTTCAGTCTCCATTCGTATGTGCAAATTTTCATTGCCCCTGTGAAATTGAGTTCTGGAGCTCGATTTGCATAATCATTTTTGGCACACTGACTAGTAACATTGGCACCAACAGGACATGGCTCAGGCAAAAGTTAAGGTCCGTTCACATAAGTGAATAATGATGTGGCAGCTACCTGAACTGTAAAGAAGGCAGTCTCACATGGCAAACTTTTCCTGCGAAGCAACTTCTCATGCAAATGGATTAGCACAGAGGTGGGAGACCTTTTCCACCCAGAAGACCACATTCCCCTCTTGACAGCCTTCCAATTGGTGGGTGAGTCTAGAGGAAAAAAGGGGGGGAGGAGCAAAAAAAATGGGCATTTTACCTTTCTGCATTAGCATAATTTCTAGGTAAAAAGGTGAAGAACTCCTGGAGGGTTAAGCGCTCACAGTGGCGTAGCGTGGGTTGTCAGCACCCGGGGCAAGGCAAGTAATTTGTGCCCCCTAACCCGTGGATTTGCGCCCCCTAACCCTAACCCCCAGATGTTGCGCCCGGTGCGGCCGGCCCCCCCTGCACCCCCCACGCTACGCCATTGAGCGCTCATCTCGCTTTCAGGCTGAGGGTGCCAGAGTTTGTCTGCAGACAGCTTTCCGGGTCATGTGGCCAGCATGACTAAACCACTACTGGTGCAACAGGACACTGTGACGGAAACCAGAGCACACGGAAATTCCGTTTCGCTTCCCGCCATGGCAGTACCTATTTATCTACTTGCATTGGTGTGCTTTCAAATTGCTAGGTTGGCAGGAGCTAGGACAGAGCAACGGGAGCTCACTCCGTCACGGGGATCGAACCACTGACCCTCCGATTGGCAAGCCCAAGAGCCTCAGTGGTTCAGACCACAGCGCCACCCACGTCCCTGTTTTAGTTTCTACACACAGTTGTACACCCCTCTCTGTCCTCCATCCAGGGAAGCAAGGGTCAGGGTCAGAGTTCAAGGACATATTCCAGGTAGGTAAAAACACTTGGACTGTGAAGCAGGGACCGAGAGGGGAAGACTTCTGAGAGCCAGATAGAGAGGAATTAGCCCCCTACCCCAGACTGAGGTTCTCCACCCCGGCGTAAGATGTGAAACCAGCAGCACTGTGTGTTTACATAGTGCCTGGGGCACACACACATGCACCGGAGGGGGCGCAAGGTGCCGGGTGCAGAGGGTGAACACAGCCCAGCCTTTGGTGCTGCCGCTTTGTGAGGTGGGGATCTCATCCGATCCCAGCCTTGCAAAGCAGCTCGTGGAGGGTGGTGTGAGAAGCACGCAACAGCCATGTGCCCTTTGACCCCAGCCCATTGAGGGCAAGGTTGGGGTCAAAGGGCACATGGCATCCTTTTTACACTACCCTCCTCAAACCACTTTGTGAGGGATCTTTACCTGTGCACACACGTAATCGAGCTGCAAGCTCATACTCATAACCTTTAATAAGTGTAAAATCTGGGCACACAACGGCTGAGCTATAATTGTGTGCTTTCTTGCACACAAACGCTTTTGCATGTGCAGAGACACAGTTCGGGCCAGCATCCACTGTATTGCAGAAGGAAACCCGTTATCATACAAGCGATTGTATGTGAGAACTGGATCTCAGACAAAGCTCGGACGCTAAGGTGCCGGCTGCCTGCTAGCTTTGGTGAGGATGCATATCTGGTAAGAAGCCTGTCTCCCGCCACCCAGCAGAGCCTAATGCTCATGACTCCTTAGCCTGCAAATGACAAATCCCCTGAAATTGTAATAAACCCCCTGTTTGAAGACTGACACTGATTTATTGCTTTCCAAGTACAATGTGCACAACTCGATAGGTGGAAGCCCATTATGATTAGGTTGGCCAGACATGGCGTATGGTCCAAGGATGTCCTCTACGTCAAGAGCGCACCAGCTCTGCAGTAAAAAAAACACCAAACCCTTTATTTATTTATTTATTTAAAACTATATAATCTGCAAAACCCTAATTGTGTTTACATAGAGGGAGAGCAGTAGCAGAAAGTAGAGGTTTAAGATAAGACAGCCAGATAGCGGATTAGCTGTAATCTGCAGGTCTAGGTCTATGGGCACGTCACAAATCATACGCTTGCATTTTATAGCACAGCATCTGGTGGACTTTTTCAGCATCTTGTGCCTTGGTTTAGTTTATTTTTTTCCCCCAGAAGCAACAGACATTTAGCCTTCATGGTTGAAATGGGGGAAAACACCTTAAAATAGGAAGGTCAGCAGCCAGAAAAAAAAGTGGGGGGAAGGTCCAGAAACCGAAAGTACCATATTTTTCACACCATAGGACGCACCGGACAATAGGACGCACCTTGTTTTAGAGGGGGGAGAACAAGGGGGGGGGGAATTATCTCCCTCTCTGCCCAGTGCCCCTTCAGCGAAGTGGCAGGAGGCGCTGCGCAGAGAGGGGGAGAATTTCCCCCCTCTTGTTTTCCCCCCTCTAAAACAAGGTGCCGTTCAGCCGCCTTCAGGAGGCTACCTTGGAAGCCTGGAGAGCGAGAAGGGTCGGTGCGCACTGACCCCTCTCACTCTCCAGGCTTCAGGTTCCTTTCGACCTGCTCTTTGGGGCTGGCGGGGGGAAGCCCACCACCAGCCCCAAAGAGCAGGTCGGGGAGCAGCGCAAAGGCACGCGGCTATAGAGGCTCCTGCCATAGCCGCATGTCACCTCTCCTGCCGGGAGAGGGTCGCGGGGGGCTTCTTTAGCCCCGTGCGCGCTCTCCCGGCTGGAGAGATGGCGCGCAGCTAAAGAGGCTGCTGCAATAGCTGCGTGTCACCTCTCCAGCTGCGAGAGGGTCACAGGGCTATGCTGTCTTCGCTCCATAGGACGCACACACATTCCCCCTTCATTTTTGAAGGGGGAAAAGTGCGTCCTATGGTGTGAAAAATACAGTAGTTCAGTTAGGGTTTTCAGTGGCCTGGAAACAAAATGATCTTCTCTCAGCAAATCTAGCACATGTTTAGAATCATCCCTTTTTTCTTTTGCCTTCTGTTGAACTACGAATCCCCCTCCTTCAAAACAAAAACAGCAACAACCCCTAAACACAAGGTGCATATAGTGGTACGTCGGGTTACATACGCTTCATGTTACATACGCTTCAGGTTACAGACTCCGCTAACCCAGAAATAGTGCTTCAGGTTAAGAACTTTGCTTCAGGATGAGAACAGAAATTGTGCTCCGGCGGCGCAGCAGCAGGAGGACGCCCCATTAGCTAAAGTGATGCTTCAGGTTAAGAACAGTTTCAGGTTAAGTACGGACCTCCGGAATGAATTAAGTACTTAACCCGAGGTACCACTGTAGTGCTAAAGGTTAGCCAGTTTATATAGGTATCACCTGCCCTGCCCCACTGACGGCTACTGCATATATGGTCAGGTATGAACCCATGAGGGACGCGGGTGGCGCTGTGGGTTAAACCACAGAGCCTAGGACTTGCCAATCAGAAGGTCAGCAGTTTGAATCCCCGTGACGGGGTGAGCTCCCGTTGCTCGGTCCCTGATCCTGCCAACCTAGCAGTTCGAAAGCACGTCAAAGTGTAAGTAGATAAAGAGGTATTGCTCTGGCGGGAAGGTAAATGGCGTTTCTGTGTGCTGCTCTGGTTCACCAGAAGCAGCTTAGTCATGCTGGCCACATGACCCGGAAGCTGTATGCCGGCTCCCTTGGCCAATAAAGCAAGATGAGCACCACAACCCCAGAGTCGGTCACGACTGGACCTAATGATCAGGGGTCACTTTACCTTTATGAACCCAGGAATCTCCAGGAGAAGAGTTGTATAATTGTGGAACAGCCATTAGTGTTCTTTCCTCATGTGCCAATGTCTGCAGGAAAGAATACCAGTTGGAACTTTATAAGAAGTGGGTGGTTGTGTGGAAATGAACATATGGCAAAATTGTATCTGGGATACAGCAGTGTCTGAGCTTCTCACCAGACACAAGAGGGCAAATAAAGCCATAACAAATAGAGACAACTTCCAAGAAACATAGACCTCTTACTTTAACTATGTCAGGGGCGCTATTTACACACACGTGTCGCACAGCGCCAGACACCCCCCAGCCCCTGAATCATAGGGGCAAGCCAGCGCACTTGAACCATGTTAATGACACAAATCAAGACCTTGCTATACCAACCGCTCAATATTCTCAGTGGAGAGGTTACATTAAGTAATATGTTTGAACGTTGAATATGCAAATTTATGTCTAATGCCAATGAATAGGACAAACTCCATTAGCTGTACTGGTGGATAGGTGTTTCATGATTCTTGTATTTGTTTAAAAACATATATATATATGCACGTAGATATGGTAGTGTGGGTCTGTACTATAGTCAACAGTTCCAAAGATCGGGCTTATATGTGCTGAACTCTGGGTATGGAGACCATATCCAAACATTGTCCAATGCATGAGAGTTTACTGCACATGGCAGCCCCATGTGCGCAACTCCATTGTAGAAACATCCACAAAAGTATTTTGAAGATTGAGATCTTTAAGGTTCTGCTTTAACCACACTGAAAATACCAGGAAAAAATCCAGGAAAACACAAATTCACCTGATTGAGTAAGTGACACACACACACACCCCTTGACTAGAATAATTTGGATGTACTTTAAAATTGTATGCCTGTCGCTGGGGATTCCAAGGGACTTTGATGCAGAAAGTGTTTAATTGACAAATGTGTATTTATTTTACATTACGTTCAGCATGTTTACTTTTTATGATAAGGTGAGTTATCTATAGCTTGCATAATCTTTCCCTGTCATTCCTAGAGATTAAGCACCATTTTCTCTGTAAACACGACTTTCCCTCCTCTTTCTCATTTCCCTAAAGGGAGCGCCAATTCAAATGGCTCCTTCACACAGTGAGCAGGCAAGGTCTAATAAATATATCACAAGGCATAAAAGAAACCCTGTGACAAAGGAGTCTTAAATCCTTCTGTTTATCTGAAGATATTTCTGTTTCACTTTTGTTTCCTGGATTCCCCTTCTCCTCCTCCTCTTTAATGAGAAGCTACTGAAAACAACTAATATTGAATGAAATGTTGGAAGGGTACTTTTTCAAAACCAAAAACATTGATTAGAAAACCAGTCCCATTCTCTTGGACACCATTATTAGCTGTTCACCCCAGGGAGAAGAATTGCAAACATATTGACTGCAGACTTTGTACTGCATTCTGTCTTCAATCTTTTAAAGAAACAATATTTGATTTAACTTCTCCATACTGAGATAAAGGTAGAAATCTATCCTATCTATTGCCAAGTTAAGATAAATTTACCTGTAAGGTAAAGGTAAAGGGAGGGACGCGGGTGGCGCTGTGGGTTAAACCACAGAGCCTAGGACTTGCCAATCGGAAGGTAAAGGGACTAAAGGTAAAGGGACCCCTGACCATTAGGTCCAGTCGTGACCGACTCTGCGGTTGCAGCGCTCATCTCGCTTTATTGGCCAAGGGAGCCGGCGTACAGCTTCCAGGTCATGTGGCCAGCATGACTAAGCTGCTTCTGGTGAACCAGAGCGGCACACGAAACGCCGTTTACCTTCCCGCCAGAGCAGTACCTATTTATCTACTTACACTTTGATGTGCTTTCTAACTGCTAGGTTGGCAGGAGCAGGGACCGAGCAACAGGAGCTCACCTTGTCATGGGGATTCGAACTGCCGACCTTCTGATTGGCAAGTCCTAGGCTCTGTGGTTTAACCCACAGCTCCACCCACGTCCCAATTTTACTTGGGACCACCTCAAATGTGATAAAAGCTGCTGCATTAAAAGGCACCTCTATGAAGCAATCTACAGTATCATTGTGGCTAGAGCAAGTATATCTGTATGTTCCTAAAATCCGAGCAGAAAATGTAGATCAGTATTTAAGAATAACCCCCCAAATGAACATTTCTGTTTCCCAACAAAGCTCAAATACAAGTTACATGAGGATTTAACCTGGCAAGCTACTCTCATTCTCTCACACTCACAAAATCAGAATGTACTTAAATTGCCTGTGAAATTTGAAATACAATATACAAAACCGGGGCAGGGGACATTATTCAGTTCTCATTTAAAGGCAAATCCACCTGTTTTACATTTTGTAAAACAGTATCAGAACTGAAGCACAAGCATCCTTCAAAATTCACACTTCTCTGAATTTTGCAGTACAGTTCTCCAAGAATGCATACATGTAAATTATGTGTAGAAATGCATATATGAGAGGAAGCAGCATACAAAAATCCACTGTATTAGGGTATGTTGCTTTAGAGCAAATTACACACAAAATCAGAACACACTAAAATATTGATGAATATTCATGAGGACTTTTTTTTTAAAAAAAGCAAACCGATGTGGAGATATGGAGAACTGAGAAACCTGAGAAACTGAGAATAGCCAGTGCTGCCCAAACCACAGCAAAGCCTTTGAATAGATATTTGAACACAGGAAGAGGAGGGGATGGTATGGGTGTTTCCTGTCCTGTTGAGTGAAAATTTGGCAACCTCAGCAAGTTTATAAGAGCTGATGGAGGCCTTTTTTTCTAAGGGAAGGCAACAGCTGGAGAACTGGCTCTAAAGGTGTCATCCTGTGCTGTGTGATGCTCTTTGACCACAATCATTTTGAACTCCAGCGGTCTGAGTCAGGGTAACTTTAACAGGTAGGCTGCTGAAAACAGTGAGTAGAACATAGCAGTAAAACTTCGAAAGGTCCCTGCAGACACAACAAAATCTGGAAACTTTGCTATGAAACTCCCCCACCGCCCCAAGTACAACATGGTGTCATGCTAAGGATGTGGAACTGTTGTTTCCAGGTGGATCCTACAGCTGCCAGATCACAAAACCAGAAATTCTGGGATCCGGAGTAGATCAAAGGGTGGAGTTGGGAATGGGGCACACGTTTTGTTGGCAAATTGGGGAGTGGAGCAGAGGCCAGCAAAAAGAAAGAAAGAAAAAAACTGCCTAAATTTTTACAGCTAAAAACAACAACAAACCTGAAGTGGCAAGGTAGAACACATTCTTCCACTTATAATATATGTTCTGTTTGTAGTTCTCTGTAGCCTACAAGTATTTGCTTTGTGTGAATGAAAGGTCACCAAAGCTGTTTGCAACCAACAAATCATTTGCCAAATTGTAAACGTTTGTTCATCTGAAAGAAACTTATAAACGAAGTCCTATATTTATCATTTGAATTTAGTGACTCTGATTCTTTTAGTATTCTAAAAGGATTCCTTCACAGAAAAACAAGACTTGACTTTCCAAATGCAGGGAAACAAGGTTATGTTTACTTTCATGAGAGGAAAAATAGATCTGTTGAACTAAGGGATGAAAATACATCAAAGAACCACTTTAGGATGTTCAGAACCCATAGAGAACTTTTGTCGTCAATGAACGCTTGAAGGTTGGAATATCAGTTGTTCAAAAGCAGCATGGTTAATTTTTGTTGACTCTGGGATGTTTGCTATAACATGGAATGCTTCCACAAATCTCTATCTTTCTGTGTGTGTGTGGACCTCAGTATCAATGAAAACTTTCAGAAGATCATAAACTGTGTTGTTGTTTTTCTATCCAACCAAGAGTAGCTTTTTCCTACTGCCTTGCAGCAAAGAGCAGTGTGTTAAGGAAAACAGAAAGGAGGTGAGTCAAGGTAGCTCAACCCCTGTGTTAGGTTAGATTGAACAGCAATCATTTTGAGACATTTTTGTCTTGAGACAAACTGTGGATTGGCCAGAGGCTATTTAGATAAATGGGTTGTTGTTGGTTTTTGGAACATAATTTTATTAATCTAGATTTTCAAGGCAGTCTACAAAAGAGAACCAAAAAAAAAATATAAAACAGATCAAAAACATGAGAAACAAAAGCAATTATCATAGCAACATAAAAAATTCAAAAAGTAGTAGATATAAAATCAGTTAAAATTCAGGACAATCTTTTTTAAAAAAAATGTCTAAAATGTGCCTCTCAAGGCAGAGTTGCACAGAGAAATACTATTTGAAATCTGGTCTTTCTGAGATGCACCTACGGAAAGTGGATTTAGACTTCCCAATCAAAGTACATTAGGGCTGGTACTCTTTTTATAATCACAGTTTTATGACCAGACTCATACTTCAGCACAAGATATTCCCATTTTTAAGAAGAAATATGAAACAGTGGATTTTTTGTTGCTGAGAAATTTGCTTATCCTGGTCACATGAATGCACTAGAGAAGGAACTAACTATTGCTTTGTGAGTTTCCGCCGTAGGGATACAATATAGGAAGTTAGGGCTTGTGTGAGAAACATCCAAAGCTCTTACTTCATATCCTGTAAGGTTTGGGTGACATATTTCTGTATGCAGAAGCATTGGATCAGGGGAGATACACCGGAAAATGGAATGCCTTCCATTGGAAATTATGGCAGCAATAGTAAACTACTTGTAACAATTTCTTCAGCAGTTCACAAGACCTTAATCCTCAAGTCCCTTTTGTGTTATATGTAGGAGGATTTATTACCCATAAAGGCACTTGATGCAATCAGTTAATTAACAGCTATAATAATTAATTTTCTTATTCGGGTATCTTTTCAGATGCTTCTCGCCAGCTTCTCTTCTCCCTTTGTCACCTAGTACTTCTCCGCCGCGGGTGGTGCTGTGGGTTAAACCACAGAGCCTAGGACTTGCCAATCAGAAGGTTGGCGGTTTGAATCCCTGCGACGAGGTGAGCTCCCATTGCTCAGTCCCTGCTCCTGCCAACCTAGAAGTTCAAAAGCATGCAGTGCAAGTAGATAAAGAGGTACCACTCCGGCAGGAAGGTAACTGGTGTTTCCGTGCGCTGCTCTGGTTCGCCAGAAGCAACTTAGTCATGCTGGCCACATGACCCGGAAGCTGTACTCCGGCTCCCTCGGCCAATAAAGCGAGATGAGCGCCACAAGCCCAGAGTCAGTCACGACTGGACCTAATGGTCAGGGGTTCCTTTACCTTTACCTTACTTCTCCTCTCTCTCTCTCTCTCTCTCTCTCTCTCTCTCTTTTCCATCAGATGTGGGTGAGACTGTGGATGTCATGAATCAAGGCTTGGGCATAGAAATGGATGGGATAAATCCAAATAAATTGGGGGCTTGTCCACACTGGGGCAGACAATTTGTTGTGGTGTTTTTGGGGAGAGTTGATATATTGTCACTTTCTATTCCCCTTTCTATGTCCAAATTTTGTTTTTAAAGAGTGACTGGGGAACACCCAGTCAGATGGGCAGGGTATAATTATTATGATTATTATGATTATTATTACTATTATTATTATATTATTATTATTTACTTCAAAATGTCTCCCTATATTTACTCAATGCAACATTCCTCAAACGGTCTCTTCTCCCGTCTCCCCCTCCTGCCCCCTTACTCCCCCAGCCCCATTTAAACAACAAAGTTCTTCATGTATCTTTTGAATCATATCACTTGTGCCAAGTCTGAGATGCTCGTTTCCACTTAACACAGACTCTCAGCTTCTGGCTTCCATAATTAGAAAGGGTTCTTGCATCCTTAAGGAGTTCATGTTTTCAGCGAGACAGAGCCAATATTTCCTCCACCCAAAGACTACAGCCCATATCTGTTCCCAAGCTAAAGAAGGAAACAAAGATTTCACACAGCCTTCTTAGTCACTTAATAAGTTGATGTTCTCCAGGTACACCATGTTGTAATCACATATTTATTATTGTAACAGCGCGAGAGTTAAATGAGCTGAAACTTAAGACTTGCAGCAGCCAACCTTTCTTAAAGAGTAGGCAAAGAATAGTGTTCTGAAGCCCTAGCCTACCTGGCAGCAAGTCACTATGCCAAACCCAAAGTCAATCTACACAAGAAAAGTCCAAAGTTCAGGAAACGCATTCCAAGATCAATTCCAGTAGCCAAGTCCGGCAGTCAGTCCAGAGTAAAACCCAAAGCACAGTCCTGTAGAGATCTAGGAACAACCAAGTCCATGTCCATCAACATGGGCAGCTGAGCAGACAAGGCACCTCAGCTCTGCTTCCCTTCTGCATGCTGATTGCAGCATCTGGGCTGAATGGGTCATGTGACCCTCACCTGTTCTAAGTCTACTCCAGCTAAGGAATCACACACCTCCTTCCAGAGCTAGCGATCCCCAACCAGGGAGCTGGACTGTGGGCCCTTGCCTGCCTCAGCCTCCTAGAGCATGCCTTCTGCTGTTCCCTATACCTTAGAGGCCATCATGTTCATGGAGACAGGGGCCCCCTCTGTCTCTGGTGATGGGTCCTGTGCACTGACCCCCCATTCCCTCGCCATCCTCCGTCACCCTGCGAGTACTTCCTTCTCCACCCCTTGCTTGCCTCGGTGTGTCCCAGTCCCGGCAACTCCCCTCGCTGGGATCCTCTTCCTCCTCTTATTCCTCCCCGTCGTCTTGCCAGTTCATGACATCTAGTCATCGACATCATGCATGTATGGAAGAACCTATGGGAACCCCTAGGGATTCGGTCAACCTCCAGTTCTCACAGTAGCCAAGCAGATGCCTTTGGGACGTCCATAAGCAAGGCCTGAGAGAAACAGCCCTGTCCCCTCTTCTGATTCCCACCAACTGTTATACAAAGGCATATTGTCTCTCTCAGTGGAGGGAGGATATAGTCTGTTAGTCCAGTGTTTCCCAACCTTTTTGGGGCAAAGGCACACTTGTTTGATGAAAAAAATCTTGAGGCACACCACCATTACAGCCCCGTGACGTCAGCGCGCAGCGTCACTTGAGCTCCTTCTCCTGCTCGTTCAGGGCCGCAGTGGCGTAGCGTGGGTTGTCAGCACCCGGGGCAATGCAAGTAATTTGCGCCCCCTAACCCGTGGATTTGCGCCCCCTAACACTAACCCCCAGATGTTGCGCCCAGTGTGGCCGGCCCCCCCCTGCACCCCCCACGCTAGGCCACTGATCCATAGCTAAAAGCAGAAGTCGACAAATGTGTCCTGTTTTTTGCTCTTCAAAATATGGCAACCCGAAGACCCCCAGGGACCGTCCAACCAGCCTAGGAAGTGTGCTCTGGTCGCGGGGGAGGAGACACGAGGCATTGCCATCCACACCTGGAATTGAGGAGGAGCTGGAAAGGTCCTTTGGTTTCACACCCAGGACCCATTTTTTCTCTCTTCTTTTGAGAAAGGGGTGGGAAACGGGATTTGGAGGGCGCATGTGTGCGCGTAGCTGAGCTCCAGTTGCTCTGGGCATTTCTGGACAGCGCCGGTAGCGTCTCTCCTAACCTCTCCCCACCCCGGTCTCCAGCCCCCCCCCCCCCGCCCAAAGGCTTCCCCCTACCTGGCCAAAGTTCCACCCGAAGCTGGAGATGCGGTTCGCGCTGCCCACGAAGAGGACGCCAAACTCGGAGAAGACGTATTCCTTGCGCTCAGCGCAGCGGCGCAGCTAGCCGCTCAGGGGCCCGGAGCGGCGCACGCGTCCTGCAACCAGGGGTGAGTGCCATGGGGGCGAGCCATGGCAGGGCGCGCTGCGTGGAGCCTCGCTGCAGCCTCCCCCTCAGCTGTAGGGAGGCTGAGGCGGTGGGCAGAGGCCAGAGCGGAGCTTGCGGGCAGTTCGCCCGCAGACGCATGGCTCAGGCATGCTGCAGGCGCCGAGGTGTGGCGCCCAGTGCCCCCCGCCTCGCCTAGCTACCAGTGGCATAGGAAGGGGTCTGTGGTGGGTGCGGGGCTGAAAGGACAGACAAGGCTCCAGCAACCACCCCCACCGCCAAGTCCGCCGGTCCTGCAATCCCTTGCACGCTGACTTGGAAGTACAGTGGTACCTCGGGTTACATACGCTTCAGGTTACAGACTCCGCTAACCCGGGGCGCTGCTGCTGCTGCCGCCGCCGCTCCCGGCAGGCATGGGCCCAGCTGAGGCAGCGGCGGCTGTTGTGGTGGTGGCGGCGATAGCGGGCGGAGGAGGGGGCGGCGGCGGGGCCGAGGTGGCCGGCGGCGGCGGGGGAGGCGGCGGCGGGTGGAGCAGGAGGGCGGCCGAGGCCGGTGAGGGAGTAGGGTTGCCCGGGGCTTGAGGAGCCGTCGCCGGGAGTTGCTGCTGCTGTTGCTGCTGCTGCTGCCCGGACATGCCGGCCTCCTCCTTGTCCGCTGTCTCGCGCTCCTCCCTTTTGCGCGCGCTGCCCCGCCGCCGCCCCATTGGCCGGGTCCTGTCAGCTGATCCTGTGTTATTTCCTGTGTGTGTGTGTGAGGGAAGAATGGAGAGAGAAACCTCGGCACCACCACCGCGGAGCCGCCCCCGGCTCAACGCGGATCCTCGCCGCCGCCGCCCCGCCTCTCGCCGCCCGACTCGCCCGCCTCCCTCCCATGGCACACCAGGCAATCTCTCGCGGCACACTAGTGTGCCGCGGAACACCGGTTGGGAAACACTGTGTTAGTCATTGGGGCCATTTATAGTCTTATCTGCCACAGGGGAGTGGCTGGTGCCTCTTCAGACTGGCAGGGCAGCAGCCAGGGAGATCAGCAGTAGGAATATTGATTTAATTGACAGAGAAATGGGAAATGTATGTGTATTAATGAAGGTTTAAAAGGGGGGAAATGGCTCAATGTGTATTGCTAACACTGTGGATTTCCCTGCCCCCAACCAGTTTTCTAAGGGATCCTGGGTTAATGAATTACTGTCGATTGTTTTCTACTCTGTGCTGAGAGCGAACCTTTGATCATGTGATGAAGGTATTGAGTTGCAAAATTCCATTTTGAAGAGTTGCCTTTGAGTCTTTGTCTCTCAAACTCCGTGGAGTAAGGATGCAAAGGAAGCTCTCCGGAAGGGAGAGTAACAACCGAAGGCCAACTGAGGTTGGAAAGCAGGTTGTGGGGAGAGACAGACCTCTGTTTCTAGGTCTGTTTGGATTATTTCATATTTTCTAAGATGCCAAGCCTGTGCTGAACATTGTATGGATGTTTTGGATGCATTGTTTACTGTGTTCTGTTTTATTTTGAAGAGCTCAGCCGGTAAAAGTTTGAATAATACTTTTATGGGCCTGGGCAACGATTTCTTCCCAAAGGAGTCCATTCATATGCTTCCAGTTGCTTCAAACTGTGCAATATTAATAATCTGCAACAGGTAGATCCAAAAGCCAATGACACACAGAGCCAACTCATTCTGGTTTGGACCCCATCTTCCTCTCTGCTAAGTTCTACAATGGGGCAACGTTGAGGAAGAGGAAGCTGGCTGCCACTGCCACCACCTGGACTGCTTGTAAGGTAAGGAGGTGTGGCTGGTTAAGTGCAGACTGATATTGGTGGGGAACTGGGGCAGTGCCTCCTTTGCTCTAGTGGAGCTGCCACAGAGACAACATTAGACATGAAGCAGAGTGTCTTCGTAGCAATGGAAAACATCAACACATCCTCTGTTGTTTTCGTGTCTGCAGTCCTGCCCTCATGACAGGTGAAACTGACTTGATCCTCTGATTTATAAAGACAGATCAGTTGCATAAGGACACCCACCCTCCCCTTTTTAGGACTGAGGTGTGGAAATGTTCTAGTTATAGGTTGTCCTTGACAGCATCCCCCATCTTGTCACGACACTTTACACTGTTTATGTAACTTCAGCAGAGCGAAGGAGAAGAAGAAAGTGGAGGCAAACACTTTTCAAGAACGGTTGAATAATGAGGAAGAAAATGCCGCCTTTTTATCTCTCACGTCGAGTGAGGCAAAGGACTTTATCGGCTACAGTCTGCGGCTGAAATCACCGTCTCCTTCTGGCTGCTTTTATAGTCTGATTAGGCTATTACTTCCTGTAGTAAACCACCACCAAAAGTCAGAACATTAAAGGGAAGAAACAGAGTCAAGGACAGGCTTTCAACTCCAACCCTCCAGTCACAACATTTGTTGAATTTGCTGTATCAAGGTATGTGTATATCTGGGTGTAAAATGCAAATGTTTTCATGATCAAGAGTAAAATGTGCCTATAATTTTCAGTGGCATCAGGTAGAATTAAGGGTACTCAATAGTTTAAAAAGGTCAGTAATGCTGCAATCCTATGAACACTTACCTGGAAGTAAGTCGCATTGGTGGGGCTTACTTTTGAGTAGGCAAGTATAGGATTGCACTATACATGTACTATGTATGTATGAGAAAATAATATATAGAGGCAAATGGCAATATATATATAGATCTTTTTCCACTGGCCTTTCAAAATTATTGTTCCCAGTTAAGCACCTGAGGATGTCATGATCCCAAACATTTCTAATACATTCCAGGCACAATTTATTCACGCTTTAAAAATTGCTAGGTGTAAACAAAAAAGAAAATGTAATCCAGATTAAAAGGGTCTGCTATTTTGGATCAGTTATCTTGGCTGCATCTACAGATCTCAAAATAGAAAGTAAATGAAAAACAAAGGTCACGATTCATTTCCCACCCTGTTTTCCCTTCCCATGTGGGAATCCCAGGCTGCCATTCTACACATAGCTGTCAACGTTTCCCTTTTCTTAAGGGAAATTCCCTTATTCCGAATAGGATTCCTCGCAAGAAAAGGGAAAGGTTGACAGCTATGATTCTATATCAGCAGCCCTCCTACACACGATTGGCCCATTTTTGTTCTTGTTTTGCAGAATATTCAAGTAAAAGATGTAAGCGGGTGTAAGGGCACAATATATTCGAAGCTTGGCATATGCCACATTTTTCTCCCAAGAGCTCAAGGTAGTGGCACACATGATTCTCCCCACCCCTCGTTTAATTTGACTGTATTGCCACATTCTTCAAGATGGAGGGAAAGAGACTGAGATTTTGATCAGGTTTGTAAGATAGCAAAAGTTGTCAGTTTTAGGTTGCCTCCAGGCTGTCAAAATTTTGTAGGAGGGAGTGAAGTGCATAGTGGGGAATTTAGGTTTTGCATGATTAAAGTAGATTATAAAACACTGTTGCCCTGAGCACAATAAATCAATAAAACACACACCCACACACCCAAGAGCCACTACCAGTCAGTGGAGACCAGGGAAAGCAAATGTGATGTTGTCATTGGACTCCAACTCTTATCATCCCTGGTCATGATGGCTGGAGTTGTTGGCGGTTCAGGTTGGAGGGCACCATGTTGACTACCACAGAGTACACAAGGCTGGGTTAACTGGACCCATATTCTGACTGAGTATACGGTAGCTTTTAACTTTGGCTGGTATATGATGATTTCTATTTCTTAGGTAAACAGTTTAGGATAAATTTAGGATAAGACGCTGCTTATTGACAAGAGACACAGCGCTCTGTTTGGCAGATTATGTGTTGCGTGTCAGAAACAAAGCTGGATGCTAGCTGAGCCAACAGTTATGAATGTTGCTTCCGAAATGTCTTCCTGCTCATGACGACGCTTCCCTGAGTTTCCCAAAATGGACCAACACATTTTTTCTCCATTGCAGATCTGTTGTTTATAATTACAGTGGTACCTCAGGTTAAGTACTTAATTCGTTCCGGAGGTCTGTTCTTAACCTGAAACTGTTCTTAACCTGAAGCACCACTTTAGCTAATGGGGCCTCCTGCTGCTGCCGCGCTGACGGAGCACGATTTCTGTTCTCATCCTGAAGCAAAGTTCTTAACCCGAGGTACCATTTCTGGGTTAGCTGAGTCTGTAACCTGAAGCATATGTAACCTGAGGTACCACTGTATTTCATTTATTTATTACTTCTTTTGCATTTGAAGCTTTAATGAGTTTGTTTTTTAAAATCATGTTTTTTATTAAAGATTTCTTGGTTTACAAAAGTATGTGTGATGTCTCTTTTTTTCCAAGTTACATTTTCTACAGATCAGTTTCATTTGTTGAGACATTAGTGTTACATTAGGAAGAAAAGGGGGAAAGAAGTGGTGGGTGGGGTGGGGTGGCAATGTTTCTATTCTACTTGATGTATGTGTGGGGTTTTGTGTCAGTGTCGCTTGTGCAGGTTCTCTTTAGTATTCGCTTGTGTTTCTTTGGTGGTGAGAGAGGTTGGGGTTGGCCTAGGGTGTGATTGTTTGTTTGTGATTGGCTTTTATAACTATTTTTAAAAGCAAAAAAAGCAGACCCTGATAAATTTCTCACCTGGATTAAATGACCAAGAAACTCAGCAGAAACCTCTGTAGGACTGAACAATTGACTATGCTACCACTCAGTGGATTTGTAACTGGCTGACTGACCGAACCCAAAGGGTGCTCATCAATGGTTCCTCTTCATCCTGGAGAAGAGTGACTAGTGGGGTGCCACAGGGTTCTGTCTTGGGCCCAGTCTTATTCAACATCTTTATCAACGACTTGGATGATGGACTCAAGGGCATCCTGATCAAATTTGCAGATGACACCAAACTGGGAGGGGTGGCTAACACCCCAGAGGACAGGATCACACTTCAAAACGACCTTGACAGATTAGAGAACTGGGCAAAAACAAACAAGATGAATTTTAACAGGGAGAAATGTAAAGTATTGCACTTGGGCAAAAAAAATGAGAGGCACAAATACAAGATGGGTGACACCTGGCTTGAGAGCAGTACATGTGAAAAGGATCTAGGAGTCTTGGTTGACCACAAACTTGACATGAGCCAACAGTGTGACGCAGCAGCTAAAAAAGCCAATGCAATTCTGGGCTGCATCAATAGGAGTATAGCATCTAGATCAAGGGAAGTAATAGTGCCACTGTATTCTGCTCTGGTCAGACCTCACCTGGAGTACTGTGTCCAGTTCTGGGCACCACAGTTCAAGAAGGACACTGACAAACTGGAACGTGTCCAGAGGAGGGCAACCAAAATGGTCAAAGGCCTGGAAACGATGCCTTATGAGGAACGACTAAGGGAGCTGGGCATGTTTAGCCTGGAGAAGAGGAGGTTAAGGGGTGATATGATAGCCATGTTCAAATATATAAAAGGATGTCACATGGAGGAGGGAGAAAGGTTGTTTTCTGCTGCTCCAGAGAAGCGGACATGGAGCAATGGATCCAAACTACAAGAAAGAAGATTCCACCTAAACATTAGGAAGAACTTCCTGACAGTAAGAGCTGTTCGACAGTGGAATTTGCTGCCAAGGAGTGTGGTGGAGTCTCCTACTTTGGAGGTCTTTAAGCAGAGGCTTGACAACCATATGTCAGGAGTGCTCTGATGGTGTTTCCTGCTTGGCAGGGGGTTGGACTCGATGGCCCTTGTGGTCTCTTCCAACTCTATGATTCTATGATTCTATGATTCTAATTAAATCAATTATATGGAAGTTCTGTTCCTGCAAAGAATGGTTCCTGTTTAGATGTTTGTCCCCAACGAACAAGCGTGT
The DNA here is from genome assembly GCF_964188305.1 of Podarcis bocagei. Classification (NCBI taxonomy): domain Eukaryota; kingdom Metazoa; phylum Chordata; class Lepidosauria; order Squamata; family Lacertidae; genus Podarcis; species Podarcis bocagei. The sequence continues at coordinate 24,685,984 of NC_138134.1, read as the reverse complement.
CTTTCTTGTGCATTGAGACTCAGGCTAGCTAAACTTTCCCCACCTTTCCTGAGCCACTAGATGGCAGCATTTTGGGATGCTGTTTTTAGGACATCCCCAAGAATAATGTGCATTGCTCGGGGCAGAATTTCATCCAGCTGTGCAGCCCAGCAGCCCTCACCATTTGAAGATACTGTGACCTGCCTAGAGGGAAAGAACTAATTTTAAGGTAGTTTATTGTAGAAACATTTGCAGAGAGAGAGGGGGGGAGAGCGCATGCAGGGGAAAGGACATTGCAAGGAAGACGTGATCTGTGCCAGGGTTCCCCAGAATTTAGCCCTTGGATCTGTTTTCAATACCAGGCCGGGTCCTGGAATATGTGAAATATTCATGAACAACAGTGCCTCTATGCATGTGCAAGCATTTTGAACATCCAGACAGAGCAGAACATTAAATGGTAGGCCCAAGGACAGACAGTACCAAAATATGTACCTGCCTTTTTCCAGCAGAAAGGACACGATTCAGAAAAGATGACAGAAGCCAGTGCTATTTTTCTAGAAAAAATGATGCCGGAACTCACCACAAACGCCTCTCATGTTCTCTTGCAATGGCAATGGCGCCCACTGGAGAACTCAGTTCCAGCAAGTTGCAGCTGGGAAAAAAAGCCCTGGTGAAAACTAAGGTGGAATCAATTAGCATTAAACCTGTGTAATTCAACAGAAGAGAAAATCTTAATGAGGGATAGCCTAAAAGGGGAGTATCACTCAGGATGTTTGCTCATATGGACATGGTTAGTTACACAAACAGAGGGAGAAGAAGATAGTATTACAGGTGAAGTCCTTCAGTCTATCCAATGAAAGTAGTTTCTGTTCCTGCTGCTGCTGTTGTTGTTGTAGTTAAAATATTTTACCTCAGTCACACTTTTACACGAATTGAGGGTGGATCCTGTAATGGCCATTGTCATCTGGTTTCCTTTTGTCATCTGGCTTTCAAAACATGCTGCACTGTTGATCATTTTCCTATCTTATTTTGATGGCCCTCTCCAAGGGAGACCTCCTTTGACCCTGAAACTAAAGCCACTTCAGGGGCCAATGAACAAAACGAAACTTAGAGATCAAGTCAAAACTCCACTTTCCAAAAAGAAAACATACTTTAAAGAAGCTGTTGCTTACAACTGACCTTTGACCTCCTCCTTTCTTTTATAATGGGGCCAGGGGAAAACAGGTTCAGCACTAAAGGTCTAATAAGATATTTTTGTTTCTATCTTGGAAAAAAGGAGGATCTTTTTCAGATCCAAGACTAAAAAGGGGGAGTGTGATTTACACCAAAAAGGGAAAAGCCATGATTTAACGAGGTCAGAGGGAGTTTTGCTTTCAGCATCAATAACCGTACGATTCTACTCAGAGTTTTGAAGCCTTTAAAAGTGGATTCAAATGGCCACAGATCACATGCAGATTTGCCTGTAGTTGACAGATCCTTCTTTGATGTTACAAGAAGGCTGTGTCCGTGGTAAAAGTTCAAACCCAGCAGGTTGGTACAAGATGGTTTGTATCATAAGAACATAGGATGTTGCCTTATTGGCCATTGACTTTCTAGCTCAATCTACACTCGGGACTCAGCTACATTAGTAAAAATAAAACGTTATAAATGCGTTATAACACTGTGACACCAGGAGGCGCTGTAGAGCTGAAATCAGAACTCTGAAATTTTCCATTGTGAGCTTTACAACAGTTTTTTTTCAAAGCATTTTTATAGCGTTTTTTTAATAGCTGTGTAGATGCAGCCTCCGTGGCAGTGGCTCTCCAGGGTTTCACGCTGGGATCTCTACCAGTCCTGCCTGGAGATGCCGGGGATTGAAACAGTAATATTTTTTTTTATTTATACTCTGCCCACCTGGCTGGGTTTCCTCAGCCACTCTGGGCAGCTCCCAACAGATTATTAAAAACACGATAAAACATCAAACATTAAAAACTTCCCTAAAGAGGCCTGCCTTCAGATGTCTTCTAAAAGTCAGGTAGTTGTTTATTCCTTGACATCTGATGGGAGGGCGTTCCACAGGGTGGGTGCCACTACCAAGAAGACCCTCTGCCTGGTTCCCTGTAACCTCACTTCTTGCAGTGAGGGAACCGCCAGAAGGCCCTTGGAGCTGGACCTCAGTGTCCAAGCTGAATAATATGGGTGTAGGCGCTCCTTCAGGTATACTTGGCCGAGGCCGTTTAGGGCTTTAAAGGTCAGCGCCAACACTTTGAATAGAATTGTCCTCGGAAATGTACTGGGAACCCGTGTAGGTCTTTCATAACCTACACTACCGATGTTATATGATCTCGGTGGCTGCTCCCAGTCACCAGTCTAACTGCCGCATTCTGGATTAATTGTAGTTTCTGGGTCACCTTCAAAAGTAGCTCCACGTAGAGCACATTGCAGTAGTCCAAGCGGGAGATAACCAGAGCGTGCACCACTCTGGCGAGAGTATGAAAGAGTCAGCATGGCCTGGTGGATTTGTGCTCAGCCACAGTTTCTCAGCCTAATGTACCTCACAGGGTTGCTGTAGGGATCAAATGGGGGTAATCATGTATGCCACCCTCAGAGAAAGCTGGGGTATAAATGTTATAAATACGTATAACAACTTCATTTTATAAGTTAATTTTCAGTGTGAGATGTCTAATTTATAGTAACATGATACATGGAAACCATTTACCAACACTACAAGGTCTGGCAGAAATATGAAGCCTGAAATAATGATATAAAAGAACACTTTTAAAGGAAATGAAAAGTGGTATTATTCCACCCAATCATGCCCGGTACAATATTTGAACTTTTTATTGTTTCCTCCTAACCCCGTAATCTTATCCCATCTACAGTTATTTCTTTGCAAACCATGAAAAATGTTTTCAACCAATTACACATTTCTTTGGGGAATTCCTATTGAATTCTGTGATAACATAAAACAATAGATTCCCTCACCCCAAAGCGCATGGAGTTGTAATAAAAATACAATAAAATATGCTGCAAATATCTCATCACTTCAGATACACTTGTCTTTAATTAATCATGTCAGTTCTTAAAGGAAAAAGAGCTGAACCCATTGTGAGCTTTTTAAATTAATTATCCTGTTAAAACAGCAATGGCAACTCAGAGTGGGACCAGGAAGCCAATAACTGCCTTAATTTCTCATTAAAATCATTCTTGGGTGTCACCAGGAAGAATGAATTCAGAATAATGCAAATCATATCTTAACTGTGATGAAAGTAAACCAAATATAAGATTCATATTTTATATGATCAAAGTGTATAAAGTGGAGAAAGTGAATTAGGATAAGTTGACCTTCCTCTTTCATAATACAGTGGTACCTCGGGTTACAGACGCTTCAGGTTACAGGCGCTTCAGGTTACAGACGCTTCAGGTTACAGGCGCTTCAGGTTACAGGCGCTTCAGGATACAGACTCCGCTAACCAAGAAATATTACCTCGGGTTAAGAACATTATGCAAAACTCCATTATTCTGGGACCAGAAATCAGGACACTGTTTATTTACACTCACATCTTTTGATATTGTGAAGACTTCTAAGATGCAGAAAGAATGAGAATGCCTGCCGCAACAAGAAGCTTTCAAACCACCAAGATATACATCCCAAGCATCTTCAGAGTTGATTGTGGCAATATGCATGAACTCACCCCCCCCCCCCCGGATCATATTGCTGTGAGATTGTTTAAGGCTGACAGCATGCAGGTAAGCAGGGATCTGAACTTGGGTTCTCGTCGATCCAACCCACTATCCATTGCACCATACTGATTCTGCCTAACACACCTACAGCTTCTTGTTGCACACCCAGGAACATATACAGTGGTACCTCGGGTTACATATGCTTCAGGTTACAGACACTTCAGGTTACAGACTCCGCTAACCCAGAAATAGTACCTTGGGTTAAGAACTTTGCTTCAGGATGAGAACAGAAATCGTGCAGTGGTGGAGTGGCGGCAGCGGGAGGCCCCATTAGCTAAAGTGGTGCTTCAGGTTAAGAACGGACCTCCAGAATGAATTAAGTTCTTAACCCGAGGTACCACTGTACTAGAACTTGGAGACATCGAAAGAGGATTTTTAAAAACAAAAACCAGCAGATCCTTCCTTCCATAACTGGGACCTTGATATATTGATGGTAATTTCATAAGCTCTATCCAATAGAGCAGGGATTTTCAAACTCTGTCATGACATGTTCGTGTGTCGGCTGCAGTGTGTAGGTGTGTCACACAAACGCTCCCTGCACTCCTCCTGGGGCTGAAAAGGGGTTAGTTTAACCTCCAGGTTGCTAGTAAAACTGAATAACTGTGTCGTGAAATGATGCATGTCTATAAAGTGTGTCTCCAACATGAAAGGTTTGGAAAGCTCTGCAGTAGCGGCAAGCAACCTCATTCCAGACGTCATTTACAATTGCAGCAACTATGGGAAGGGCAATTTCTCTGTATGACAGTTAAGGGTCCTGGGAGAAATGCAAAAGCACCACAACAGAAGTTATTTTTGTGTGTGTGTGTGTAGAATTTTTATTAAATGTTCTGTTTTACAATTTAGAATACCCATTTAAACAACCTGTCAGTGACTCCCCTCCTTCTCTTTCCATGGTTCATTTTGCATAACATAAATCCCTGCATATTTTATATTGACTAAACCATTCAGTATTCCATTATTACATCCATCAAAACTTGTTTACACGGTTGAATTTATCTTAATGCTGCCAGCGTTTTCAAGTGTACACAATTTCCCCCATATATTCAGCAAACATTTTCCAACCTTCTTTAAACATATGTTCTTCTTGTTCTCTTATTCTATATGTTAGGTCAGCAAGCTGCGCATATTCCATCAGTTTAAGTTGCCATTTCTTCTTTCATTGGGACTTCACTCGTTTTCCATTTGGGGGCTAACAGAACACAGGCCGCAGTAGTGGCATACATAAATAACCTTTTTTGACACCTGGGAATTTCCATCTGAGTTATCCCCAACAAAAAGGACTCTGGTTTTTTGGGTGAAAGTACTTTTAAACATTTTTTTCAATTCGTTATGAATTATTTCCCAATACTCTTTTACCCTTTTACAGGTCCACCACATATGAACGTACCCTCAAGAAGTTCTGTAGGACATGTGGATTTCCCACAACAAATAGGCAACAGCATTTATCACACCAGGTTGGTGGGAGTGAAGATCACTGTCAACATTGCTTACACTGCAAAGATTATGTGTGCAATCTTAATCATTCTTACATGGAAGTAAATGCTGTTGATCATCTCAGTGGGGCTGAAGAGAAAGATGCTTCAAAGTGAGCTGAGTGTTTGGGAAGGCTGGCTATGTCTCATGCTTAAACATCTTCAGAAAATTCACTCAAACACCTTGCTTTGAATGGAGATTACAGAAAGGGGGCATCTAGCAGAACATACACAAAGTTGTTTTCTCTCTTTTAATTTGACACTGGTGGTTTTTCTGCATTTCGTTATTATACCATGAAATCCCCTGGCTTCCAGTCTGCAGTGAAACAGATCTGACCAGGACAGCCAATTACTGAACCTTTATAATTAAAGGAACAAAGCTCGTTCACCTTATCCACGTTAGTTGTCACGGTAAGATCAATGAAAGTCCTCACATGAGGGAGATGAGCAGGAACTGGCTGTCTGTGAGCCCTGCAGATAGCATTGTCCTGTCAAGTTTTCACTCCCACCAGCAACAAAGCCAGATAAATGGCTTCCTGCCATATGGTGTAACCTCCATTTCCAACTGCTCTTGTTCACACTAGAGCTGGCCTTCCATTATGCAAAACTCCATTATTCTGGGACCAGAAATCAGGACACTGTTTATTTACACTCACATCTTTTGATATTGTGAAGACTTCTAGGATGCAGAAAGAATGTGAATGCCTACCACAACAAGAAGTTTTCCAACCACCAAGATATACATCCCAAGCATCTTCAGAGTTGATCGTGGCAATATGCATGAACTCATTCCCCCCCCCCCCCTGATATATTGCTGTGAGATTGTTTAAGGCTGACAGCGTGCAAGTAAACAAGGATCTGAACTTGGGTTCTCCTTGATGCAACCCACTATCCGTTGCACCTTACTGGCTCTGCCTAACACACCTACAGCTTCTTGTTGCACACCCAGGAACATATACAGTGGTACCTCGGGTTACATACGCTTCAGGTTACAGACTCTGCTAACCCAGATATAGTACCTCGGCTTAATAACTTTGCTTCAGGATGAGAACAGAAATCGTGTGGCGGTAGCAGGAGGCCTCATTAGATAAAGTGGTGCTTCAGGTTAAGAACAGTTTCAGGTTAAGAACAGACCTCCGGAACGAATTAAGTACTTAACCCAAGGTACCACTGTATGTAGTTATCTGGAAGCTGAAGCAAGCAAGCCAAAGTCTTCAAGGCAAAGGGCGGGGGGGGGGGAATCCTATTTTCTGGGGTGAGTGGATGACTAGTATGGCCAAAAGCAAATCTCAAAGCCCAAGCAAAACTCAACCACTATTGAGTTCCATGGGGTTTACTCCAGAAATCGCGCTCCAGTGGCGCAGCAGCATCATCAGGAGGCCCCATTGGCTAAAGTGGTGCTTCAGGTTAAGAACAGTTTCAGGTTAAGAACGGACCTCCAGAACGAATTAAGTACTTAACCCAAGGTACCACTGTACATGGAATCAGAATGCTGAGTAATTGCTTTCCTTCACAGCATCTTGTTTCTGAGAAAGGAACAATTTCCATCTCCATAATCAATTTTAAGGGTCACTACGAAAAGTATGCTTGGCACCTAAACAACAACAACAACAACAACAACTCACAGCCCTAATCCAGATCAGGACTACAATGCATGACAAGAAGATTAACTCTCTCCTCCCCCATGCCATTTTCCTGCCAAAAATACACCACAGCTGCTGTTTACCTCCAAAGGGGCCATTTGTAGAAAAGAAATGCGTATCCATTAGTCAGACCTGCATGAAAAGATAATAAAATGCTGGAAGCAGCAACACTGTTAGATAATCTTTGGTTATTCCTTATAAGAATCATGACATTCAGTGGCAAACTATTAGATGATGAGTAGATATTTTCAACCCCTTCCACAGCCACTTCTTCCTAATTTACCCTAATAGCTATTTTGGGGTTAACCACAGAACTGGCAAGCAACACTCCCAAGGTTTCAGGCAGATAACCTTCCTGCTTCCAAGAGTGTCTGTGCATCGGAAGTGGAGAAATATCCGTAAGGACAATGGGAAAACAGGCAGTTTTCTGTTCCCCCATATAGACAAGGTTCACCTATTTCTGAGATCATTAAAGTTGTGGCCAATTTTAATCCCAAAGAATGTTGTCTTGTCTCGTCATGTCACCCTTAATGGCCTGGCTCCCAGGGAAAGGGTTGCTGCATCTGGGTACGCAACTAGCCCACTGTACAAAGGTGAAATTTACACTTGCTGATCCAGCCACTGTTGCCCCTGGCCCCAGCCACAATGTGGCCCTTGGGAGGCTGCCCAGAATGGAATGTATCCCTTGGGCTTAAAACATATCCACACCACTACATTAAAGGTTTTGAATTATGGTGCTGGAGGAGACTCTTGAGAGTCCCATGGACTGCAAGAAGATCAAACCTCTCCATTCTGAAGGAAATCAGCCCTGAGTGCTCACTGGAAGGACAGATCCTGAAGCTGAGTCTCCAATACTTTGGCCACCTCATGAGAAGAGAAGACTCCCTGGAAAAGACCCTGATGTTGGGAAAGATGGAGGGCACAAGGAGAAGGGGACGACAGAGGACGAGATGGTTGGATAGTGTTCGCGAAGCTACCAGCATGAGTTTGACCATGCGGGAGGCAGAGGAAGACAGAAGTGCCTGGCATGCTCCATGGGGTCACGAAGAGTCGGACACGACTAAACGACTAAACAACAACAACAACAACAACACATTAAAGGTTTAATATGCAGACTGCCTTACTCTGGGGCTGTGGATGAACCAGCCTAAAGGAACATATTCTGACTTGGTAAATCTACAGGGCAACACAGCGAAGTGATCCACAAGTCGTGCCAAACTTCACCAAGAAAGATATAGCAAGTTTGAAAATTCCTCCTAACAGCTGATACCTGAGCACTTAGCAGCAAACCTTTCTTCTAGCATCAGTCCATAAGAGATTTTATTTCTTTCTCTCTTTTTGGTAACAAAATCACTTCCCATAGCTATAAAGCCACATTAGCATTTACAGTTGCCAGACCCAACATAGCAGTTCCTCTTTTCTTAAAGATAACTCAACTGATCAGATGCAATCCTCAATCAGAAGTAGGGATTGTGATTTATTACCCGTAAGGCTTATCAGCCACTGGTGGGCTCTTTCAGTCTTTCCTGGTGGCAACCTCCAGGCATCCTTGATTCCCTTCCAGGTTTTTTAGATGCTAATCAGGAAATACAAAACTTTTGGTGATCTTCCCAAGTGTTCAGTCAGCAATTTAATTAAAAAACACCAGAGCATAAACATCCTACCAAGTACATCTTCCAGAGCTCATTGGCTAGGAAACAGAATTAAAATTGGCCTCATCATCAAAAAAAATTACTATGCTCACTACCAGTGCAATTATTTCGCATGGTCAGACTTGCTCACTAATACCACACATGAAAAAAAGGATAATTACTTAATTTGAGCCATAGCATCACAGAGTGGCTTTAGCCACTTGATCTCCTCATGTAGTTTAGCCCTGCCAAGCCCTCCAGATGCATGACAAATCGCTCACCCTATGCGCTTGAGAAATGTTAGTTACTCTACAGATCCTCCAGTCTCTCTAGAATTGCTTTAACAGCCTCACAGATGGACGAGCCTTTCTTCGAATCATAGCATTGCAGAGTTGGAAGGGAGCACATTTATTTCAAACCCCTGCAATGCAGGAATATTTTGCCTAAGCTGGAACTCAAACCCACAACGCTGAGATTAAGAGTCTCATGCTTTTCCACAGCTCCATAGACAAAGCGCTCTTTAATTAAGTCCAGTCAAAGGCGACTTTTTAAAACATATGTTCAATGATCGAGGACTTCCGGGGGCGGCGCGAAACTGTAATGGCGGTCCTCTTCGAGCTCTGAAGAGGGGCTCCGCGGAAAAGGGTCGTTCGCTGCGGCATAGCGACGACCCATCAAGATAAACCACGGGTAGAGTGAGCCCGTGGCCGTGGGACTCGGCGGGCACCAGAAGCTGCTCCGAAAACACAGAAGGGACCCCGTAAGGAGACCCGGAGTGAAGGAGGGGTAGCGGTGCTGTGAGTTCATCGCTCTTTCCGCGGAAGTGAAGCCGCGCGGCTGTTACAGATGAGCGCTGATCCTTCTTCCTAAAATCTACACTAAACTGCAAGCAACATACCCGTGAGTAAAGGGGTTTAAAATTTGGCAAAAAGAATTTCGTAAATTTGGCTGAAAGCGGGAGACGAAAAAAGGGAAGTCCGTCTTCCGACATTGCTGACAAGATCAAAGCAAAGCTTTAAAAAGCGGAAAGCGCTTGAAACGGGACTGTGGGAAGCTTTAACTTTTTCGTGCTATCAGATCTGCTTGTTTTTCTAAACTGAAGGTGGAAATGGACATTGATTAAAAGAAGTAATTAATGGTGATCTTCCTCCTACCTTTTTTCGCCTTTGGGCTGTATTTTTAAGGAGCCAGATCGTCGGGCTGCCAGTGAGGGAGACTGTGTTAAACTGCGGAAACAGTTGCAAAAACTTTGTTGGAACGTAACTGCTACATTTGAGCAGAAAAGACTGGAGGGGATACTGTTGCAAGCACCTCTTGTGAAACTTTGTTGAACTATAAAAGGTGCCTGGGGAAACTTTGAGTTTTTGAAGGGACTGATGGACTATTGGATTTATTGACTTGAAATAATTTGGGACTTTAATGGCGGATTACTTCCTTCTTTGTCTCTGAAACTTGGTGGCACTCCCCCTACAGGGCTTTCGGAATACAAAATCCTGGGAACTGACTTTTGTTTTGAATTCCACTTTATTGGTTGTTTACTTCTGAATCTGTCTTTCCCATGGAACAATAGACAATGAGTGGTGCAGGGAGAACAAGAGCATCTAAAGCTAAGGAAACTAAAGAGGCTAAGGAAAAAGAAAGAGAAAGAAAACCAACACAATTCGTACAAACAACACTGACCCAAGGACGCCGATCGTCGGTTCCAGCTGTACTGGTATCGCAGAGGGAAGGGGAAATAACAGAGAAGTCCACTGAAGAAGTTATGGCAGCAGGTGGGTCAGACACATTATTAAAACAAATATTGGAGCAACTATCAAGTTTAAACCAGAAAGTGGATGACCAGTCTTTGAAAATAGACAAAGCGACCTCTTCGATTCAAAAACTGACCGAACAAGTTTCCCAGCACACACAGGCTATTGAGAATTTGCAAGGAGCAACAGCGGAAAATCGGGAATTAGCCGGAGAAGCAATTCAGAAAGTGGGAGCTTTACAAAAAGAAGTTGAAGAAATTAAAGGAGAAGTCAAGCCCCTGCACAAACAGGTGGGTGAACAACAAATCTATCTGTCAATGGTGGAACTGAAAAATCGCGAGAGCAACATCAAATTGAGAGGCATCCCGGAACTCGAGCAAGGAGATCTGATTGGATACTTGACGCAGGAATTTACGAAGTTCTGGGGTTTAAAGGAGGATACAGACTTTAAGATTGTCTCGGCATATAGACTGGGAAGATTGGTAAGGAAAGACAGATCCAGAGACTGTTTGATAATTTTAAGATCAAAGGAAGAGAGAGACAAGATCCTAGGTCTACATTTCAAGAAAGCAATTGAAATACAAGATAAAAGGGTGGAAATTTATAGAGACATTCCGAGACAGTTGCTGGACCTCAGAGCCACCTACTCAGAACTAGCAAAATTGCTGAGACATAACGCAATTCCCTATAGGTGGGAGTTTCCACAAGGATTATCCTTTACTTACAAAGGAAGGAAGGTTAAAATTAGAACACCTGAAGATAACCAAAAGTTCCTTCACGACCACGGAGAAGATCTCCAAAAAGGAGTGGATTGGCTTCCAGCCTTACCAGTACCAACACTGCCTGGAAGCGGGCCAACGCCTGCACCCTCGGGATCTGAGCAAAAGGAAGACACCCCTTCCTAAGAACATCTTAATTAGAACAGGATGTCTCTGCAGCTACTTAGTTGGAACATAAATGGCGGGAATTCTCCGGAAAAAAGAAGGAGGATATTTCATATCCTGAAAAAAGAACAATTGGACGTAATATGCCTTCAAGAAACACATGTGACTAGGCTCCATAGGAAAGTATTAATCAATAAAAGACTTGGCCAGGAATTTATTTCATCAGATAAAGTTAAAAAAAGAGGCGTTGTAATTTATGCAAAGGAGAACCTGTCACCAAAATTTCTATTCAAAGATGACCATGGAAGAATTCTCGCAATTGAAATCCAAACACAAGGGGAAAAGATTTTGATATTAGGAGTCTATGCGCCAAATGATGGAAAATCAGAATTCTATAAGAAGCTGCATGAGACAATGATGGACTATTTGGACTATTCTAACATTATTGTGATGGGAGATATGAATGGGGTGGTGTCTACAAACATGGACAAATCCCAAAATCAAAACTTAACAACAGACGGCAGACTCCCTAAAACCTTTTTTTGAAATGACAGACAATATGGACTTGATTGACATTTGGAGGACAAGGAACCCCCTGGGTAAAGAGGGAACCTTCTTCTCTGAGGCCCACTTGTCATGGACACGAATTGACCAAATTTGGATATCTAGAGGGCTGGCCCCGAAAACGAGAAAGGTGGAAATCTGCCCAAAAACCTGCTCCGACCATAATGCCTTAAAAATGGAATTGAGACTTTTTCCAACTGGATCCTTCAGGTGGAGAATGAATGACACCTTGTTAAGAGATCAAGAGATTGTTAAGAAGGCCCAAAAAACGCTAAAGGACTACTTTGAAATAAATTTGAACACTACGGTGGAGAAAAGAACAATCTGGGACGCAAGTAAAGCCGTAATGAGAGGGTTTCTGATACAACAGAATACAATAAAGAGGAAATTTTGGAATGGAAAAAAAGAAAAAATTCTAGAGAAAATAAGCGAAGGAGAGAAAAAGCTGAGAACCAAACCAAAGTCCAAAGAGGTGCTAAGAGAGATCAAATTCCATCAAGCACAATATTCGAAACTGATCAATCAAGAGATTGAGTGGAAAATTAAACAAATGAAGCAGAGATCGTTCGAATCAGCAAATAAATGTGGAAAGCTGCTAGCTTGGCAGCTGAAAAAAAGACAAAAATTAAATACGGTTACAAACTTGGAGATTCAAGGGAAAATAGTTCAGAAACCAGAAGAAATAAGAAAGTGCTTCCACAGATACTTCAAAGAACTTTACGCACAGGGGCCTCAGAAAGAACCGGAAATAGATCAATTCTTGAGGATAAATGGACTACCTAAAATAAGTCAAGATAAAAGATCAATTCTTAACAGCAAGATAACTCAACAGGAAATTGAAGGTGCCATCCAGAACATGCAGTTGGGCAAATCTCCAGGCCCGGATGGACTTACCTCCAAATATTATAAGACTCTGAAGGACTTCTTGACACAACCGTTGTTGGAGGTTTGTAACCAGATCATGGAGGGGAGAAAGGCACCGGAAACGTGGAAAGAAGCATTCATCACATTGATTCCCAAGTCAGAAAGGGAAAAGACTCAGCTTAAGAACTACCGTCCCATCTCACTCCTGAATGTGGATTACAAAATATTTGCAGACATTTTAGCAAATAGACTTAAAAATGTACTAAATGAAGTAATTCACAAGGACCAAGCAGGCTTTCTCCCTGGCAGACATATGTCTGACAACACCAGGAACATTATTGATATACTGGAGTTGTTGCGAATTAGAAACACAAGGGCTGCTTTAATCTTTATTGATGCGGAGAAAGCATTTGACAATATTTCTTGGATGTTTATGAAGAAAAACTTGGAAGGGATGGGAGTGGGACGGGGGTTTGAAAATGGATTAGAAGCAATCTACTCAGAACAAAAAGCTAAATTGATAGTGAACAATGTGGTATCGGAAGAACTTCAAATTGAAAAAGGGACACGACAGGGGTGCCCTTTATCCCCTCTGTTATTCATTTCTGTTCTGGAGGTATTGCTGAACATGATCAGAGAGGACCAGTTGGTGCAGGGTATAGTGGTCGGAGCGAAACAATACAAATTGAAAGCTTTTGCAGATGACCTAGTCATCACAGTACAGGAGCCAGAATCTAGCACAAAAAGAGTTCTTGAACTTATTTTGGAGTTTGGTCGGGTGGCGGGATTCAAGCTAAACAAACAAAAAACTAAAGTCTTGGCCAAAAATTTGACGCCTACAGAGATAGAGGGGTACCAGAAAGAGACAGAGTTAAGTGTGGTTAAAAAAGTGAAATACCTGGGGGTATCTTTGTCCACCAAAAATTTAAACCTGTTTAAAGATAATTATGAAAAATGTTGGTCGGAGATTAAAAAAGACTTGGATATTTGGTCAAGATTGAAACTTACCTTGTCAGGCCGAATCGCAGCTATAAAGATGTGTGTTCTGCCAAAAATGTTATTTTTATTTCAAACCCTCCAGGTCGTGGACAGAATGGAATGTTTCGGAAAATGGCAGAAGGATATATCTAAGTTTGTCTGGCAGGGCAAAAAGCCCCGAATTAAATTCAAAATATTAACTGACTCAAAAGAAAGAGGGGGGTTTGCCCTGCCGGATCTAAGGTTGTACTATGAGGCTGCAGCCTTCTGCTGGTTGAAGGATTGGTTTTTGTTGGAAAACACCGATGTCCTAGATCTGGAAGGGTTTGACAATGTTTATGGTTGGCATGCATACTTGTGGTATGACAAGGCGAAGGCTCATAAATTGTTTAAAAACCATATTGTCAGAAAATCAATTTTTGCCGTCTGGATGAAGTACAAGGACTTATTAGAAAGCAAGACCCCGAGGTGGTTATCACCAGTGGAAGCCAAGATCTCTAAAAAGAGGCCCAATATGGAGGCCTATTGGCCAAAATATTGGGAACTGATTGAAAGAGTTGGAGATAATTGGAAGCTCCAAAGCCAGGACAAACTAAAAAATAAGGTGCGAGACTGGTTACATTATGCTCAAATTCAAGAGGTATTTAAAATGGATAAAAAAGTGGGTTTCCAGTGGGAGAAATCGAAACTGGAGACGGAGTTACTAGAACCAAAGACTAAGGTACTTTCGAGGATGTATGACTTGCTGCTTAAATGGAACACACAGGATGAGACAGTTAAATCTGCTATGATAAAATGGGCACAGGATGTAGGACACAACATTATGTCTGAGGACTGGGAAAGGTTATGGAACACCGGTATGAAATTCACGGCATGTAGTGCCTTGAAAGAGAACATTATGAAAATGGTATACCGGTGGTACATGACCCCAGTCAAGTTGGCTAAAATATATCATCTTTCTGATAACAAGTGTTGGAAATGCAAGGAGGCAGAAGGGACATTCTTTCACCTCTGGTGGACCTGCCCGAAAGTAAAGGCCTTTTGGGAAATGATACATAATGAGCTGAAAAAGGTATTTAGATATACCTTTTCTAAGAAACCAGAGGCTTTTCTTCTGGGCATGGTGGACCGGAAGGTGCCAAAGAAGGATAGAACCTTGTTTATGTATGCAACCACAGCAGCTAGGATTCTTATCGCAAAGTTCTGGAAGACACCAGATTTACCCACACTGGAGGACTGGCAGACGCAGTTGATGGACTACATGGAGTTGGCAGAAATGACTGGCAGAATTCGAGATCTGAGCGAAGTAACAATGGAGGAGGACTGGAAAAAATTTAAGGACTATCTGCAAAAATATTATAAGTTGTTTGAATGCTAAGTTTGCGCACGATTAAGAAACGTTATGCTTCTGCAATTTACTTTAAGTAAATGATAAAGTAAGTATTGATGGAAAAAATGAGACAAATTAGAAACAAAATATTATGTTTATTAAGAGTGTTAAAAATAAGTTACAAATTTTTGAAATTGGTAACATAATAAATTTAAAGGTATAATAAGATGGGAAACAAGATAACAAATTGCTGAACTGGCTAGAATAATGAATGCAATGCTGAGAGGATGTGAGGAGGTCCAAAAATGAGCTGTCGAAGGATGTTTTGAAAGTTTCTTAACTTTTTCTTCTTTTTTTATTTTTCTTTATATATATAAAAAAAAATGTTTCTTGCATGTTGCTGTATAAACAAATCTGTTAACCTATGGAAAGAAACGTAATAAAAAATTTTATTAAAAAAAAAAAAACATATGTTCAATGATCCTGAGTGAACCACCCGTGGGGACTTAAATTATGTGTGCTCTCTGCTTCCAAGTAAGTTATCCCTTCCATTTCTATCACCTTTTTCAGTCTGAGCCAGTGTGGTGTAGTGGTTAAGAGCGGTGGACTCGTAATCTGGTGAACCAGGTTCGCTTCCCCGCTCTTCCACATGCAGCTGTTGGGTGACCTTGGGCTAGTCACACTTCTCTGAAGTCTCTCAGCCTCACTCACCTCACAGAGTGTTTGTTGTGGGGGAGAAAGGGAAAGGAGATTGTTAGCTGCTTTGAGACTCCTTCGAGTAGTGATAAAGCGGGATATCAAATCCAAACTCCTCCTCCTCTGAGGGCCACATTCCTTTCTAGGCAACTTTCTGGGACTCATGTGCCAGTATAGGAGCCAACCCCTAGGGGCTGAGGTCCCTTCGCCCGCCCCCCCCCCTCCAATAAAATATTTGAAGGGGCTGGGACACACACACACACACACAATTTAATGGGCATTGCCATTCAAATGGTGTGTTTGTGCCATGTCATGTGATCGATTATGTTGGGTGGGACTTACCCGGGCCTCCCAATATTTTATTCAAGTTGGCACCCCTGTGTGCTAGTGATGGACACAGCCAGAAGCAGAAGTGGACAGAGCAGTGAATGCTAATTTTACCTTTATACAGTCGGTTTCTTTCTACGCACACTGACACATCCCTGTCTGCCCTGCATCCAAGCATTATCAGAGTTTAAGGACCTATTCAACCAAGCATTAACACTCAAGGAAGATGCAAAGCATGGTCTGGGGGAGAAGGTGTGTTTCTGGGGGAGTCCTGTGAGCCAGACAGAGAGGTAAAGGTAAAAGGTAAAGGACCCCTGGATGGTTAAGTCCAGTCAAAGGCGACTATGGGGTTGTGGCACTCATCTTGCTTTAAGGCCAAGGGAGCAGGCGCTTGTCCACAGACAGCTTCCCAGGTCATGTGGCCAGCATTGATGAAACCACTTCTGCTGCTACGGAACACCGTGATGGAAACCAGAGCACACGGAAATGCCGTTTACCTTCCCACCACAGCGGTATCTATTTATCTACTTGCACTGGCGTGCTTTCAAACTGCTAGGTTGGCAGAAGCTGGGACAGAGCAACAGGAGCTTACCCCATTGTGGGGATTCGAACCGCCAACCTTCTGATCAGCAAGCCCAAGAGGCTCGGTGGTTTAGGCCATAGCGTCACTCACATCACTTTTAGCTCCCAGTCCTCCCCACACCTTTGGTCTGTACCATACAGCTCAGGACATTTACATTTCCTCAACTCTTACTCAAAATTATGAGGCCATTTTCCAGGCTGATATCTTCGCAAAACCAGGAATTGGTAGCAGCACTATGTCCTGTGGAACATCTAAAACCCACAGGCGGATACAAGAAGATCATGGGAAGTGAACCTTTAGTCCCAGGTGTCCAGAGTAAACTTTTTATTCATTTACATCCTGACAGACACACCCCCCCCCCAGTTAATTACTGGTGAAACTATAGGGTCAAGTTCAATCTTTTGGCCTTATCCAAATGTATAGGAAGACCAAGGAGATACAAGCAGATATGTTTATCTTCCCAGAGCACGCTCTCTGCAGTGGGTCGTGTGCCAGATGTAGCCACAGCTGCAGGAAGTTGTTTATTTGGCCTCCTGACCTTTAAGAAGTGTCTGGAGATGGCAAAATCATGTTTTTTTATTGCTGATTTCTCCTCTCTAATGAGAACCTTCTGGCAATCAGTTACAAACATATCAAAACGCATAAGAAGGTCAAACAACTACAGTTAAAGAGATCTGTAATCCAATAATGTCCTTAACAATGTACTTGCTGCAGTGATTTATAACCGAGGCCCATAATGGTTGCTGTTTCACCATGGACATTTGTTTAAGCGATAAGGAGTTGGAACACCTTATTATTAAGGGTGGAAGTATATGTTATGATAAAATATGGCATTGCCACTGAAAATACCCCCACCCTGTTGAATTCTTCCTCTCCTCCTACGCAACTTGTGGCAAAAGTTACCTCATGTTTTGATCTCATCATCTTGTGCATCTCCCAAATCCTCCAACATTTCTCTGATGAAAATAGGGCTATCTTATTCTGTTGTTGTTGTTGTTTTATATCCTGCCATCTCACTGGCTTGCCCCAGCCACTCTGGGAGGCTTCCAACATATATAAAAACAGAATAAAACATTACACATTTTTTAAAAAAACCTTTCCTATACAGGGCTGCCTTTAAATGTCTTCTAAAAGTTGTATAGTTACTTATCTCCTTGGCTCGGGGGTTGCATAACTCCATACCCTCCAACTTTTCTCTGATGAAAATAAGAACGTCCTAAGGAAAAAGGGGACATTCCGGGATCAAATCAGAAACCAGTACAGCTTCTGTAAATCCAGGACTGTCCCTGGAAAATAAGGACACTTGGAGGGTCTGATAGCCCCATAATGCACTGTGCCACTCTAATACTTGAATCTTCACTGACATTTTTACTGCAGACTTTTGACTGCATTTCTGCTCCTTGTTTGCTTCAGTGGGAGTTAAGCAGCTAAGGGTTGTCCAGGATTAGAGTCTTGGTCTTGATTTTCCCTCACTTATTACAATTTATTATTATTATTATTATTATTATTATTATTATTATTATTATTATTATTATTAAAAATAGATACAATGGAGGAGGAGGGGTGTGTTTGAAAAAGCTATTTTTCTTAGAAAGCAAAGTGAAAGGCTGTTTAAAATGCAATTGTTTCTCCGTGCCAAATCTAAGATTATATTATGAGGCATCCTGCCTGTGTTGGCTTAAAGAATGGATTACTTTAGAAAATTTGGACCTGTTGGATTTAGAAGGTTTTAATAATAGATATGGCTGGCATGCTTACTTGTGGCTCAACAAAGGAAAGGTTCACAAAGGATTTTCTAATCATATCTTCAGAGGAGCACTGTATGAAGACTGAGGAAAAAATAAGAGACTTTTAGAAAAGAACACTCCCTGGTGGTTGTCCCTGACAGATATCTTAACAATAAAAAAATTGAACATGGAAGGGAAAAGACTAACATATGAAGACATATTGGTCAAAACAGAAAAAGGTTGGAAGATCAAAACATATGAGGAACTGAAAGATAGACTGACAGGTTGGATACAATACCATCAGATAAATGCACTTTGGAATAAAAACAAAAAATTGGGGATGAATGAGAAAAAATCTAGAAATCAGATAGAAATTGTAGAAGGGAAAACCAAACTTTTAGCCAAGATGTATAATTTTTTGTTAGAATGGGACACAAAAGACAAATTGATAAAGGAGGTAATGATAAAATGGGCAATAGACTTTGGTTATAACATAGAGTATGACAAGTGGGTGAGGTTATGGAATAGAGGAATGAAATTTACGGTATGTGTCACATTAAGGGAAAATTTGGAGAAAATGATGTACCGATGGTACATCACACCAGTAAAATTGGACAAAATGTATAAAAGTGGAAATAAAGTATGTTGGAGATGTAAGCAGAAGGAGGGGGACTTTTACCATAAGTGGTGAGGGTGCGACAAAATGAAAAAAAAATTGGGAGCTTATATATAATGAATTTTTTTAAAAATTTAGATATACCTTTTTAAAAAAAACCAGAGGCATTCCTCTTAGGAATAATTGGTGATGAAATTAAAAAAAGAAGACCAGAGTTTATTCCAGTATGCGACGATAGCAGCTAGGATATTGATAGCTCAAAAATGGAAATCAACAGAGACACCCACGATTATGGATTGGCAAGTAAAATTATTTGAATACGCAGAATTAGCAAGAAGGACACATAAAATTAAACACCAAAAAGAAACAAAGTTTATTGAAGAATGGAGTAAATTTGTGACATATATTGAAAGTAACTGTAACAAATTAAAAACTACAGTAGGTCTAACATAAACCTTGCAACATGCAAGTAATGGATATAGAAACTGCAGGAGAAGAAGTATATAAGAAAACCGTAACAGGATAGGAAGGAAGTTGTGACGTGTTTCAACGCAGTGTAAATAAGAGGACGATACTCAACAATGGTTGCTTAGAGTGTTTATTTTCATTTTTGTTTGTTGGTCACCTTTTGTTATCTGTTATTTGTTGTTTTTTGTGTAACTGAAAATTTCAATAAAAAATATTAAAAAAAAATAAAAATAAAATGCAATTGTTTCTTCCTTTCATTCCCAATATGGGCAAAAGGATAAATGCGGATGTGCAATATGGTGTCAGATGTGTATATGGGGTTTTAAAGAACAGTGCAAGGCAAACAGGTTCCTGACCTCAAGGGTCCTTCATTTTAAATGTTGACAGCAAGGGAAACACCAGAAGGGAAGACTGATGGCAAGCACAATAATAGCAAATCAATAGGAGAGGATGGGGTAATGGCAAGAATATTCAAATGAATTTTCCTTCAATGAGAAAAGCAAAACTGATTTTACCATGCTCTCTAATTTCACTACATAGGTCTTTATGAACCATTCCATACTACCTACACCTGGGGGTTGTGGATCTGGCAAGGGCAAAAGTGTAAGGACCAAAACGACTCATTTATTCCCCAATCCCAGTGTAGATTTTGCATACACCAGAACGAAGTAGTCACATAGCATGTCATGAGCAGATCCTAAATTACACCGGAACCAGCCTAACTGCATAGATTCGCTGTCTCTATATTAAGGGCACAAGTCTGGAGCAAAAGGATTAGGCTACCTACAAATGGCATAGATCTATCAACCTTATCACTCAGGAGAAATGGTCTTCATGTCATTAGCTTGACGTTTCTGAAAATAACCACTTCCTTCCTGAAAATCAATCCCTTCAGAAACCTGTTAAGCCTTAGCTTTGTTATGACATTTCACCGAAATCTCAAAGGTTCCGTTGCTTTTTTTCTGTCAGTGTCGGCTTGTTAATGGAAAGTTGGTGTGATCAAACAAAAAACACCTCTGCTTCACATGTGACTGTGATGATCAATATAGTATCTCCAGATCTATAATGACAAAATAGTTTTTGAAGATTTTCATGCGAGCATTTTCTATGTTGAAATGTATCTGAAGATGCTGAAAAACTTGGTTCTCTCTCCTGTATATGGCATTTGCTTCCATTAGGCTGCCTAACTATGCTGAATTTATTGGGTTACCTCCTGGGATATGATTTCATAAGTCCTAAATCCCAGCCTTTCACAGTAGCAGCTCTTAGACACATTTATAAGGTGTACATGATAACATTACAGCACTAGAAGCA
The DNA here is from genome assembly GCF_964188305.1 of Podarcis bocagei. Taxonomy (NCBI): domain Eukaryota; kingdom Metazoa; phylum Chordata; class Lepidosauria; order Squamata; family Lacertidae; genus Podarcis; species Podarcis bocagei. The sequence goes on along the minus strand of NC_138134.1, from coordinate 24,665,434 downwards.
CTTAAGGATTCACACGGATCTCCGTAAAAATGTAGAATGAATGTAATGTAGAATGTAGAAAAATGTATGCCACAACTGCCACAACTGCTGCTCGAATTTTACTAGCTAAGAAATGGAAAACGCAAGAACTACCAACTGTGGAAGAATGGCAGATGAAGATGATGGACATTTCGGAGCTAGCCAACCTGACTGGGAGAACCCGCAACCAGAATGAGGAGGAGTACAAGGAGGAATGGACGAAATTTAATGATTATCTAGTTAAATATGTTAAATTAATTGGAAAAAGCTTGCAATTACCAGTTAGGCTTAGGACTTAAATAAGCAATGTGATGAATTATTATGTTTAATGCTGAATTGGGAAGAAAGAGTGATGTTAAGTGATGAAGTTAAAATTATAAGAACTTTGATTTGGAAAACCGTTAAAATGATAAGCACTGAAATCCAACTAGGGGGATACGAGGAAGTCACTTAACAATGTTAAGAAGATTAGTTTTAATAAGGTTATGATTTAGGTTGGTTTGTTTATTTGTTAGTGTGTTTTTTTAATTTTGTGAAAATCAATAAAAAAAATTGGGGGGGGGGGGGAATGTAGAAATCCTGGAAGATTTGAGAATGAGTAAGTGTGTTATTCAAGTGGAGGTTAATCTGCCCTCAGCTGGGACCTGCCTGCCTGCCTGCCTTCTTTTGTATATATCAGAAGGGTGGCACTGTACAACAAATAACGCAATGCCTGGGTTTAAGGGCAGATTCTGGTCTTTCAATTTTCAGCAACGCCCTGTGCAAGGTCAAGATTTGGCGCCCCCAAGAATGGCAGATGAAGGTGATAGACTACATGGGACTGGCTGAAATGACTGGCAGAATCCGAGACCAGGGGAAGGAGACGGCGGAAGAAGATTGGAAGAAATTTAAAATTTATCTTAAGAAATATTGCAAAATTAATGAGTGTTAAAATGTTGTGGTTATAGAAAGTAAGGGATTATGGCTGTAAAAGGTTAAGTAAAAGTAAAGAAAAGGAAAAAATTAGATAAAATTAAGGGGAGGATTTGCTGAAATAAATTTGGGAATTGGAATGCAGAAAGGGGAGGTATGGGGAAGTCAGTGAAGTAATTTTCAAGAAAAAAAGGATTTGAAATTATACATGTTTGTTTTTGTGTGTGTATGTTTGTATTGTGTATTGTGTGTGTCTTTATAATTTGTGAAAATTCAATAAATATTTTTTTTTTTAAAAAAAAGATTTGGCGCCCCCACCTCTCACTTTCCATTCTGCTCAGTTCACTAAATTTGCAGTTGTGATGCCCTGCAGTACCCACTAGGCTTGACACCCAGTGTGGGTGGAACCAGTCAAACTGCCCTAATCTCCACCTCTGACTGAGGCAGAATATTGCCTACCATTGGTCCCTAGTAGCTTTCAGAAGCATGCTACTCAATTGGGAGCAAGCCTTACTCCATGTTCACCCCCTGAACCCCACCCTGGAATTTGCAAATTTCATACACACAGACATAAAATTATCCAACAACCAACATAAAAAGAGAATTCCAAAGATTCTGCTGAACTTCCCTCCTCCCCTTTGCAGGTCCTTATATTAACCATTTCCTCCTGCAACTTTTCTGTTAATCCAAATCTTTCAAATCTCTATTTTACCCAAAAATCAACATTGAACTACAAGTGTTATTCCAGTCCTACTAATGATTTTGTTTACAATGGTTTTTAAGGTAAATTATGTAAATTATCCTTATTAAAATTTTGGTCTTCCTGGTTTCTGATTCTTCCAGTCATTTTTGTCAATTCAGCATATGTGGTGGACTTGTAAAAAGGTAAAAGAGTATTGGGAAAGAATTCATAATGAATTGGAAAAAAATGTTTAAAAGTACTGGTACTTCCCCCCCAACCCCCCCCCCCAAGTCCTTTTTTGGGGGGATAATTCAGACGGAAATTCCCAGGTGTCAATAAAGGTTATTTATGTATGCCACAACTGCAGCCCGTGTTTTGTTAGCCCCCAAATGGAAAATGAGCAAAGTCCCAACTAAAGAAGAATGACAACTTAAACTGATGGAATATGCACAGCTTGTGGACCTAACATATACAATAAGAAAACAAGAAGAACATACGTTTAAAGAAGGTCAAAAAATGTTTATTGAATATATGGGGGGGGATTGTGTATATTTGAAAACATGGGCAGCATTAAGATAAATTCAACAGTGTAAATAAGTTTTGGGGGATGTAATAATGGAATACTGAATGGTTTAGTTTATGTAAAATATGCAGGGATTTATGTTATGCAAAATGAACCATGGAAATAGAAGGATGGAAGTCATTGATATTTTAAGGTTGTTTAAGTGAATATTCTAAAATGTAAAACAGAAAATTTAATAAAAATTATGGGGGTGAGAGAGTAGGAAATGGGGCTCTGTAGTAGCGCCCCACCCCAACAGCCAGTCCTGCGTACTTCAGAACAAACATGCAAAGAATTGCACTGTGATTTTTTCGGTAGGTGTGCCAAAGCACAAATCCATTGGGTTAATAAAATCATGGATGCACTGAAAGTCAACTGCCCTCCACCATTCAATCCTTTCGCCCCCTTTGCCCTGCATGCCATGGCACAAGCTGCTCACTAGCCTATCCTTGCATGAAACAGCACATAGATCTGCACACGCGCAGACCAAATCGGTACCCACCGCTATGCACTTAATTCAGTCAAGTGTTTTACTGAACGGGTCGGTCTCTTCGGAGCAAGAAATATGAGCGCTGCTGAATGAGATCAAAAGGCATCTCAGCACGCACAATTGACCTCGATGGTGGCTGAGGATAAATCAAGGCCGCTACTGAGCCTCACCTCACTTCATACAGCTGTCAGCTCTAATTGTTTGTGCCGATGAACAAATTGACGCATCAGGGAGCAGTACCATTTCATCCTCCTACTGCGAGGACACCTCACAAAAGCAGTTACGTGGCAGGGGAAACTCAAACGTTATGGCACATCTTGTTTTAAGGAGAAAAGGAGGAGAGAAAAGGGCAACAGAGGTCTTTAACCAGCTGCCTGGTTATGTCATAGTTTGTCTTGCCATTTATTAACGGATTCTGTTCCAGCTTTGCGGTACGCTAGCCAGAATGGTAGATACAGAGGTTTTGAGAAGGGGCTAGGTCTAGGAGGGAGGAAGCAGCCCTCGGGGCTTGAAGGTTATTTTGTAAAGAAAAACAGTGTATTAATGCCTAAGGCTGCACACACACAGCTTACGTTGAAAGGACACTGAAAGCAGATTATTAAAGGACACTGAAAGCAGTTTGTTAAAGGTGCTGAGGATTATAGCTCTGTAACTACATTTCCCAGGATTCTTAGGGGGACATGCTTTAAATGTACAGTTATATGTAGCCACACATAGGCTACAAACTGGAGCTATCCACTACTTAATGTAAAGGTAAAGGGACCCCTGACCATTAGGTCCAGTCGTGGCCGACTCTGGGGTTGCGGCGCTCATCTTGCTCTATAGGCTGAGGGAGCCGGCGTACAGCTTCCAGCATGTGGCCAGCATGACTAAGCTGCTTCTGGTGAACCAGAGCAGCGCACGGATATGCTGTTTACCTTCCCACCAGAGCGGTACCTATTTATCTACTTGCATGTCCCAACTAACAGGTGCTTTCAAACTCATAGGTTGGCAGGAGATCCACTACTTACATGCCCCTCAATACCCTTTTGAATCTAGACACCAAATTATCTCTCTCTCTCTCTCTCTCTCTCACACACACACACACACACACACACACACTACACTGCACCTGTCTTTTGCTCATCCAAAATACACACTGATTAAATACAATAATGTCTAAGTTTTTGTGTTACTCTGAACTCTGAAGATTTTAAATAGATGGAATGTGCTTCCAGGCAGGGGCTTAATATTGCGAACGGATCATTCGTACATTGGGAATGGGTCACTGGCCAGTTTTCTGCTTGGCTTGCACTTTGTTGGCATAGGTCCGAGTAGTTTCCCCCTTGCCCCACATTTTTCCCAAGGGAAACCTGCTCTTTAGTGCTAAATCGAAGCAAACAGCAATCCAGAGGAAAGCCGAATTGTTGTTTGCTCCAACTGAGTGCTAAAAAGTGGCTTTTCCCAGTGGACAAGCCCTTAAATGGGGCTGGAGGATATAGGTTAGCATTTGAATGCCAGTGACTGCAGTGTATGCTGTGAAAAACCCAACATGCACCAGCAACACCAATCCCATATTAAAGGTCTTTATGGAAACACCCAGTCTTTGTTTTGAGTGCATACCGATTAATAAATACTATCTAAGAAGATGCTTTAATATCCCAGCTGTGCGCAACCAAAATTGGCAGCAGTGCTAGAGTTCCTTGAAACATCTAAACTACCGGTATACGGTCTAGCGATCATGTGTTCCCAGGATCACTGTCCAACCACAAGTCAGCCTTGCTTTCCAGAATGTTTTATTTTTCTAGCTTTAAAATTCATAAAGCTAAAAATGTGGTTTACAATAAACACATGGCTCAAGCAAAGCTCCTATGAACACTAAACTTGCCACAATTTGATCCGTATCATTGCTAAATCAGTGCTGATGCCAGGAATAAACAATGGGAATAGTATTTCATTGTGTGTCTATGAAGTATAAAAGAGGCCATTCCCCAAATTTATCTTTTTCTTTCAGCAAGATTTTGAATTTATCTTTGCGACAGTGTGACCAAAAGGACACGCTGTGTTTTTGGCTTTGTAGAAAGTGCTTTCCACTCCTGTTAGTTGGGACATGCAGTTTTTGCAGCTCTCCCTCAACCCATTTAAGCCCCCTGTCTCCCACCTACCCACCAAAGATGCTCCTGAAGCTTGTAGGATCCTTGATAATATAATGGGATAAAGCACAGAGGGTTACAGCAGGAGGGAGAGGAGACACGCCAAAAATGAGTGCCCCTATCTGCACAAGGAAAAGCCCTTTCAGCTAAGTCAGGGGTAGGGAAACTCTGCTCCATAAGTGTAATTAGAATTCAGAGATTGGCCCGCCAGGATGTTTGGGAGAATCACACCCTTTCCTGTCCTGATGTAACAAATGTCTTTGGATGCAAGGAAGTTCAAGCCATGGATTGAAACCTCCAGGTTTCAGCTAAAAAAATTCCTTCCATTAGCACCTTAGAAACCAACTAAGTTTGTTATTGGTATGAGCTTTTGTGTGCATGCACACTTCTTCAGATACACTGAAACAGAAGTCACCAGACCCTTATATATAGTGAGAGGGTGGGGAGGGGTATTACTCAGATGGGAGCTGGGAATGGGTGATTGGCTGATAGGTGTGGTAAATCTGTTGACAGCTGCAATAGGTCTTACAGGGAAAAGCAAGGGGTGAGATGGCTAAAAATAGCTTTATCATGTATAATGAGATAAGAATCCAATGTCTCTATTCAGACCAGGTCTCTCCATGGTTTTAAGTTTCGTAATGAGTTGCAATTCAATACCTTCTCTTTCCAGTCTATTTCTGAAATTCTTTTGTAATAAGACAATTTTGTAAAAATTCAGCAGAGGAAACACAGCCCAGAATAACTAAGGAGATAGTACAAGAATACTTGGCTAGTTTAGATGTATTCAAGTCTCCAGGGCCAGATGAACTGCATCCAAGAGTATTAAAAGAACTGGCAGATGTGATCTCAGAACCACTGGCAGTCATCTTTGAGAATTCCTGGAGAACAGGCGAAGTCCCGGCAGACTGGAGGAGGGCAAATGTTGTCCCTATTTTCAAAAAGGGGAAAAGAGAGGACCCAAATAATTATCGCCCAGTCAGTCTGACATCAATACCAGGGAAGATTCTGGAGCAGATCATTAAGCAAACAGTCTGTGAGCACCTAGAAAGGAATGCTGTGATCACCAATAGTCAGCATGGATTTCTGAAAAATAAGTCATGTCAGACTAACCTGATCTCGTTTTTTGAATAACAAGCCTGGTAGATGAAGGGAACGCAGTGGATGTAGCCTACCTTGATTTCAGCAAGGCATTCGACAAGGTGCCCCATGATATTCTTGTAAAGAAGCTGGTAAAATGTGGTCTTGACTATGCTACCACTCAGTGGATTTGTAACTGGCTGACTGACCGAACCCAAAGGGTGCTCATCAATGGTTCCTCTTCATCCTGGAGAAGAGTGACTAGTGAAGAAGAAGAAGAAGAAGAGTTTGGATTTGATATCCCGCCTTTCACTCCCCTTCAGGAGTCTCAAAGCGGCTAACATTCTCCTTTCCCTTCCTCCCCCACAACAAACACTCTGTGAGGTGAGTGGGGCTGAGAGACTTCACAGAAGTGTGACTGGCCCAAGGTCACCCAGCAGCTGCATGTGGAGGAGCGGAGACACGAACCCGGTTTCCCAGATTACGTGACTACCGCTCTTAACCACTACACCACACTGGCTCTCAGTGGGGTGCCACAGGGTTCTGTCTTGGGCCGGGCTTATTCAACATCTTTATCAACGACTTGGATGATGGACTCAAGGGCATCCTGATCAAATTTGCAGATGACACCAAACTGGGAGGGGTGGCTAACACCCCAGAGGACAGGATCACACTTCAAAACGACCTTGACAGATTAGAGAACTGGGCCAAAACAAACAAGATGAACTTTAACAGGGAGAAATGTAAAGTATTGCACTTGGGCAAAAAAAAATGAGAGGCACAAATACAAGATGGGGGACACCTGGCTTGAGAGCAGTACATGTGAAAAGGATCTAGGAGTCTTGGTTGACCACAAACTTGACATGAGCCAACAGTGTGACGCGGCAGCTAAAAAAGCCAATGCAATTCTGGGCTGCATCAATAGGAGTATAGCATCTAGATCAAGGGAAGTAATAGTGCCACTGTATTCTGCTCTGGTCAGACCTCACCTGGAGTACTGTGTCCAGTTCTGGGCACCACAGTTCAAGAAGGACACTGACAAACTGGAACGTGTCCAGAGGAGGGCAACCAAAATGGTCAAAGGCCTGGAAACGATGCCTTATGAGGAACGACTAAGGGAGCTGGGCATGTTTAGCCTGGAGAAGAGGAGGTTAAGGGGTGATATGATAGCCATGTTCAAATATATAAAAGGATGTCACATGGAGGAGGGAGAAAGGTTGTTTTCTGCTGCTCCAGAGAAGCGGACACGGAGCAATGGATCCAAACTACAAGAAAGAAGATTCCACCTAAACATTAGGAAGAACTTCCTGACAGTAAGAGCTGTTCGACAGTGGAATTTGCTGCCAAGGAGTGTGGTGGAGTCTCCTACTTTGGAGGTCTTTAAGCAGAGGCTTGACAACCATATGTCAGGAGTGCTCTGATGGTGTTTCCTGCTTGGCAGGGGGTTGGACTCGATGGCCCTTGTGGTCTATTCCAATTCTATGATTCTATGATTCTAAGACAGCTACTTTGAGGTGACAAGACAGAATCACAAGACAGAGAAACCAGTAGGAGAACACTTCAATCTTCCAGTGTAGTGTAGTGGTTAAGAGCAGTGGACTCGTAATCTGGTGAACTGGGTTTGCTTCCCCGCTCCTCCACATACAGCTGCTGGGTCACACTTCTCTGAAGTCTCTCATCCCCACTCACCTCACAGAGTGTTTGTTGTGGGGGAGGAAGGGAAAGGAGATTGTTAGCTGCTTTGAGACTCCTTGGGGTAGTGATAAAGCGGGATATCAAATCCAAACTCTTCTTCTTCTTCCAGGACATTCTGTACAAGATCTCAAAATAGCTGTCTTATTACAAAAGAATATTACTCAACCCCTCAAAGCCAGTTACAAGCCTCTAGCTCAGCGTTTCTCAAGGCCAGAGCTCAGGGATGATGGGAGTTGTAGTTCAACAACATCTGGGGACCCACAGGTTGAGAACTGCTGCAGTCTAGCTGGTTTATTTCCTGTTGCCTGGAATGGATATCTGCAAGGGTTAGTAAGGACAACTGTTAGCAAATATTTATTGAAAATCATATTAACCCCCATCCAAAAACAACAACACACATTTGCAATGAATATTTACAAAGCCATTTCATGAGAGGAAACACATGGGGATTTTTTTATATATATAAAAAGCATAATAATAAGAAAAATGGGGGGGAAACCTACCCTGCTACTACAAAAATAAACTCCTAAGCAAGTACTTGGCAGACAGAGGTTGAAAACATTCGGCCCATGCCAGGAAGGGAAGGACTACTTGCAGTGCAAACCTCCTATCTGCTGATCAGCCACAAAGGAAGCGGTGGGAGAACAAAAGTTCATGGGATCAGGACAGAGGCTAGAGGTGGATGAGGAGCATTTACCCCACCCATATAGCCAAAGGACGAAGAACATAAGAGTGGCCATGCTGAGTCAGGCCACTGGACCACTGACCATCTAATGTTGGCCAGACCGCTGTCACAGGGAAGTTCAAACTTAGGGCACAATGGCGGTATCCATCTTCTGCTGTTAATATTTCCAGGATCTGAGGTATACTGTGGTGGTGTTGAGACTTCAGGCTTGGGAACACAGAAATGCAGGAAGCTGTTTCGTACTGAGTCACACCAACTGATCCATCTAACTCAGTAATGCCTACTGGGAGCAGCTCTCTAGAGGTCTTCCACAGCTGTACCTGAAAATGCTGCGGATTAAACCTAGAACCTCCTGCATCCAAAGCAGATGTTCTGCCACTGTTCAGGCCTTCTACCAAAGCCTGTGGAATCTGCATTGGCTTTGTGCAAAAACCTAAGATTAGAGTTAGAATTAGAGAAGACAGAGCCCAGGAATTTGTTCTGAGCATCAGGACTGAACCAAGCCGGCAACACAAAAATCCATACCTGGCTACATACCAAGATTTCTTCACGTCAGTAGTAGAGTTTAGGGGGGAAGGTGGAGTAATCTTGCAGCTGCTATTGTTCGATTTTTGGGAATAGGGAATTCTTGCTGATCTACTGCAAATGACTTTGAGAGCTAACTTCTGCGTAGCACTGGTGTATTGCCACTCCACAATAAAAGCTATCCCTTTTTTCATTTTTTGGCATTCGTGAACTCAAAAACCACACTAAATGAAGAAGTCAGTGACCCATCTTGGGCTTCAAAACTGCATGGAAGAGCTTGCATCCATACAGCTGTTTCCACATGGCAAGTCTCATCACACACACACCCCACTGAAGGGTAACGGTAAAGGATCCCTAGACGGCTAAGTCCAGACAAAGGCGACTATGGGGTTGGGGCACTCATCTCGCTTTCATGCCGAGGGAGCCAGTGTTTGTCCACAGACAGCTTTCTGGGTCATGTGGCCAGCATGACTAAACTGCTTCTGGTGCAATGGAACACCAAGACGGAAGCCAGAGTGTACAAAATGCCATTTACCTTCCCGCTGCAGTGGTACCTATTTATCTACTCGCACTGGTGTGCTTTCAAACTGCTAGGTTGGCAGAAGCTGGGACAGAGCAACGGGAGCTCACCCTGTCACATGGATTCGAACTGCCGACCTTCTGATCAGCAAGCCCAAGAGGCTCAGACCACAGCACCACCCCGTCTCCCTTTTCCCAGGGCATAAAGGGAAGGTGTGAATAGGCTTCAAGTTAGTGTGCATGAAGATTAAATCATTCTTACACACACACAAATTATTATCATCATCATCATCATTATTACTATCCTGCCCATTTATTATTTATATCCCACACACTTTCCTCTGTCTTGAAGTACCTCTCAGAGTTGCTATTACCGTATTTTTCGCTCTATAGGACGCACTATTTCCCCTTCAAAAATGAAGGGGAAATGTGTGTGCGTCCTATGGAGCAAAGACGCCATAGCCCCGCGACCCTCTCCCGGCTGGAGAGGTGACTTTAGCCCCACGAGTGCTCTCCCGGCTGGAGAGGTGACGCGCGGCTATGGCAGGAGCCTCTATAGCCGCGCGTCACCTCTCCAGCCGGGAGAGCGCGCGCGGGGCTAAAGCAGCCCCCCGCGATCCTCTCCTGGCTGGAGAGGTGACGCGTGGCTATAGCAGGAGCCTCTCCGCTGCGCCTTTCCGCTGCTCCCTGACCTGCTCTTTGGGGCTGGTGGTGGGCTTCCCCCCGCCAGCCCAAAAGAGCAGGTCGAAAGGAACCTGAAGCCTGGAGAGCGAGAGGGGTCAGTGCACACCAACCCCTCTCGCTCTCCAGACTTCCAAGGTAGCCACCTGAACGCACCTTAAACGGCATTTAGAGCGGGAAAACAAGAGGGGGAAAGTTCTCCCCCTCTCTGTGCAGCGCCTCCTGCCGCTTCACTGAAGGGGCGCTGGGCAGAGAGGGGGAGAATTTTTTTTTCTTGTTCTCCCCCCTCTAAAACAAAGTGCATCCTATTGTCCGGTGCGTCCTATGGTGCGAAAAATACGGTAGTTGCTGAAGGAGATGGGTAAAAAGACAGGCACTACATTCAGCTTGATTGGGTGACTCTGAGTTCTAATATTATGAGAGAGGAAGAGAGGAAGGGAGATTCTCCCCATCCAGTTTCTGCATAATTTCATATACCTCTATCATTTATCCCCCTTACTTGCCTCTCACCAGCTTTTAACTACAGGAAATTTTCCAGGAAATATAATCATAGATCTTCCACATGTTACATCTAGTGTGGCTCTTAAGTGTTTGACAGTAGAAACAAACTGGGCAAAGCTGTTCATTCACACTTCTAGGAAATGCAGTTTCGGGGAAGGAAAGGTAAAAAGGTAAAGGTAAAGGGACCCCTGACCATTAGGTCCAGTCGTGGCCGACTCTGGGGTTGCGGCACTCATCTCGCTTTATTGGCCAAGGGAGCCAGTGTACAGCTTCCAGGTCATGTGACCAGCATGACTAAGTCACTTCTGGCGAACCAGAGCAGTGCACGGAAATGCCGTTTACCTTCCTGCCGGAGTGGTACCTATTTATCTACTTGAACTTTGACGTGCTTTCGAACTGCTAGGTTGGCAAGAGCAGGGACCGAGCAACAAGAGCTCACCCCGTCGTGGGGATTCGAACCGCCAACCTTCTGATCGGCAAGTCCTAGGCTCTGTGGTTTAACCCACAGCGCCACCCTCTGGAAGGAAAGGTACTTGCTTTTTTTTTCTCTTTGTCAAACACAAACAGCAACAAAGGTATCAACTTGAAGCAAGCCACCTTCTTAGCAGCAAGTTCCTTAGCACTCCTCCTCACACAAAGAAAAAGGAATCCCGTTGATAAGCTCCCAGCAAGAAAAAGTTCATTTGGTGCTGAGAAAATAAGATACTCATACAACAGAAGATAGTGTTTGGTGGAAGATGTCTAGATCCATGTCATGTATGAATGACAACCTGAGTATTTACTGCAATAACTGGAGGAAACTATTTGGAAGATAGGGGCTTTCTTTCATCAGAACTCACCAGAACTCAGTTCCGGCACCTCTCAGGTGAGTGCTATTGCCATGGTGCATTCCGGTACCTTTTTTCCTAGAAAAACAGCACTGGGAAAGATCCATAATCCAGTTTTTTGTTGCTGCTAAAACTGAGCATTTTGATATGCAGAGAGGGGCCAAGGGGGGTTATGCAATTAAGGACTTTGTGAGTGATTGCAACATCTTGTGGAGAAAGTGACATTTTTGGTGCCTCTCCGTATTTCACAAAAAGATTAGCAGGATCATATGCATCTAGCTGATAAGTTAACAAGGTTTACAGTTCTGTATATGAACTGCTGCCCTTATCAGAGACTTCTCCTTTCTAGACAGAATTTTAAAGTACGTAGGAGGGATCAAAGAGTTAGATTGTTGCCGCTAGATGTTCTGTCAGTATTGTGTGGATTTTGATAGCAGAATAACAGCACAATGGAGCAGCACCCCTCCCTGTATAAAACAAGTTGTGCTCTGAATCCCAAAGCTAAACATCTCCTCCTTATGGCTGCTCCAACTTTCACATGAGAGTTAAAGGAGTGTTTCTGACAGTAAATACATAAACGTGTGGTCACACAAATTTGTGTATATACATATATCTTTAAACACCTTTGTAATTGTGCTTGGGAGATCCAAATGCACTGGTGTATATGTGTAAAAATGTGTGTATGTAGGGAGAAGAAGTAACTTACAGACTTGCCAAAGGGTCACTGCAAAAACAGGACTGGATTTGTCCCACTACAACTCAACCTGACACTCTAAGGGCAAAACTAGCTACTTGCCACAACAAGGATGTAGGCTGCTGAATACATCTTAGGATCTAACATGCAGGGAGTTTTTAAAAAATAGGAATTGCATCAGGTGGGTGGGATTATAATTAATAAGATCAGAGAAGGCACTGAGAGGGAATTTAACTCCATGCCTCCTCTGATCCCATTTGTCATCCTATACCTCCATGCAATTCGCATTTTTTAAAACCTGCAAGTTTTTAACACCATGTCTAATTTGATCCTTAGTCTCTGCTAGCACTGCAAGGAAAGAAGCCACAGGCTAGAATTTAATTCCCTTTTCCACTAAAGATTCTCTGCATAAATTTAGGATGCAATGTTAATTTGTAAAGTACCAAAGGACTCAAACTGTGGTCCAAGCTAGAACTGATGGTGGGAATGAGACCCATGATTGGATCACTCTATGTTTTATTCTGGATATAAACTTTAAAGCAGTCAAGATTTATTGCAACAGTGGGGGAAGGAATTGCATTGGCTGGGGTGCTTGGGGGCAAGAGGCTAATGCTATCTCCCCTTGAGGTTTCTGCAATTAACTTCCTTCCACCTCCACTGCTATTAGTAATGGGAAGGGGAGATAGTTGCCCTCTGTAATCTGCATAATTTAAAGCTTGTTGTAAAAAATAAATTCCCAATCCACTGACCTACTGATAACAACACAGGTTTCAGTCAACACAGGTTTTCCTTCTACAGCAACTACAAGAAAAATTTAAGAAATGATTAAACTAAATATTGGGAGAAGAGCAACTTAGTTTTTCTTCCCTCACAGAATTTCAGTTCTGTATACGAGAAGGAGCCTCTCTACCCCCATCATTCACCCAGACACTGAGGTCCATCTCCAAGGGCCTTCTGGTGCTTCCCTCACTATGAGAAATGATGTTAGAGGGAACCAGGCAGAGGGCTTTCTTGGCAGTGGCACCCGCCCTGTGGAACGCCCTCCCATCAGAGGTCAAGGAAATAAACAACTATCTGACTTTTAGAAGACATTTGAAAACAGCCCTGTTTAGGGAAGTTTTTAATGTTTGATGCTTTACTGTGGTTTACTGAAAGCCTCCCAGAGTGCTTGGGGCAACCCAGTCATATGGGCATGATATAATAATCAAATGGTTGTTGTAGTTGTAGTAGTTGTTGTAGTAGTTGTTGTAGTAGTTGTTGTAGTAGTTGTTGTAGTTGTAGTTGTTGTAGTTAGGCAGATGTGAATTGTAGTCCAAGACATCTGCAGAGCACCTGGTTGGCAAAGGTTGCTATGGGGGCTTCCATATTGAGCAGCAGTCTCCCTCCTTCAATGCCACATACAGCAAAACACATTTGACATTGAAAAGAGTTTCAAAAGCAATTTGTCAAATGCCTGGACATCTCTTGTTTACAGGGGAAATAGTTTAAAAATTGCATTGGTCATGCTCAAACTGGCTCTTTGGATCCCAGCCAGAGTATTTCAGAGGACTGTGCTACTATAAAGTTTCTAGTAAAGGTTTTAAAACAATATTTAGCCAACAGTACATTTTATGGTGTTTAATGATGAATCAATGCACAAGTTCACCTAAACTTCCTTTTGCACTGTGCATTTCAAGCTCCATGTCCACACAAGGTTTTTCTTTTCTTTTTGTCCTAGTGCTTTCCCTGTGAAAACATGTGTTTTACCACTAAATTGGAGCAGACAGCAATCCATGGAAAACCCACCTGTTGTTTGCTCTGATTCAACAGTGAAACACAGGTTTTCCTGGGGAAAGCGCTGGGACCAAAAATAAAACCGTTCAGACACGGAGCTTTAAAGCCCAGACTTGTGCCTAGAAACAAAAGGAAGTATGGATGAGCCCCATCAAAGGACTGCTTTTACCAATCATCTGATCAAATTAAAGTCCACAGCAACTAGACTCCAGAAAACAGATACCAATAAATTATTTCTCAAATTCTATGAGATACTAGCTTCCTTTTAAAATTCAAAGACAGGGATTTGGTACCATCTAGTGGTGAGGCATAAGGTGTATGCATCACCATACAACAGTACAAGACTTGTTTTTAGCGTACATTATAGCACCCTGATGTTGGGAAAGATGGAGGGCACAAAGGAGAAGAGGACGACAGAGGACGAGATGGTTGGATAGTGTTCTCGAAGCTACCAGCATGAGTTTGAAGACAGAAGTGCCTGGTGTGCTCTGGTCCATGGGGTCACGAAGAGTCGGACACGACTAAACGACTAAACAACAACAATACAAGCACCATTCATCTCAGCCGCAAGGACTGTCCCGGGAAAAGGTGTCTATACCACATGCAATGTTATCACTTATTAGCACTTCCCTTTTGAGGCTGAAGGAAAGTGGGCTCATTTAAAACAAGGTGAGATGCACAGGAACCACTTATTGAATGCTGGCGGATCAGAATATTCCATCTTCTCAGGAATACTGAGTTTTCCAAACACATCCCTTACAAAACAAAGACTTAAAGTGCAGGTTGCAATCTGGCAAAACGTAAAGAAACATGGGTAGGGGTTTTGAAGGGTAGATTATTGCAATGCACTTCATGTGGGGCTTTCCCTTGCACTTGATCTGGAAGCTGCAGCTGATGCAGAATCACAGTGGCTGAGACCATTCAGCATAGGACACCTGTACTCAAGAGATCTGCCACTGGCTGTCAATTTGTTATGGGGCCAGGTTCAAGGTTACTATTGGTACATAAAATCTTTTAGTGGCTTGGAATCCATTTAACATGTGGGATCACGTGCCTTACCCCGTAGGTCATACCTATAGGGCAGAGTACAGAAAGTAGGATTGGAGAATAGTCTGCTTGACCACTTCAGTCTGTGGAACTGGCACACAATACTTGTTCTACGCTTAAAAAAAAAGTTTGTTTTTGTTTGTTTGCTTTAGCGTGGCACCACCTACACTTTCGAACTCCCTGCCTATTAACACTAGCAGGTGCCTTCCCTGTATTCTTTCTGGCAGCTGCTGAAATCGTTTTCCTCTGGGCAAGCCTAATAATAATAATAATAGTAGTAGTAGTAGTAGTAGTAATAATAATATATTTATACCCGCCCATCTGGCTGGGATTCCCCAGCTACTCTGGGCGGCTATCCAGAAACTCCAACACATTTCAATCTCTTGTTAGTTGATGCTGATTTTAAACGTTGATTTTATTTATAAAGTTGATACTTCTTGTAAACCAGGTAAGAGGTGAGGTCTGGTTAAATAAATAAAATAAGGATAGAGGGCACCTTCCCGGCTCTCTTTGTAAGTTGTTGGTTGTTTTTTCCTTCCTCGGGTTGAAATTTTGTAAAAAAATAAGCAGACAGTAGTGAAGACAGAACATCCTGCTCTCACTGAGCGCACAAACCCTCAAAATACGGGAAACAGCTTACGTCGCTCTTCACTTTTACTTATCTCTATGAGCTGAGCGGCCGGAACCTTACGCGCTGTAAGTGACAAATAGAAACGCCAATTACAAACCGAATGGCGAAACAAATAGCGAATGTAAAGCTTTTAGAGGCGGGCCCAATGGATGATTTGGCAGTTGTGTAGTCTTTGAGGTGACGAACACCCCTCATGTCTATTGGCTGGCGGAGGGGCAATAGCTGATTGCTGTCCGTCCTTTAAAAAAAACAAAAACTCGCACCATGTGACGGGTTTAAGGAAGTGTGAGGGTTTTTTAAAACAATAAGAGGGCTGGTTGGCTTTTGCGGCTGCGCAGTTGCTGGAGCGATGGCTGAGCTGTGGCTGGTTCTGGCCGCCAGTTTCCTCGCGGCGCTGCTGGCTCTGCGGCTGCCTGGGCTGAAGCCCCCTCCCGGGCGCCCCTCGCTCAGCCTGGCGGCGGTCTTCCAGGATCTCCTCCGCTACGGCAAGACCAAGAGCGGCTGTCAGCCGCGCCCGCCCCAGCTGCAGGTCTTCGACGTGCCCAAGAGGTGACCGAAGCGACCCTATGAATGCAATGTTCCTGGGCATGTGCAGAGTGCCTGGTGAGACTCATGGCATTGTAGAGCTGGAAAGGGAACCCGAGGGCCATCTGGTCCGGTCCCCTTGCAATGCCGGAGCAGGCTGGATTTGATTTACATCAAATCGATTTAAACCAATAGTCAGTGAGGAAGTCATTTAACAAAGTTACTAAGATTGGATTAAGTACAGTTAAGATGTATGTTTGTTTGTTTAAAAAATTTGGAAAATCAATAAAAAAAATTGGAAAAAATATATATAAAATAAAGCACTAGTTAGTAAGACTTGATTTAAATCTCTCTTTTTAACCAAAAGACTCATTTTTCTCCGGTATAATCTTAATGTTTACAACCAGATGAAGGTTTCGTTTTTGGAATAATAAATTTTCAGAGTAGTTTTTACAGTTATATCAAAAATTTCTGATTTGGTTATACTATTAGAGATACATAGACAGATAATTATTAAATGATGGTGGGGTTTAATGAGTTAACTGTTTATATTTGGACAACTTTTCTGCTGTACTTTATTGGAAGGAGAAAAGTAATCATTTACTTAATAACAATTTAAACAATTTATTTAACTAAAACAATAACATTATAGCATATGCATCCATGTTTGTTAACTGATGTGCTTAAACATTTTTTTTAAAAAAATACCTTAGTCTGAGTTTTAGCACGCATGAAAAACTTTAACCAAATCCTTATTTCCTGATGAATAGCTTTTGGACTATAATGTAACTTAAATAGAAAAATATCTTTAGAAAGATTATTCCTCCAAAAGTATTTTATTTTAAATATCCAATTTAAATTTTAAAAAAATCCATTTTAATAATAATAATAATAATAATAGTTTTGAAATCATTTATTTTTATCCACCCTGTTCCTGAGTAAGATGCATACGGTCGCAGCCCATGCAGTATGTTTTAGAAAAGCTGAACAAAATCGGAATTGTAATTTCTTCTTCAGGCAAAATAAATGGGGGGGAAATACCCAAGACATCATTCCAAGCAATGTGGGCGAACTTAAAATTATGTTTTGAATCTGCTGTTGTTCTAGAAATAGTCGTTCAATTTAGTATATGGTCTTGCCAATCTCATTCTCTCTGAAATTAAGCCATGAACTAAGACACTAATTCTAGGGTGGGTGGGTGCGTGGCTTCCTATTGGTAAATGGGCAAAGCCAAAAAACATGACAAAAAAGGTGTTTTGAAAGTTGCAACTTGAGATGGTAATGAACATATTACCTTGGCAGTTCAGTGAAGGAAGGAAGGAAGAGAGTGTTGGGGAAAATATTTTTGTGAGTCGCCCATGGCAAATGAAGGAAAGGCAACAGAAGGTTAGAATATAGGGAACGTAGTTGTAGGGAATAAAACAGTAAACTGTCAGTGCTTCCTTCTACAGGTGGTTCTACCACTTCTATGTTGTGTCGGTGATCTGGAACGGTTCCGTGCTGCTGTTGCTTCTCCAAAGCCACCTTCTGTCAAGGCCCTTTCCTATTTGGCTTCAGGACTTCCTCAGCATTCTTGGAGTATCGCAGGACCAAGATGGAGGTGTGTCGTCTCCTGAGAATTTTATTTATTTATTAAATTTGTATACAGTGGTACCTTGGGTTAAGAACTTAATTCGTTCTGGAGGTCCATTCTTAACCTGAAGCTGTTCTTAACCTGAGACACCACTTTAGCTAATGGGGCCTCCCGTTGCTGCCATGCCACGCGATTTCTGTTCTCATCCTGAAGCAAAGTTCTTAACCCGAGGTACTATTTCTGGGTTAGCGGAATCCGTAACCTGAAGCGTCTGTAACCCGAGGTACCACTGTATCCAAAGATCGCAGGGCGGTTCACAACCTAAAAAGACAAAATGAGAACACAAACTACATTAAAATAATTTTTAAAAAGCAGTAACACACACACACATATTTCAAAGGCCATAGAATATTTAATCAGCCAAAGGCCTTGTTATAGAGAAACATTTTTGGCTGGTTCCTAAAGATATGAAATGAAGGTGCTGACGAGCTTCCCTGGGGAGAACATTCCACAAGCAGGGAGCCATTGCAAAACAGACCCTTTCTCGCGTTGCCACCCTCCAGACCTTCGTGGAGGCAGGTGGCACATGAAGAAGGGCCTCAGTTGATGATTGCAGGGTCCAGATCAGTTCATATGGGGAGAGGCAGTTGCTTCATAGTTGGTGGTATAGAAAGCCACCCAGAGGTTGAGGAGAATTAACAGGGTCACAGTTCCCCAGGCTCCCTCCCAACAGAGGTAATCATATAGGGCGGCCAAAACTCTTTCTGTTTCAAAACATCCTGAGACACCCGAGAATCATATGAACTGTTGCTTGTCATGGAAAAATAAACCCCCTGTGTTCTCCTTGTGGGATCCTTTCCTCAGGGCTCTATCTGCTCCACTTAAACAGTGTTTTAAAACTCAAAACTATTTCCCCATAACATGTATATCAGTAAAAGGTAAAGGGACCCCTGACCATTAGGTCCATTCATGGCCAACTCTGGGGTTGCGGCGCTCATCTCGCTTTATTGGCTGAGGGAGCCGGCGTACAGCTTCCAGGTCATGTGGCCAGCATGACTAAGCCGCTTCTGGCGAACCAGAGCAGTGCATGGAAACGCCATTTACCTTCCCGCCGGAGCGGTACCTATTTATCTACTTGCACTTTGACGTGCTTTCGAACTGCTAGGTTGGCAGGAGCAGGGACCGAGCAATGGGAGCTCACCCTGTCGCAGGGATTCGAACCGCAGACCTTCTGATCAGCAAGTCCTAGGCTCTGTGGTTTAAACCCACAATGCCACCCATGCCCCATGTATGTCAGTGCACGTTACAATTTTTTAACATATATTCACAGTTGCACCACTGGCAGTAGAACGACTTCCTTTACTTCCCCCTATCATTTAGAGATGCAAGTTTCCCTTGAGCACACATTTCAAGGTTTGGGTTCTCCTGGAAGTGTACCACTTGAGAACACAGGTGGAGCATTTTTTTGTTTGAATCCTCCTTCATGTAAAAGAGGAACACCTTGCATGTCTGAGAAATGGCTAGGGTGGGACCCTGAGAGCCAGCATGGTGTAGTGGTTAAGAGTGGTGGAGTCATAATCTGGTGAACCGAGTTCGCTTCCCCACTCCTCCACATGCAGCTGCTGGGTGACCTTGGGCTAATCACACTTCTCTGAAGTCTCTCAGCCTCACTCACCTCACAAAGTGTTTGTTGTGGGGGAGGAAGGGAAAGGAGATTGTTAGCAGCTTTGAGACTCCTTAGGGTAGTGATAAAGCAGGATATCAAATCCAAACTACTACCTTGTATCAGACACAATAGCTTTTCACACACAAGGAATTCACCACTTAGATCATTCAGATGAGCAGCCTTGAATCTCATAGTAGGTGGATGTTTCGCAATTATGATGAAATACATTATTCGCTGCCCTGATGAGATGACTCAGATTATTCATAAAGTAAATGAACAGTTTTGAAAGTGCCCGATGCAATAATGGTTCTACCGATATTGCTAAGTTCTTGGAATTCTGCATGCAAACATAATGCAATGTGTCTGAGTTATTGTTTTTGCAAGCATTTACTTTCTCTTTTGATCCTGCTGTTCGTCTGCCTTTTAATGAGAATCTGACATGTCTGGTGAAAAGAGCAGTTGTTTTACACCGTAACCTGTGTTGGATTTCTAGGTGGTGAATCCTTGTCTGTTTTCCTGGTTTGCCTCTTTGTCTGGTTAAACAGCTGTAGACGGCTAAAAGAGTGTCTTCACATCAGTGTGTTCTCAGGAGGTGTCATCCATATTGTACAGTACTGCTTTGGACTCTGTTACTATGTTCTGCTGGGCTTAACTTTGTTATGTCAAGTGCCAACCAATGTCCGGGAAGGTAAGTACTTATTTAGCAGCAGCATCTTATATAATGCTTCTTTGTTTTCCATGGGAGTAGATTAGGCTGAAGCCTGGTAAACACACAGCAAAATGGAACGTAAGAGTATAGAAAGCTATCAACTTATAAGGATTTTAAAAAGCCCCTTTTTTTCAAACGAAAACCAATCCAGAGTAGCAGACTACTCCTAACATCACATCCTTGATCTGGTTTGGCGACATCTTACTCTGAGATACAGTGGGATGTAGCTTGCCATTGAAAAACTACCCCCAAAATATTTTTATTCAGTTTTTTTTTAATATAGGTCTGGATTAGAGATAAGTATTTTTTCACCATAAAATTTGAGGTGTCCATTTCTTTTAGTTCTCAAATACTAGCAATGCAGAGACTTGTTCAATGTAGGAAGCCACAGGTCAAACATAATCACAAGGATAATAAAGAATGCATTTACTAGGGCCAGCTTCTGTTCAAAAATCAGTATGTGAGCTTTTAGTTTTTGCAGACTGGATTGAAATAGTTACTGAAGTAGAACTCTGTGGCACATACTTGCATGTAGTTTTGTGCGAATTTATGACATAAGTGTTTTTATAAATATTTGTTTCCCTTATTGTAGATCAAGGTAAAATGCCTTTAGCTCTTTTTTTTGGGGGGGGGAATTAAATCAAACAAGAATCGGGAGCAGGCAGGGACAGAGAGATTTCTGTTGTCTGTGTGAGTTCTGGCCTAGTACATACTGCAGAGCTGGGATTTTAAACTAGTTCCTGTTGATGAATCACAGAAGTACACCATATTAAATTTGCTGTAAGTGTCTATAAGTTGTTGCTTTATTAAATTCATTTGCTTTTATGAAAAATTCCCCCATTAGTTATCAGATCTACAGAAATATGCCATAATTTAAGAATTTATTTCACTTCTGTGCAATGTTCCTTTAAGTCAGGGTTGGGGAACCAGTTGGACTACAGCTTCCATCATGTCTGACCATTGGCCATGATGACTGAACCTGGTGGAAATATCTGGAGGTCCACAGGTTCCCCATTCCTGCTTTATGTGTTGATTTGCCAGCCCTCCTAGCTCAAACACTACTTAATTTTTTGCCTCTTTTGTTAGTTGGGGGTATCATAGAAACGATAAGCATGACAGTATGCCAGATCTTTAGAATAAGGACTGTAGGGAAGAATTTGATACTCCTCTGTATCTTGAACGTGGCGTTAAGAGTGTCGTCCAAGATGAGACATGCAGTTGGGAGAACCGCCTGAGCTAGCTGCTAGAAGAAATATAGATTCTGATTCTTTTAGCATCTAAACATACCCTCTTTCTGCATAATTCAGGGAAAGATCACCGACTGACTGTCTGCTGGTACCATGTCCTTGGAGTCCTGATGTTCATTTGGGCCTCTGTTCATCAACATAGATGTCATGTGATTCTAGCTAATCTTAGAAAAAATAAATCAGGTAAGATATTTTGCTGTTTGTTCTAGTCTAGCTTTTGCTCCTCCAGGTAAAAAACGTTACAGTACCTTGCACATCCATAATCTTGCAAGTATTGTTGCTTTCCCCACAACACTAATACCCACAAATTAGATCAGTGCTGGTGAAAATGGGATGTATTTCAACATTATTCCTCAGCTAGACAAGACTAACACCTGTTTACTTTTTGCTATTTCAGGGAAAGTACAAAATTTGGACCACAGTATTCCTTTCGGCGACTGGTTCGAGTTTGTGTCCTGTCCGCATTACTTTGCCGAACTTCTAATATACCTGTCGATGGCTGTCATGTTTGGGTTTAACAATTTAACGTGGTGGCTTGTTGTGACTTATGTGTTCTTCAGCCAGGCGGTGAGTGCCGTTTTGTGCCATGAATATTACCTGAGCAACTTCAAACAGTATCCAAAGTGTCGGAAAGCCTATGTACCCTTTCTTTTTTAGGCTGTTCATCTTAACTTGGGGGAATGGAAATCTTTTTCTAGGTGTCAAGAGGCTGTTATAAGCAGAGGATTTGACTAAAACTGAATTGATGCAGATCGGTCTGAAATCCTTTTACCACTTAGTTTTTAGAATGAACTGCTGTGGTATATGGAAACAACCGGTTTATGAATACTCAAAAGGAAGTATCATTGAGTTCAAAGTGGCTTACTTTCAGGTAAGCCCATTGCACACAGCAGAACTTACTTCTGAGTATGCTAAGATCATACTGTGAACAAAGAGATTCTGCGTGTGTCCATCTCCCCCACCAAATGCTCAAACCTGAAGCCATATTTGTTACATATGGCCTTAATGAGAAGGAATTATTTACATAGTAAGAGTGAAGACGGTACTATTGAACATGTATTTATTTTTCTGCATTCGTTCTGTGCAGCATGCAGAACTGAAAGAAACAGCTGCACCTTCAGTCCGATTCACATATTCATGCACATCATTTGAATAACAAAATGATGAAAAATCATTTTAATAGCCGTTGCATATGTGAATGGACTCTTTTGAACCACATTGCTAATAGTTACTTGGAACAATTACCATGCATGTGTAAATTGGCTGTTCTTATTTCTACACTTGAAAATTATACTACTTTTCATTTTGAAATCAGAGTTTGAATATTTAGAAGCAGAAATCTCAACTGCAGCTTCTTAATTCTATAAAGCTTGAAGGCAAGGCACAACCTGGAAAATTAAATAACTCTGTTGCTGTCATTCCTTTATAAGAAAATTGTATGCGAGAACTGCTCCCAGTAGTACAGAGAATAACATTGTCGTGTTTCTCACAAACGCCTATGTTTAAATGGAGACTTTCATTGTATGAACCATTCTAGATAAGCGCATGGGTGTTCAGAACAATGCAAATATAGAAAATGTAGTTGCACGTCATGGTTTCGATCCAAAACAAAGGAGACCACAGCCATGTGATGCAACAGTTTTCGGGGTCAGGCTTCCTGCCCCAATGCAACTTTGCAAGTTACAGCGCCGGAAGATCATTGCAGGCCCATGGCCATGCACAGTTATTTCCTAAGAATGTAAGGATTAGAAATTCTGAATTTTTTTTAAAAAGGAAGCCGGTGGGGGAGAATATCTTATGCTTTCAGCAACCTGTTAATGCTTGAGAAGCTACATAACTGAATTGACATTTCATAAAATAAGCCTTCCCAATCGCCTCACATACGTATTTCCTCCAACCAAACAAAATATGGTTCTGGGTAGCTCAGTTCATGTACTCTACCTCACTCCAGCTACACTGTTTGTCTTTTTCAGCTCACAGTGAAGTGGGTCTCCTTGCACAAGGGTCTGGAAACCCCTGGTAATGGTTTTGAAAAAATGCTTTTGGAAATCCAGGTGTCCCATCAGTGCTGTCCTAAGTACTGTTAATCTGAACAACATGTACTCTACCCATCTCTCTCTCTCTCTCTCTCTCTCTCTCTCTCTCTCTCTCTCTCTCTCACACACACACACACACACACACACACAGTTGGAAGATGTGATGTTGATTAACCCTGTTAATGTCTTTCACACCAGGGTAGTTGAACATATAGTACTACTGTAGTATCGTCTATTTTATTATTTATTTTCATATGAGTGCATTGGGAGCAAAGGCTTAAAGATTTTCTTCATAATGTAACAAGCCCAAGAAAGCTAGGGAAAGACATTTGGTTCTCACAGACTTTACTTAGGATCAAATTTTGTCTGGTACAGCAGTGACTTATGTTTTTATAAAACTATTTAAAATAGATGGTGTATATTTTATACTATTTTATCCATCTGTTGTATGTAGAATACCCAATGTAATATTTACATATTTAATAAAAACCTGAACCACTGGTCTGCTTTGAAAGAAGCAAATTAATACTGTCCTGCTTATTTTTCTTCAACCACAATAGAATAACATGGCAGAGAAAAGTACTTAATGAAGTAATTTTTTTAATTAAAAAAACCCCACATATATACAGAGTGTACCCAGAAGGCTGTGAGCCGATTCTGGTGGGGAAAAGAAAGTGCTGTTAAGAAAAGCTGGATGCTGCAACATGTAGCAGCATTACTTATATAAAAATTTGCATATAATTGCACAATTCAATCTTGGTTTGTTACATATGAGAAAGAGCAAAGTGTTACACAGGCCACTGAAGCCCTGCCTTTTGAAGCTAGCAGTCCTGATGGGTGTGCGCTTCTACCCCACTCCTTGGCATTCTTGCTATTTTATTAGGCCCACAGAATTTCTATAAATTTAATTAATATTAATAATAATATACTGCACTTGCAGACAGAAGCGTGAGAATCTTGTTGAAAGAGAGAACTATGGTCTTGTGTGCAAATTCTGTGTTTGGAACTGCCTCCCAGGACAAAGATACTTAATCTACAGTACAGGAAGTACTTTTTTGATTTAAAAAACAAACGGGGTACCTCGGGTTACATACTCCGCTTCAGGTTACAGACTCCGCTAACCCAGAAATAGTACCTCAGGTTAAGAACTTTACCTCAGGATGAGAACAGAAATCGTGCAGCGGCAGCAGGAGGCCCCATTAGCTAAAGTGGTGCTTCAGGTTAAGAACAGTTTCAGGTTAAGAACAGACCTCCAGAACGAATTAAGTTCTTAACCCGAGGTACCACTGTACACTCTATATAAAATGTGTTGGGTGCCAGAACAAAATGGCTGCCATGAGCGGGGCAGGGGGAGGGAAAGGTGCAGGTACTCTTTTTGTCACACACAAAAAGCACTGGATACAAGACTGGAGAACTTGTGGCCTTCCAGATGCTGAACCACCATTCCCATCAGCCTGACCCACCATAGGCGGCCATGGGTTCTCTGTTTCTGCTTGAATAAATGTCCATAGGGTTGTGCCCTAAGGTTGTAACTCCCAATGAACTCAACAGAACTTCTGAGTATACATGCCAAGGATTTTGCTGTTAAAAGGGTTGAGGACCCGATGCTGGGCTAGAGCCTTGCGGCCTCTAGAATAACTGACCCCCTTTCCACATATTCCAGAACCATTTCAAATACAGTATTTTATTATTTCAAGTGGATACGTTAAATTTTTCCCAAAAAAAATCCCAAAGTTCCCCAATCTCGGCTCAAAATGCCTAGTGCCTCTACTTTGTCTCTTTTCTTTCCTTTCCGTCTCCTAGAGTAATGGAGAGTGGTGATAATGACCAGTTGAAGACCAAAGCTCTGGAATTTTCAGTTGATGCATGTGGTATAGTTTGGTTGAGCCATTTATTTTATTATATTAAATATTTTAGTGATTAGCAGGCTGTAATCTATGCCATCTCATAGGCTCATCTGATACCATGCAGTTGAGTCAAATGAGCTCATCACCCAGTTATAATGTGGACACTCTGCCGCAGGATTGAGCCAAAAGATTTTCAAGTTAACCAATTATTGAATTCTATGTAAGTACCACAGTAAAACAAGATGGCTTCCAAGTGTTCTTTATTTTTCAAACTCAAATGTCTAAGGTGGTGTAACCTTCATAATAGAACAACAGTAACAGTTGGGGGTTTTGTTGTTGCTGCTGCTATGCAATAACTTTTTAAAAATAATCCAGCTTTGTTTTTATTTAATCCTCATTTACATTTGGCACTTCCAGTAACAAGAACTGGGCTGCGTTCCTAAAAGGACACCTGGCTTTGCTTCAAGGCTATTTATCCCTGGCAGTGTTTCTGGGTGTAAATCAACAGTCTTGTAAACAGAAAAAAATTACTGATTCTGTCAAGTTGTTTGGCTAATGTTGGCAGGCAAAGATGTATGACGAGACATCGACAAATTAAGGATCCTCCACCCACCTTTCTGGTCAGAAATGTATTGCAGCAGTAAGTGAACAATCCAGTGTGTCACTCAGACTCTATGTCTCCCGAATAAACTCAGGGAAGTTGCTGAAGTAACCAAGCTTATGTCAACATAGCACTTTGCGCTACATAGCCGGAATGTCCGAGCTGCTGAGACTGCACTCATTGAACTGCATACTTCATCACAATAATGAACAGACAGTGATGTCAGTAGGGCTACTTTAGAGTAGGTAGAGTATTACTGATGGATTTACTGTCACCCCATAACATGGGCTCTCTGGTTGGCTTGTACACAAACACACAAAATTAAAGCAGTATAAAGCAATAGCAACTAAGTAATAAGTCAATTAAAGGAACAAGAACACAATTTAAGCATAATGTTTAAAAACAGTAACATTTGCAGATGGATTGTGTAGCTGCTTACAAGTAGTAACCAAGGAGAATTTGCAGCCCAACCAACCTGTGTTTACCATGAGGTAAGTCTCACTGGCAATATAATTCACTTCTAGTTATGAATCAATCATTTTATTTGTATGCTACCTTTCCACAGTTAAAACTGCTCAAGGTGGCTTACAACATATTAAAAACAAACACATAACTGCAAACATAAAAGCAGTTATATGTAATAAAACAAAACTTCAAAAAGTACACAACCAAATTGAACAATTTCCAGATCTCTTTCTCTTTGGCGATCACTCATAGCCAAGATTGTCTTCCATAAACACAGTTTTAACAATGAGTCAGTAAGTGACTGTGGAGGCCAATTCTGGATCCACACGTTCCTTCCATAGTGGGGACATTGGTTTCTGGGCGGGAATTGATCACGGTGTGGATTTTCCAAGTGTGCCTTCCTCTTAGCACGTTTCTCCCTTGTGTCTTCAAAGCCCTTGACACCTTTGGTAAAGGCTGTTCTCCAACTGGAGCACCCGCAGGCCAGTGTTTCCCAGTTGTCAGTGTTTATACTACATTTTTTTAGATTTGCCTTGAGACAGTCTTTAAACCTCTTTTGTTGACCACCAGCATTACACTTTCCATTTTTAAGTTGGGAATAGAGTAGTTGCTTTGGAAGACAATGATCAGGCATCCGCGCATGACCAGTCCACCAGTAACCCTCTCCAACAAAAAGCCCTCAACAATGCCCCAACCCAAGAGGAAGAAATAAACTGTTAGCATGCATCTGTTTGCATGCATATTTGAAAGCACCTCAAAATGTGCATTCCATGCAAAAGAGTGTGGTGCTAATAGACAGGGTCCTTATGCAGAGGTGCATTTATGTCCACAGTTTGCCATAAATATCTGTTTCTCTTATTTGCCATACAAGATGCAGATCTCCTTCACAAGATCAGGGCAACTGAATGCAGATGTTGACAAGCATCCCAGAACTCCCACCAGCCCCAAGCAAGGATGGCATGATGGTGGAGATGCAGCTCCACAACATCTGGCGGAGTCAATGCTTCCCCACGAGATGGGGAGCTGCTTCGAGCAACTTTTCAGAAACTATCCTAAGCCGACTATGGTGCTTTGTCTTCCCTGCTGTTCCTTATCTGTATTGTAAGCCTGTCTTTCTGCAAAGAAAGCATTTTGCTTGCTGGGTTAAGTCCCCCAATCCCCAGGACAGAAGGAACAGTGACCTGGGATGATGTGCTGCTACACGGTGTGCACCACCATCCCCTATTGTTGTTTAGTCGTATCCGACTCTTCGTGACCCCATGGACCAGAGCACGCCAGGCACTCCTGTCTTCGACTGCCTCCCGCAATTTGGTCAAACTCATGCTGGTAGCTTCGAGAACACTGTCCAACCATCTCGTCCTCTGTCGTCCCCTTCTCCTTGTGCCCTCCATCTTTCCCAACATCAGGGTCTTTTCCAGGGAGTCTTCTCTTCTCATGAGGTGGCCAAAGTAGTGGAGCCTCAGCTTCACGATCTGTCCTTCCAGTGAGCACTCTCGGCTGATTTCCTTCAGAATGGATAGGTTTGATCTTCTTGCAGTCCATGGGACTCTCAAAAGTCTCCTCCAGCACCATAATTCAAAAGCATCAATTCTTCAGCGATCAGCCTTATTTACGGTCCAGCTCTCACTTCCATACATCACTACTGGGAAAACCATAGCTTTAACTATATGGACCTTTGTTGGCAAGGTGATGTCTCTGCTTTTCAAGATGCTGTATAGGTTTGTCATTGCTTTTCTCCAAGAAGCAGGCGTCTTTTAATTTCGTGACTGCTGTCACCATCTGCAGTGATCATGGAGCCCAAGTAAAATCTCTCACTGCCTCCATTTCTTCCCCTTCTATTTGCCAGGAGGTGATGGGACCAGTGGCCATGATCTCATGCATCATAAGGTGCACAATTTACATTGCACGCCTGGGTCTTTATTTCCCACCCACTTAAACTACCAGAATTCTTGAGGAGTCGCGCGGCCCCAGAGGGAGGGAGCGGGTCGGAGGGGAAAGCGCCACGTGACCCAGGTAGGGTTAGGTAGGTTCGCTCTCTCGCTCTCCCCAGCCCCGCCCCCTTCGAGCGTAGCTCTCTCTCGCTCTTTGCAAAGCGGGGATGATTCGAACATGCTGGTTCCGGCGCCACCAATCAGAGAAGCGGATGCGGAGCAAGGGGGCGGGCCCCGCCTCTGAAGCTTCGGTGGCGTGGCGGAGGGAACAGCTTCGGCGTTGTTTGGTTGAGGGGTCGCGGAGAAGGAAGCGGCTATGGCGGCGGGGAAGCGCCGCCTCCGCTCTCGCTGCCGCCGCCGCGCTTCTTCCTGTTAGCGGGAGAGGACTCGGCGCCGGGAATGGCGGGCCCCGCGCGGCTCCTGCTGCTGCTGCTCCTCGCCGCGCCCTTCGCCGCCTCGGAGCCGGAGAATGGCCAGGACCGGGGGGAGCCGCCGCCTCAGCAGGAGCAGCAGAAGCCGCCGCCGCCTCAGCAGCCGGCGGTGCAAGGGCCGGAGCTGGCCAAGGCCGAGGTGAGGGGCGCCGGGGGTAGGCTCGAAGGGGAGCGGGCGGCTCGGGGGCCTGGAGCGAGGCTGGCCCCGGCTCTTCAGAGCATCCTCCGACCGCATCTCCCCCTCCCCCCCAAAAAATACACGTGTGCGCGCACTCACACGAGACGTTCTTCGGGGGGCGGTAAACGGAGGGCGCTCTCCGCTCCTTGGCGGAGCCCTGACGTGGCTCTCGTGCCTGTGGGGGAGGGAATGGGGAGGAGGAAGAGATCCTGACGGGAGAAGCCAACCTTTGTTTCGAACACGTGTTTGTTGGGGAGTTTCTCAGTGAATGCGTGCTTGCAGCAGCTGCAAGGGGGATGGGCGGGAAGGCTTGGTGGACTTCACTTCATCAGGTGCAGGTAGTGTTATTCCTCCCCATCATGAGTTTACTCGAGGATTTCGTGGTCTTTCCACCCGGCTGTTTTGCTCCTCTTATTCCCTCCCCAGGCCTGTGGGTCTGCCTGCAGGTGCATGTATAAAACCACAATAGCTTTCCACCCAAACGTTTTATAAACTTTTGAGCTCCTCCCCTTCCCCAGCTAAGGGTAGCACTTCATGCACTTGATGAACTTGGGCCTGTCCATGAAAGTTTGTGCCACAATAAATCTTGCGGGGGCACCTACCTGCAAGGTTTTCAGGAGGAGCTGCCTTAAAACTGGGAATATGCTACCTGCTTATTTACTGAAAAGTAGCCCTCTGAGGGAAACTGCCTTTCATCAGCTCTGTGGTGACAGAGATTGCTTGCTGTCTTTGGGGTGCTGCTAAGGCAAGCATAGGGGACCTTTGATCCTCCAGATGTTGTTGAACTATAGCTCCCATCACCCCTGGCCAATCTTGCTACAGCTGATGGGAGTTGCAGTTCGGCAACATCTGGAAGGCCAAAGTTCCCCACCACATCTGTGCTGAGAGAATTGTTCATAAAGTTAGATAATACATCCATGGGGCTGGGAGATGGTTAAAATGAGTTTTATTGAAAGCCATAGGGATACAATCAGGTACAGAGTACCAGCATAAAATTTCATAGTTGTATCAGATTATAGCCATAATTTTGAAATTTAGTTTCGAGAAGAAAAAGTGGACTGTGTTCCCAGAGTGTTGTCAGGGGAGGTGGGAGCAAGAATCAGTCTTGAAGACAAAGGTGCTGTGGCTTAGACTTGCGTAGGAGTCCTATATCTACCCATAAAATCATGGTTGGGGGTGCAATGGTTCAACAGAGAATGGAACATATGTTGCATTTGTCCATAGAATTTTCTCAATTATGTAACCTTCATATCTTTGTTCACAAAAGGAGCATGGCCACAAATGGGAGCAGCAGGTGTTAAATGGTCAGATTTTATTTCTGATTACATTACTGAAAACTAGCAGTGTGTGACTGTTAAAAGTATTAGAGGTGTGAGACTTGCTATTCGGCAGTCACTAATGTGCATTAGAACCACCCACTTTTCCTCCCCACAAATTGATTTTTGCACTGTAGACTTCATTTTACCACTCTGACCTTAACAGGGTGGTTAAGTAGGGAGCAAGTGATTAATAGTGAAGTGCTGCACTAGAATTGGGACCGGGGGGGGGGATAATTTGCCTGGAAGTTTTCTGTGACTCCACCCTACTTTAGCTATTCCAGTGCGAGGAAATTTCAAAGAGGTTGTCTCATTCAATGCCCTACCATTTCAGTCCTTTGCTACCCCTCTCCCTGGAAAGGCTGCTGTGACTTTTAAAACTGGGTGGGAAGTAGAAATTCAAAATGCTAAAACTTTTCTCCAGGAGGCAGGTTTTGTGATGATGGTGGAAATCTTCTCCTGCAGCACTTCTGCTTATTATGCAATGATCTACAACACAGGAGCCTTGCCTGGCCACTTTGTTTGCTAGGAGGCTTGCTGCCCTGAAGAAGTCACACAAAGAGACAGGCAGTTTTTCCATTTTACCTTGGCATGGGGGTGAGGAGAGCTGACTTTGAACCTCTCCTGAAAATCTCCATTGTCATATAAGAAGTTGGAGAGGGTCTACACTGCCTTTCTCTGTTCCCTCTGGCTTTTATGTAGTTAACACTCATGTTTCTCTCTTTTTTATAATTTTAGAATGTCTCTACTTCTAGCAAATGCTGCTGTTCTGGTTCCACAGTATTCCTGCTTGATGTGGAAACCATGGCAGCCAGATATTTCTAACATAAATATTCCTTAAGGGCACAAAACTGCTCTGTATTTCAAAGATGGAGAATATGTGACCTTTCAGATTTTGTTGAACATCAGCTCCCTTCAGCCCCACCCAGAATGGGCAGTGGTCAGATACAATGGCAATTGT
Source organism: Podarcis bocagei (assembly GCF_964188305.1). Taxonomy (NCBI): domain Eukaryota; kingdom Metazoa; phylum Chordata; class Lepidosauria; order Squamata; family Lacertidae; genus Podarcis; species Podarcis bocagei. The sequence goes on along the minus strand of NC_138134.1, from coordinate 24,634,497 downwards.
CATTCAGCAACACCTGGAGGACCGAAGATTCTGCACCCTGCTGTACTTGCAGCAAGTTCAACTTAATGCTGTTGACTATGGGCAACAGAGTTCCCTACTTTGTGCGATCTTGGTCTTATAGTAGCAGCAACACACACTGGCATATAGAAGCAAATTCAGGTCCTTTTCTGAGCTCTTCCCACTTCTGTGGTTCTGGATAATTTGAAATGACAGGCACTTACCTCCTGAGCCTATGTTCTCTGCGTAGAAGAATTCTGATTCACTGTGAACTGCGAACTGTAGGTGTGTGAGGCAACTGTCAGCACTCTTAACAAACTGCAGGTCCCAGAATTATTTGGGGGAAGCCATGACTGTTTAAAGAAGTAGGGTACAGTATGGTATGGCCTGGTGTAGGTACCATCCTATTCTTATAACCATAAAATCATAATACGCTATGGCCTCGCTGTTCCCGATAACATATGCTTTTAATCTATGGTTAAATCACAGATCCTCCTACTGAATCTCTTGCATAGATCAGGGATAAAGCAGGCATCTCTACTTAATAGAGGTTCTGCTGAGACAATGGGTATTGCTTGCCTTGAGGCTTGTTCAGCTCAGAGACTTAAAATGTGGTGTCTTGTTCTGCAGGTCAAAGAGGAAGCCTCAGGCAACTTCTCCCTTGCATCAATGAGGAAAATTCAAAGATCTGCCATGTGTACTGTATTTGTTGTTGGTCTTCAAGATGCTTGCTTGGATCATCCATTGAGATCCTTCAGAATATAGTACTACCTAAGTTATTCATTTTAAATAATGTATAATACACAGGGTACTTAGGGCCACTTTGCACTTTATACATGCCACTGGTATGTTAGTGCATTCTATCAGAAACAGTGTTTCATACCAGAGGTGCATCTATGGCTCTTACAGCATGAGTATTTTCAAGTCTGTCTCTGTTGACACTTTGTGCATGAGCTGCCACAAACAGCCAGGGTAGCCGCAGCAAAAACAATTGCAGTCTAAAGTGTGAAGCAAGCCGTACAAATATTGGTGCAGGTTCAGTTGAAGGAGTGAGCTAAATGCATTGTTTTTGTTTATCACAGTTTGGCATCCTGGAGACTAAAGTGTTGCCAAGCTGCACAATCAAGATGACAAGCCTGCCTCATTGTCTCAGACCACTGTGACTTCTTGGCAGCCTTGAGGGGTGGAGAGGTTTTGGTGAACTTTTTGTCACAGAGTGGTAATGGTAACAGTTCAAATTCTGTTAACATAAAACATTCCTTCTCCATTTTTTTTCTATCGACAATTGATTAATAAATTCCTGAACATGTCTAGTTGGTTCTGCTTGCAGGGGATGTCATAACAATTGCTTGTGCTTTTTATTAGAATATCAGTTCATTGGTAGGTTGAGGGCAGGGTTTGAAATTAGGGTGCAAGGTGCATTTTGCGCCTAAAGATTCTCTATTTACGAGCACTTTAAAAAGTCTGGGTGCCATTTTTTGCACCTGGCTGACACTCAAGGATTACTGAAATGCATGTGCTTTGAAGCCTCAAAGGATATGTTAAGGGTAGACAATATGAGTTTAACAATAAAGAGTGTGTTGAAAACTGAAGTATGGTACCAATATTTTTATTATAAACACTAATTTCTTTTGTATTAACAATTTCTGCTAAAAAAGTGATATTAACAATGTATCAATTATGTGAATTGTGTATTAATTCATGCTTATCAAAATAATAAGTAAAAAGTGTTGCTGACCACTGCCCCCCAGTGGCAACTAGACATTCTGTTTTGGCACCTACAACCCAGGTCCCAGAAGCCATTTGGCTCCTAGCTTTTCTGTCCCAGTTTCTAACTGGCACTGTGTTAGGAACCCTGTCACAATTCCCATATAGTGCTGTAGCCATTCAATAGCTCTTGTGGCACAATTTAAACTTCTTGTTGTAAAATAGAAAGTGTAATTTATTGTGTTCACTTTAATCAAGGGATTAGTAATTAGTAAAGCACAGTACAGGTAAATTCCCTCAGGCTAAAATTAACCCTTTAATTTAATAAGGTGAGAACAGTGTACTTAAGAGAAACCAGTAATTTAGAAGTTAAAATTGCTTGAGCAATTCAAAAATGACTCAGGAGCAATGCAAAAATGACTCATAAAAAGAAGCTGAGATTCTATAGCTCCACACTGTATGTGACTTAAAGCTTTCATGCCCCTGTAATACAGCTTCAACACGACACATCTTTTTGGAAAATACAGCTACTGAGTCCAAGCAAGCCATAAGTATTATCTTTATCTGCAAATCCAGTTTTCCGTGTTACTCCTGATTTTCACCTTTCTTTGATGGTTGTGTCATCAGTGACAAAGGGCTGGCAGGGTGAAACATTTTCTACATACTACCTGATCTTTATTTTTATTTTTTAAAGAAAAGAAAAGAGAGCTTTACAGTTTAAAACTTCATGCATATTAAGATTGAAATCTAGGCAACTTAAATTTTACTTTGAGTTCTCTGCATTTCAGACGGATACTGCTTCTGAGTTTGAGCAGTAGGATAGGATTTGGACTTGATGGATCTGTTAGATTCAGAGTGTATGGGTTCACTGTCTTGATCTTACCTTCAGTGGAATTTGATTTTTTTCCTTGTAATATATGATAAGGGATGTTGTTTCAGAATCTCCTGACCTTAAAGGAATGCCACTTTCCACATCTGTCCGTACACTCCAAGTACCCGCTTTATCAGACATAATATGGGTGATTCAGAAGGTTACAATGAAGTATGGTATAGTAATTCATAAAGTAATTCATCAAGTATGGCAAATCTGGGGTTGCTGAAGTGGCTGAAAAGTTACACGTGGGATGAGTTTGGCATAGACGTAAACAGAAATCTCTCCAGGGTGACTGGAACCTAAGCTTTGTAATAAGGGGGAGAGATGGCAGCTCAGGGTAAAATACCACAAATACGTGATCAGCTGAGTATAGATGACTCAAAGTCTGAAGTGCAAAATATAGAGCTACTTCAGGTAGCTTGCAATGATAAATTATAACTGAGTGATTAAAACATTAAATATTAACAGGAATGCCAGGGCACAGAAAATATGCTGAAGTGGTTGGAAGTCTTGAGGTCAAATTTGAAGTGGTCTTTGTGTAATTACGTATGTGAAGCAGGATACAAAAAGTGGTGTGAAGTGCTCTTAAGTTTTTCACCCAAAATTAGTCCATAAACGAACAGTTGTCTTGTAATGCAACACAATGTCTACTGGACAACACTGTTCTGACCTGTTGGTGTCTACAATAGATTTAGCTATATATGGTCTTTACTTCTCTTTCTCACATATGTGTTAACTTGATGTCACATTCCAGCCACTTAAATGGCATCATTTAAAACTCTTGGGTAACTGTGATTGTTGCCATAGTAGTATCGATGTGTTGATAATTGTAGCAGGAGTACGTTTTGACATCACTTAAGTCAGGCATGGCCAAACTTGGCCCTCCAGCTGTTTTGGGACTACAGTTCCTGTCACCCCTGACCACGTCCTGTTAGCTAGGGATGATGGGAGTTGTAGTCCCAAAACAGCTGGAGGGCCAAGTTTGGCAATGCCTGACTTAAGGGATCATCAAGTCTGATGCAATTAAGAATGTTGCAGTTCAATTAGGAAGACCTGGCTATGTTTTCATTTAATCCTGAAGATCACTGAGGAACTTTGGGCACTTAAGTGTTTGCCTGAACTACACCAGAGGCTAAAATGAGGTGACCCCATATCTGCCATTCCAGTCTATCTGGAGGAAAGTTGGCATGCAAATACGACAAATCAGCAAACTGGTAAGCAGGGATGTGAAACATTAGTACAGTAGTGTGTTCTAATGTATGTAAAATCTAGTTTACCAATACAGGGGCATCTCTTCAACTGCAGTCTGTTGTCAAGAAGAACATAATAAATGTTTTTCTTTACAATTCTGTTAACTATTCAAATTCATAAAAAGTTAAAACCAACACATTGTTAACTTTCAAATTTTCCCCTGAAGAAATTACTGCATTCGGGGGGGGGGGGGAGAGATGGCTGTTCTTCTGGTACAAAATGGTAGCTCTGCAACTCATCTCTCAGCTGGTGTAATTGACATCAGTATATAATCATGAAACATTTCATTCTCAGGTTCAAGTTTGTTGACAGTCTCAAGTGGCCCTACCCTAAGGAAGAGGCATTTTAGTAGTGGAGTATGAGAGCTGAAAATAATGCCAGTATATTTCACATCTGGCAACCAAAGTGCCCCTTAGGTTTCAGATAGTACATGGGTAGACAAGTCTCAAAAGCCCAGGACACAAATTTTCACAGCTGTCTCTAGTGGCTTATGGTGGCTCATTTACCAGAAGTAAAGTATTTAGCATTAACTCTGGAAATGTATACTTGATTCTGACCAAACTAAGCCTCCTAGGTTTCCAGGTGTGATTTTTTTTTATACCCCAGCTCTCCTACCCCACTGTATAGAGAAGGCTTCAAAATGCCTTGTTGTGCAGCAGAATGAATTATTTTAATTACTGATAAGCGCATATACTTTGAGAAGTCTTGTATCTGTATCCATATATGACAGGCTAATCATGCACTGTACTTGAATAGCAAAATTGCAGAGTTTACATGAATCATTTGCCAGAATATTGGGAAACATGGGCAGCTGAAGATTTGAACACTAGTATCGTTATTAACTTCAACTCTTTCCCCCCTTGTTTGTTTCTGAAAAATCATTCCTTAGTATCATATGTACCCCCCAAAAAATCACGATTAAGCAGCTGAATGGCATAAATTAGTTAATAGAAGACATAGTTTGCAGCAAGTAGCAAGATATGAAAATGTATTGAAGTAAAATGTACAGGCATTCACCCTAACATGTGATGGATTAAATTGAGGCCAAGAGCATGCAGGCAAATCCTTCCCCCACTGTCCTCAGGTGCACTGGCTTCTCTGTGATAATCATGCAAATATCTGAAAAGTTCTGAAGAGTTTTTAAAACAACATTGAGTGAATGCTCTTAGAGACTGTCCTAATCAGAAATTCCGATAAGCCAGGTTTCCCAGTCTTTGGGAAAAAAATTAAGTATATTGACCTGCTTTTTGAAAACAACAGCAACAACAACCCTCCAAACCACTGCACTTATTGTGCCCTGGGACTTTATGGTGAAGTGTAGCTAAGAAATCAAATAATTTGATTTCTTAATCAGTTAGCACACCCAAGGTTATTTGGGGTGTGGCTTACGTGCAGGTTTCTGTCCCCGGTTTAACTCAATGCAAGTTTAGTTAAATTCCTGGCCGCAGGTAGTGCAATAAGGAAAAATATAGAATAGATGGATTTGGATGAGAGAAATAAAACTTTTTTCTTTCCTCCCCAGAAAGGACCAACTCCAGTGGCTCCCATCCATTCTGTTAGTGAAGACTCCGGGGATAAGACTAACCTGGGATTTATCCATGCATTTGTGGCTGCGATATCGGTTATCATTGTCTCTGAACTTGGCGACAAAACCTTCTTCATTGCAGCCATCATGGCAATGCGTTACAACCGCTTAACAGTGCTCGCTGGGGCTATGCTTGCCCTGGGGTTGATGACATGTTTATCAGGTGGGTGCTGTAACTTCTCTGCCCTGGAACATATGTAGGAAAGCTGCAAACAGCGACACATGTATGTGGAGAAGACAGCCAGGCCTTGCTTTTGTGTCTTCTATCCTACAAAAGAATTTCCCCTTCCTCTGCTGCCTCCGAAAATATGCTCCAGAGAATTGGAGGAATCTCCAGAACAGCATGACATGCGGCAATAGGAACTGAAATGGGGCTGGTGGGATCTGGGGGGGGGGACCCCTTTGTCTGTATCCAGTTTGCAAAATGGGAGCTTCCCCTGGATCTGACTGACTCTCATGAATGGAAGGAATCCTTTCATTTGTGGAACGGGGGACATGAATCCATCCCATTGTGTTTTTGCTAATGTGTTCTATTTAACTAAAATCATGCCAACGTTACTGTCAGTGATTGTGTGAGTTAAAGTGTCTTGGGTAGCAAGGATGGGAAATATTTCTGGCCAAGGAATTAGAGATCTGCTACAACCACTCACATAAGACATTTAATCAAATTCACCAAGGCAACTTCTTATATTAATGGGTTGAAAAATAGATTGTGAACATGAAGAAAGCCTTGATAGGCAGTGGTTCATGCCTTATGCTTTGCATCAAATCTGGCAGAAAGATGGCAAGTTATACCTAAAGGAAGGTGTATTCTGGAAGAGTTTCATGAATTGCCCTAGAATGGGAAAATTGATTGTAGTTTTAATGGTGCAGTATGTTGTATCTTTTGATGTTAGCTGCCCTGGGCTCCTTTTTGGGAATGAGGTATACATCTGACCAAATAAATTAAGAGCTCCCTGAATTAGTAGAGAATCTAATTTTCTGTTAACCAGCTTGCAACCTGAATTAGGTTTACAGAATGAGCAAGGTCAACTTCACAGGTAGCTTGAAATGTTTTTGTTTTTCCACTCCTAGTTTTATTTGGCTATGCCACCACAGTAATCCCCAGAGTATACACCTACTACGTGTCGACAGCACTCTTTGCAATTTTCGGCATCCGAATGCTCCGGGAAGGCTTGAAGATGGGTGCAGATGAGGGTCAGGAAGAGCTGGAGGAAGTTCAAGCAGAACTCAAAAAGAAGGATGAAGAAGTAAGTTGAAGTATACAGAGCATGTGTATACCATGCAGAGTGTCATTGTGAAATCAGGAAGTCTAGGGAAATCAGATATTTAGCTACACCTGTTCCCAAATGGAATTGATACACCAGATATATAGCTCTTGCATGATGTAGCAAAATATCCTCTGCCTCCTGCAGTATGTTTAACAGTTGACTAAAACAGTTGTGCTGCAAGAGCAAGAGAAGAAAAACTCCTGGATACAAATTTCAGTAAGAAAGAAATTGAAGTGTAGAAGATGTTTTAACTGAGATTATTCTACTAACCTCTGTAGGTTGTATGTTCTTAGTTTTGGTGGTGAGAACCTATTAGTAGGTTATTGTGCTATATATTGTACAGTCCTTCAATGGTTGCTTCTGGCTTGGTTTCAATACAGTTTTTGTATTCTAAGAGCCAGAAGTTTTGTTAAGTTGTTTAGATAACGTCTCCCCATTTCAGGATATTTTCATTATTATTTGTATTGTTGGTATATAAGTGCAGAACTTCAAACAGTAAACATTATCAGAATTGTTGTGGTTTATTAATCATTTCTGAAATTGCCAGTACGAAATAGATTTGGCATTCTGCTTTAGCTCTCGTTTTAAACTCAGATTACCATATCAGAATGGTCATAGGAGAACTATACTGGTTCTGACTTAAGTGTTAATATTTATTCACCCAAATTGCTAATATATATTAGTCACTAGGCCTTTCCAATAGATTCTGGGTGAACTGAATTGACTAAGTCTTTGTGATAAATGCTGCCATCTGAGTTATATGTAAAATTTGTTAGTGTTCTGATAATTGATGTGTGTGTGGCACTTATACGTAGGAGCGAGTTAGTTCCTATTCTTTTCTAATAGCCACATTTTGCTTCTAGCTGCAGAGAACAAAACTATTAAATGGACCTGGAGATGTGGAAACAGGAACAGGCCCTGCTATACCTCAAAGAAAATGGCTGCACTTTATCTCTCCAATTTTTGTGCAAGCTTTTACTTTAACGTTCTTGGCCGAATGGGGCGACCGCTCTCAGTTAACCACAATAGTTCTTGCAGCAAGAGAGGTGAGTGAAATGCATAAGATGTATCTAATCAAAGAGCAACATTCTCAAGAACCAGTAATAGAACCATAGTATTGTAGAGTTGGAAGGGATCCGAGGGGTCATCTAGTCCAACCCCCTGAAATGCAGGAATCTCAATAAAAGCATCCATGACAGATGGGTCCCCCAACAGCTCTTATTGCCAGAAAGTTCTTCCTGAAGTTTAGTTGGAATCTCCTTTCTTGTAACTTGAATCCATTGGTTTGGCACCAGGTTGGGGGAGGCTGTCTTCAAGAACTTGTTTTAGTGGGGGGGGGGACTGCTAATCTTATTAAATAAAATACATTTAGAAGGGCAGTGGGGAGCAGAACCTGGTAGTGACGGAACAGGTGAAAATGTCTCGCTTCATATTGTGGCTACATGAATTTGCTCAAGAGAAAGCATCCCTTAAACTGTTCAAAGTGTGCACTGCTGCCCAGTAAACTCATTCAGGAGTTGCAGCAGTAGCACATGGCTTATAGAGAAGGAGCACAATGATGAAGGTTTGCCAGTGGGATTTGTTCTCTGTGCTGCTTCTCTTCATTCAACCAGAGGAGAAGGGGTACTTAGGCAAATACCCATTGCATCCTGTAGCCATTATTGCATCTCAGGTGAGGCCTCTAGAATCAAAGGAGGATGTGCCCAGTCAGGGAGCCTATGTGTGATAGATGTACCGTATTTTTCGCCCTATAGGACGCACTTTTCCCCCTCCAAAAATGAAGGGGAAATCTGGGTGTGTCCTATGGGGCGAATGCAGGCTTTTGGTGAAGCTTGGAGAGCGAGAGGGGTCGGTGCGCACCGACCCCTCTCGCTCTCCAGGCTTCAGGAACACATCCGCAGCCTAGGCAGCCCTACGGGAGGTCCGGCAGGGATGTCTAGGCTGCGAATAGCCTTCCCGGCAAGGCTCCCCACGCTGCGGATAGCAGCCTGCCGCCCGGCGGGCGGGGCGCCCTGAAGCAGAGCGCCCCCCTCGCCAGGCAGACATCCGCAGCGTGGGGAGCCTTGCCGGACTTCCCGGCAAGGCTCCCCACGCTGCGGATAGCAGCCTGGCGGGCGGGGCGCCCTGAAGCAGAGCGCCCCCCTCGCCAGGCAGACATCCGCAGCATGGGGAGCCTTGCCGGATAGCAGCCTGCCGCCCGGCGGGCGGGGCGCCCTGAAGCAGAGCGCCCCCCTCGCCAGGCAGACATCCGCAGCGTGGGGAGCCTTGCCAGAGTTCCCGGCAAGGCTCCCCACGCTGCGGATAGCAGCCTGGCGGGCGGGGCGCCCTGAAGCAGAGCGCCCCCCTCGCCAGGCAGACATCCGCAGCGTGGGGAGCCTTGCCGGATAGCAGCCTGCCGCCCGGCGGGCGGGGCGCCCTGAAGCAGAGCGCCCCCCTCGCCAGGCAGACATCCGCAGCGTGGGGAGCCTTGCCGGATAGCAGCCTGCCGCCCGGCGGGCGGGGCGCCCTGAAGCAGAGCGCCCCCCTCGCCAGGCAGACATCCGCAGCGTGGGGAGCCTTGCCAGAGTTCCCGGCAAGGCTCCCCACGCTGCGGATAGCAGCCTGCCGGCCCCGCAGGGGGGGCGCCCTGATGCAGAGCGCCCCTCGCGCGGGGCAGACATCGGCCAGCCCCACAAGCTCGGGGGACAGCAGGGAGGCGCAGCGCCACCATCCCGCTGTTCCTCGACCTGGTTCTGTTTCCCCGACCTGCTTTTGGGGGGGAAATAAAGGGAAATTTTTTCCCCTTTATTTCCCCCCAAAAAAACTAGGTGCGTCCTATGGGACGGAGCGTCCTATGGGGCGAAAAATACGGTATTCTATATGCAAGGGGCAGGCTGTGTGTGTGCGTATAGACTTTCTTCCTTTGCTGCTGCAGATGGCTGGTGTCCTTGAGTCTGCCTGCTCTCTTTCTACACACCCCTTTTCCTCCTGTAGTATCGGGCCAGGGGATTTAGATTTAGAGCAGGATGCACATCTCCTCCAGAGGTATACTTTTGGCAACGTCCTTTGGCATATAGTAAATGCTAGACAAAGTGAGCTCTTTGGGCTGCTTCCTGTCTTATTTGGAAGCAAGTCCCCTTGAGTTGGTGAGACTTCCTCCTGGGTAAGCAGGCATTGGATTGCTGCCTTAGGTGCCGGCACACATATTAGTGTATCTGTATTTATATTTTCAGGCATTATAAAGTAGCATGGGGTCGAAAGTTTGTCCAAAGGCTAAATAATCCGAGATTGATTTTAGACAGTAGCCTCTGAAACAGTCATTATATATGCCACATTCCAGTCATGGATGTAGCTCAAAGTTGGCCTGGACACCCTGTACAGGTTCATCCTCTCTCTCGTGGGACACACAAAGGCACACAGCTCCCCTCCTCTGCTGATCTGTGCCAATCAGCTGAGGAGGAAGGCTAACACTGTGGCTACCTTTTTTTCTTTTTCTTTTTGCTTCCACCATCCAAATTGGTAGGAGCTCATGGGACCAGAAAATAAAAAAATTGCCTAGGTGTTGTATCAGGCCCCTAAACTGGGGGTGAGCCACCACTGCTTAAGCATTATCATGATTCTATCCTTTAAACAGAAGTGGGAATTTAAATGAGTTGGAAAAAAACAATTCTCATTTAATGAGGGGGTGAGTGTTGTATCGGCAGTAACTGGAAATGGCCACACTTTTTTGCTTTTATCCCAGGAAACAGCTGCCCAATAAAATCACCCTGGTCATTAACCCCAACTTTTGAAGTGGTTGACAATCTTCTCTTAATGTGGCTTTGTCTGATCAAGCCCTTTGAATGCATAAATACCTCCAATAAACTGCATTGAAAGTTGACCATGTGTATTTGTACAGGATCCCTATGGTGTGGCAGTAGGTGGAACAGTTGGCCATAGCTTATGTACTGGCCTAGCGGTGATTGGAGGAAGAATGATAGCACAAAAAATATCTGTTCGGACTGGTAAGTAAGCCCTTGATTGGAAGCTGATTTGCCTAATAATTGCAAACTGAGACAAAGCGAGTAGAATTTCAAACTTGGAGTAATTAGGGGCTGAAAGTAGTGAGAGGGATGTGTTGAATGCGTGTAATGAGTTACTATGTTCAACTTACATTTGGGCTAGAGGGCTGCATCAAAACAACTGTTTTTTCCTGCATGAACACTCAAGACAGCCATCGACATCTTTGTGCTCATAGGCACCAGAGGAGAATATGCAACCTGTATGCTGCTGATAACTATAATTTTATTGCCTGCGCCCTCTCTTTTTTAAAAAAAATATAAAATAAAACTTGTTACTTGAATGGTGTTACAGATTTTAATAAGTTTACACCAGCAGCCACTTCAAATATATTATGGGTGGCCCTCTCCCATTTAAGAAGTTTGTGTTAAATGGCTCCTCACAAAATAGTGGCAGTTTCCATTATGCAAGTACAGAGTGGCAGCTACGGGGAGATAGAGCCACATAACATTAGCCATACAATAATACTTTTATTAAGTTGCCATTGGTTTAATCTCTAAAACAAGGCTATAAAATCCAAACTGAGTTGGGTAGGGCCAAATTTCCCATTCTCTAGAAGCTCACAGGCTGTGTGAGGCACTTTCCACCAGTTCCACCTTGATGTTAGGACATCAGCTGCCCTACCTCTTTGTCATGTTTACTGCCCGCTAGAAAAAAGTATGTTCGCTTTTCAAGAAAATGAAAAGTTGCACTGTCAGAAGTCAATTTCTCCTGTCTGCTGGTTTTGCTCTCTGGTGTGAGCCCAAAGGCTTGTCTTTAGGAACATGCTTCATGTGAACCACATCATGGGTACTTCCAATTGTGAGCAAGCGTGCTGGTCTGCGTACAAACATGCTTGTGACTTCTTGAGTCTGAACATGCCTAAATTGTGTGTGCAGTACAGGGGCCATGTGGCGTCCCTTGGCTGAGGGCAGTGAAAGAGAAGAACTTGTCACAATTCTGCAAGAGCTGGGAACAGCTTAATGGGTACATCAGTGCTTTAAGGCAAATGGGTGCTGTAAGTTGTTTATGGGATGAAAGAGAGCCATTAGATACAGAGTGAACTTTGTCCTTCTGATCTAATCACCATCTTTTCTCTCTCTCTCTCTCTCTTACAGTGACAATCATAGGAGGCATTGTTTTCTTAGCATTTGCATTTTCTGCACTATTTATAAGCCCAGATGCTGGTTTTTAACAAGAGATTTCCCCCTTTCCTTGAACGAGCAAGAATTAGGAGCAACAAACCTACCCTTGTATTCCTGTATATAGTGTACAGCTATTAGTAAAACAAGCACTGAAGACGGGATGCGGTAACTTTTATAGTAACATTTAATTTGGTATACTTTGTGGACACAATCTGTGCTGGAGTACATGCATAGTCTATATATCTGGGACACAAATATGTTTGCTTACTGTAGCTGACTCAGGTAAACTGAGATCCACCTTCTGAAATTTTATGAGGTTTGCTACTTCATCTGCGGATCACCACTAGCCATTGCTGAAAGATCCCCATTCTGGACGAATTGCTGCTGCCTTTGGCTTGCAGTTATGCCTTACCAAGTGTCTAGTACAAAGTATTGCGGAGAACCTTTTGCCTCCGACCTTGCAGCCCAAGTACACCGTTCCACAATCAATAATGAATACCAGGAAATCTGAAATCTGCACTTAGGGCTAACTCGCTTCCTCAAGGATTTGTGAATTCAGTTTGTAACTGAATTGTAGAAAAATCAGAATGTTTTGGTATCAAGTATGCTGATTCAGAATTCAAATGTATTCAAGTACACAATCTAGCCAGATAGTAACCAAATAAAATTCGTCTTTTTTTTTTTGTATTTATACTAAACATTCACTGCTTTTTCAGATTAAAGTACTTACTAAGGTGTTGATTGTTTTTCTTTTAGAAATTAAAAAGGTAAACAGGGAGAACATGAATAAATTTAGGTGTCTTCTGTTTTAGAAATGTAGTTGCTTTGACTGCTTAGCTTAATTCAGAGGAAGTTATTGTGTAGTATTTCTACTTGGTTTGGGGGGGCACTTTTATCTTACAGGCAAGCATTTTGGCTACATTCAGTGTCTAGTCTGGACAAATATTTCTGTGATTCCTTGTGGTTGCTACTGTGTTTAAATCATTCAGTCATTTCTGTAATGATTCTTAAGCAGATCGTTTGAGGAGTTTCAGTCGTCTAATACTGTGTCTTTGACAGACTGCTCTGAAGACAATATCTGGGTACTGAGTAAGTGCAGTAGTTCTCCATACTTCATATATAAGCATCATGTCTGGAATAGTAAACTTGTGCTTACATATGAAGTATGAGGAAACTATTGCAGAATTAGGAAACAAAGCATCATCCAGAGGTAGTCTTAGCCCTGAAATGAGAGAGATTCAAGCACACGTTTTACATCAGCTAGCTAGAAGACCAGATGAAATAGCCAAAGACTTAAGAATTACTGTAAGTAATATTTTATCAGGATGGAAAGATTACTTGAAACAATAAACTGTATAAAGGTGACTTGATTATTCTTGTTTCTATGCCTATGGTTCTCCAAAGCAGTACAGAAATTTAGCCCACGGGCCAAAAGCACCTAAATTTTAAGAATAGCTGTCTGCTCTCTATTCCATGGATGTTGACCTTTTTCAGTCTAGTGGCAGCATTCTCTTGAGGTGTGTCCTAGTTCAGTGACACATTCCTGGCAGCTCTCAAGGAGCAGCTAGTGTGGGCACCTCTCTGTCTTAAGAGGGAAGTACCTCTCTCAGACTAGAAGTTCAGCTGCTGATCCTGAATAAACGCTTCAAGGACAGAATTGATGTCTAAAACAATTATTCTGTTGTGTGAACTTTGAAATTGCTGCACCCTCCAGGTGATGATGGATTCCAACTCGTAAAAGTCCCAGCTGGGATGACAGCAACACCCAGAGGACCACAGTCTCCCTACACCTGACCTAGGACAAAGACTTAGCTGCAATTTCCAATGTAGCCACCGTTGCTAGTTTTCAACATGAGAGGCTGCTAGATCAAAGGTTTAACCTGGCATTCCATTTATTTGAGTGATGGCAGACAGGCATCCTTTGCTTTGCTGATTTTTACCTGCAATGTTCAGCCACAGTGGCACATTTGATGTATTCAGAGGCATGCATTTTAACTTTTCATGGAGTGTCAATGAGATGCCTCTTGGTCTGAACTAAAACAATGGCATCCTAGAATGTAACTCTGGAGTTCAAACACTTGGGAGGACGGGGTTGTTGGGAGACATGTGCAAAAAGGACGCCAGTGTGATTGTGGAAAAGATTCCACAAAAGGAGGAAGTTTGAAAGCCATTTGTTTATACATTGGTACCTCTGGTTACGTACTTAATTTGTTCCGGAGGTCCGTTCTTAACCTGAAACTGTTCTTAACCTGAGGTACCACTTTAGCTAACGGGGCCTCCTGCTGCTGCGCCGCCGCACAATTTCTGTTCTCATCCCGAAGCAAAGTTCTTAACCCAAGGTATTATTTCTGGGTTAACGGAGTCTGTAACCTGAAGCGTATGTAACCCAAGGTACCACTGTATTATCAAAACATACTTCATTTAGTTTGAAATGCATCCCCTGCACAGGATTTTTTAAATGCCCAGAACATTGAGAAGCAACTTCCTCTTTAGGAACTATTTTTGTTTCTTCCTAAATGAAGATCGAGGGTAGCTACAGAAGATTGTGGGCATTCTAAAACACTTCCATGAGCAAATCTGGATATATTGGAAGAGGCTTAAATTAGAAAACACTGCCTAGAAGTACCTTGAGTGCTAGGCAGACTGAACTGGAGCTGCTCTGTTCTAGTCCAAGGGGTGTTGAATATTTGGCCCTCCATGTATTGCTTGACTACAACTCCCACTATCCTTGGACATTGGCCATGCTTGCTGTTGCTGATGGGAGTTGTAGTTCTGCAACATCTTGCGGGTAAAAGATTCCCCACCATCTACTAGTTCAAAGAGGCTGGCAGGACCAGTGTAGATTCACTGAAGGTACAGAATCACCAAACCCATGGTATTTGATGCCTCTTGTACCCCACTCCTGACATCGGCCCTTATTTGGAGCTACCGTTACTGAAGGAAAGTAGCGCCAGATGGAACAATACCAACAAAGCAGCAGCCAAGACATAAAAATGAATTCAAACCAGGACCTTAAGGCTAAAAGAAGCAGAAATTTCAAATGTTATATTTATTCAGTTAAAAACTGACACTTGGTAATGGTCACATGAACACTAGGGAACCATATCTACATTTTCCTGAAGTTAGATCATGAAAATTGCACAGGTTGTTCTACATATACAAATCTAATGCCATTTTTTTTAATGCAAAACCAAGACAATGTGAAATCAACACTGAAAAGTATCCAATTAGACAATTTTAAAAATAAATACTCCTTTTAAGAATAAAAAACACTTTCAAAGCAGCTGTATCTTTAAGAACATCCCTCCCCCCTCCCAAAGTCTTCCCTCGATTTTGATTGTCTACTAGTGCAGCACCTCTCGGTCAGAGCTGGGATCTGTAGATCAGGCAACACAGTATTTTGTTCATACACAGTGTTTTGTTTTGCTTGTGTGTGTTACTGGTAGATACAATATCTTTAAGCAATATAGCCTATCATGCTGCTGGCAACACCCATGCAGATGAAAAAGCATGAAGCATAGCAACACTGACTGTAAAGTACTTGTTTATTAAAAGACAGAGGAATGTAGTGTTAAAAAAATATATATTGACAAATAAACTACCCAGTTTCATAAACAACCAAATTAAATTTTAAAAAATCTTATTTCGACGCTTGCCTCATTTATTTATGAGCCAATCAACATTCATTTTCAGACATCTCTATATACTTCGGTTCATTAAAAAATGTCTCCAACGCTTTTTACTGGTAAGGGGGAGAAAGGAAAGAAAAATAAAAACTTTTCCTCCCTTTGAAATCCAAGCTGCTCCTGCCAAGCCGCTCTTCCCACCACATACAATGTTTCAGCAAGAAATTTCCAATGGAGACGATTTATGCGTTTGACACACATGCAGACAGCACATGACACCATTACGTTAAAAAAATAAAACCCACACACAAAAAAAACCTGTTCTCTCTAAAAATACAAACTATTCTATAATTGTGACTGAAGCAGTCTACTGAAGGCCACATCTGTAAACCCTCTACACATTTTAATCCTAAGGACCACTTAGAATCATTTTAAAGGCTCTAACAAGCCTCCTGTTGATATCTCTCCGACAATTGTGCAACATTATTTTTTTTTTTAAAAAAAAAAAGCTCTTCAAAGAGCTTAAGTGTGTAGATTTATCCGTTTCCCACAAAACCACTCAGTATCAGATGCCTGCATAAGCTTGTGTTCAGAGTCTCAAAGGATCCCCATATTGAGAAACATTTTCCAGCAATGCCTCTTTTTGACAATAGTCTACATTCCGATTCCTTTGGACACCCGCCCCCCATTGTGAACAGTTCCATTGCCTAAAAATAATAAACTGTATTCCGAATGAGGCCCCCCCACCCCCCTCAATAAAGTGCTTTCATCTGCACACATCTTTCTACCCTAATTCAATAGGATACTCAAGTATGAAACAAGGGCGACCCACCTTGGAGAGGATAAGAGCATGGCACTTCAGAAAAACAAACAAACAGATTTGACTTGCCGGTCTTTCAAGTTCCAACAACATATACACGCTTTGGGGCTGCTCTCTTGGCCAGAACAGTGCAAAGGCCAGTGACAACATTCCTCCCCTTGCTCAAAACTGTTGTTGCCCTTCCTATTGGGAACCCCCAGGGGCTTACTGATCATATATGGCCTTAAGCATCTAACTGAATTAGGATGACCAACAGCTTTGTACTTGCTAATCTGGTTGTTGGGTCATTTTTGTTGTCAGTTGGCAGCAGGCAAGCAGCCTGCAGAAGTTTTGTGATACACTGGAGCCCCAGCCCCAGCCAGTAAACTTCTAGGTAAAAGTAATGGAAGGCATATGGAGAGCTCTGACTATAATCTTTTAATATGTGTACAAATATAGTATATATATTAAATATAATATAAAAATATTTATACAATTCCCTCTAGAGACCCATTTTTAAATCGTCTTCCCTCGCCCCCTCCCCCAATGTAAGCAACCCTAAACTGCATTTTCTCTTTTTCAGCAGCACTCTGTCATACTTAAGTGCTGGTTACGGTGTGGTTGTGTTAGTGCTATTTCATTAGAACATTCACTTACCAGTCCCCATGCCCACCCACCCTTTCTTCCCAAACAGAGACATTTGGCCACATTGAATTCAAGATGGCAAAGCACTCAGTCCAGCAGCAACTACTGGGCTAAGACCAGCCATGAGAAAGCAGCATTAGCACAAGCCATCTCCCCGTTATTTACCGTATTTTTCTCTCTATAAGACGCACCAGACCACAAGACGCACCTAGTTTTTGGATGAGGAAAACAAGAAAAAAAATATTCTGAATCTCAGAAGCCAGAACAGCAAGAGGGATCGCCGTGCAGTGAAAGCAGCAATCCCTCTTGCTGTTCTGGCTTCTGGGACAGCTGCACAGCCTGCATTCACTCCATAAGACGCACACACATTTCCCCTTACTTTATAGGAGGGAAAAAGTGAATCTTATAGAGCAAAAAATACGGTAAGTGGGAAGTGATATCGAACATTTCTGAGTAACCAGCAACACCAGAGAAAAAGCATCACGGCTGAAAGAAATCCTTCCCCTCAAGGTTTTTGTTTCTGGCCTCTTTCAGTTAAGACTGCCCAAGGTGTGGTCGTTAAGTCCTGTTTCTTAAAACTTTAGCCATCGTTTTCTAGTTTCTCGCCATTTCTCTGCTATCTAACTTTCACAGCAACCTCCCGGAAGTCTCACTACAGAAACCTCACGTCTACCACAAGCGGCAATTCCCCCCAAGGAGCAGTCAAAAGGAGGTTGGTATCAAATAAAAAAGTCCAGTGATTATGCTCTGCACTCCCAGTAACTCCATATACAAAAGCCTTGCTGTCCTGTCCTGTGAGCACAATGAAAGCTCCCCTGATTTTCTCATTCAGTACTATTATTGTTGTTTCTGTTGTAAATAGCTTAAAGCCCAAGAGGATGCCTATTCACTAAAACAATGCCATTAAAGCATGGACCTTTGATCAACACAGCCTAATTTGGAATTACAAGCAGCATTGGTATGGCAAGACAAAAGCTATCTGCAATTAAGTTAATGCGACTACTTTCCCACAATGTGCATTTCTTTGAGACTAGTTTAGGGAATGCCATAAAGTCCCTTTAAAGAATATAGCTAGGAGATTTCCTAGACAAGTGACCTACTGGTTTCCAGTCGCTGCCAAGAGGGAACAGAAACTAGTCCAATTCTTTGGTTCTTTATTTCTTAAAACTTTGACTCCTGTTATTATGGTTCTACTGTTAGACTATTGATTGTGGCGTGTCACGGGAGGATCATGCAAGACTATGGCAATGAAAACGACTCTTTAATCGTTAGTCTCAAAGATAAAATTCTGCTATCATTTGCTACTATGGTGTTGGCTTTGCTAACCCAGCATTACATTCTTAGCATCTCGCCATACTTTGGTTACATTAATAAAGCTCCTCTATAATACTCCATCTTTCTCGACTCTGATATTCCTTCATCACAATCAGATTCTTCTTCTTTGAACTAACCAATCTATCTTTGTATTAAAAACACATTTTGCTCTGCAGATGTGGATTTTAAACCTAGTACCATAAAATCTACTCAGTGTTTACTTTTAAAACTGTACAGAATTTCAGTTGAATCTTTTTATTAACTTTATTAAGTGAACTTGCCATCTGAAGTCTTAGTGCATCAATATCCCTTTTGGAAGCTGTGGCCCTCATGATCTTTTATCTCTTTTCCCATTAAATTTCAGTAAATTTGAATTTGAGCCACCTTACAAAGTGATTATACTTGATTACTATGCAATTCTGTTTTGCTATCATTTAAAAGAACTTAATTTTGTGTAAATGAATACTTCAAAAGTAAGTCATTACATGGTGTATATTAACCATTAACCATGGTTAATGGTTAAAAAAGGATGTGCCAAAAATTCAGAACTTCATACCCCAATTTGTATTATTCTCTCTCTCTCTATATATATATACACAAATACAGTGGAGAAACAGCTATGAAGGATGCTTTGTTAACAATGTACTAAGACTTCAAAAATGGTCACAAATTCCAGATAATGTAATTAGAGATGTTTAACACTATCACCTGAATCAAAATCAAGGCACTATGGGGTTTTTTGTTTTTGTTTTTTCAAATGACCCTGAATCATTTCTGATTAAATGAAGGTCAAAATGTTCAAAGAAGAATAAAAAGATTCCAACAAATTCTGAGAAGTTGTATTTCTCACCACAGAGGTTAAAAAGTGCCTACAATTATTAAATTCAAATATATTTTTCTGTGCAAATTACTCCTATATTTGAGACATTCTTGAAAATTACTTTCATATTTTTAAACCTTATTTTTTTTACATAAATATTTCCAACTATGTATTATATCAAAAGATAGCTTTGGGGGAGTAAAATTCCAAACCATCCACAATAGAGCAGTGCAAATTCCTATTTTTTCCCAAAGAAAAAAATTTGAGTATTCATGAAATGATAAATGATATATATGAATCTTAATGCCTTGAACCCCCCACAAGTTCAAAGAGTTTCATCAATAATTTAACTGCAAAACTTCCACAAACCAGCACACTATATTACCTCATTGAACTAACTCCGACAATCACACATAAAGCACAAACAGAAGACTTGTGCCCACATTACAGGTGAGAATAAATGATGGAGCATGATGTAGAAGACAAACAAGTATAAACGGATGAAAATAGTAATCTGAGCATTGTGTGAAAATGTAGGGGGGAAACATATTCAAAACAGTTTCATGCATCATATAAAATATTCTGCTCTCTCACCTTTTATCCAGACATATACATAGTATTTTACAGTATCTGTACAATGAAGACTGATTCCACACAATATTTTGAAAATATTTACTGTCCCAAAATGTGAAAAAATTAACTTCCTTTTGGAGCATAATTGCAGGCAAACAATTTTTTTAAAAAACAAAACCCAACTGCTGTCATGACAGCATGTCCATTGTAACACTTAATCTGAGAAAATTGCTAAAAACATCAAGATATTTAAGTGCCCTATTTAGTCCACTGAACATTTTGAGACTTGATCTGGACAAGTTAACTGATGGCAGTGCATGCCTTTGAAGGAAAAACAAAACACAGAAACCAGAGTAACTAGGTTCCTCTCAAAGGTAGCCATGTCCCTGTCCCCGTCATCTTTTTTGCAGATTTATACCTAATATACCTCCAACAGCATTTTGCTTTGTTTTCCTCAGCACACACATTCCAAGCGGTTAGAAGAATACTCAATACTGTACTTCACAAAGTCTGTAGGCTTCTTTCTCTAACACCAGGGCAACTGTTAACGGAGCAGCTACCCCTCTGCATTGCTCCTGGAAGCAAGAGCCTCCATGCTACCGCGGCTGAATTTTGGAAACCTCTGTCATGCTGTCAGTTCTGTGTCGTGAAATTTGTTGCTGTTGGTGCTGCTGCTGCTGCTGCTGTTGCGACTGATGCTGCTGGTGGTGTGACTGGGTAAAAGTGCTTTGTTGTAGTGGAAAAGCAGCAGAGAGAATAAGCTGAGTTGACTGATTTCCATGAAGCAACCTGGAGGTCTAAATACACAA